>NW_022436943.1:53262814-53364972 GCF_009761245.1 Sapajus apella | reverse complement strand
GGCCTCCCAAAGTGCTGGGATTACAGGCGTGAGCCACCGCGCCCGGCCAATTTTGTATTTTTTAGTAGAGTTGGGGTTTCCACTATATTAGCCAGGCTGGCCTTGAGCTCCTGGCCTCAAGTGATCCACCTTGGCTCCAAAAGTGCTGGGATTACAGACGTGAGCCACCATGCCCAGCCTCAAGGACTTTTTCTAATCATGGATTATTTTAAAATAAATATTGGCCCTCTTACCCTATTGTCCACCTCTGTTTAAGGGCGGGGAATGCTTTCTTGTGGAAAACACACTCCTAAATGATTCAGCTTCTTTGAATGGATGACATCTGATGCTAAACTAACATGTAAACCCTCAGGAAGAATGAGATGTACTGTGTCTCCTCTTGGAAGACCTTCTAATTATTTAACCTCAAATTTATTCCTAGAAGCTTTGGAAGACTAGACCCATGTTTTTAAGAAGATGTAGACAATTATTTCACATGGTAGCCAATATTAGTGGCAAGTGAGGTTTGGGGCACTTTATTACTTCCACAGGCCCCTGGCAGAGTTCAGGAGAGAAAATTCCCTCATAGTCACCCCTGCATCTCTGCCACCACTCACTAATCTTATCCCCACCCTTTTTTGTGTTGTGTTTTATTTTGTTTCTGCTTTCTTTATCTTACCAGAATTGCTTTTTTCCTGACTGAACCAGTACTCAGATTTGCTTTGCATAAAAGATCTCTTTTAATGCTATGGGACTGGTTACTAATTTTGGAAGTCTTCTGAGCTCTTTAAATCTTCAAACATTTTTTAAGTCTGTGTTTCTGGAGTTTTGTATGTAGTGTTTTTCAACCTTATTTTAACTCATGCCTCACCAGCCAAGATTTTATAGCACCTTTCTTTCTGTAACTTCTGTTAGAAAACAATACATAGGTCTGTCTGTGTGTTTGTTTTCCAAATATAAGATTATAAAATTGAACATCCCTTTCACACTTAATACTGTTCCTTCCTGCTAATTCTCTCCATGCATTTGTGATCAGTCACCCTAAGTGAAACATATTGGCCTCTTTAAGAATCACTGGCCTGGCTGGGCGCTGCGGCTCATGCCTGTAATCCCAGCAATTTGGGAGGCCGAGGTGGGTATGGATCACCTGAGGTCAGAAGCTCAAGACCAGCCTGACCACCATGGTGAGACCCCCATCTCTACTAAAAATACAATTAGCCAGGTGTGGCGGTGTGCTATGTGCCTGTAGTCCCAGCTACTCGGGAGGCTGAGGCAGAAGAATCGCTTGAACCTGGGAGGCAGAGGTTGCAGTGAACTGAGATTGCACCACTGCACTCAAACCTGGGTGGCAGTGAAACTTCACCTCGGAATGAAAAAGAATCACTGGCCTTAGGCCAGGCATGGTGGTTCATGCCTATAATCGCAGCACTTTGGGAGACCAAATCAGGCAGATCACCTGAGGTTAGGAATTCGAGACCAGCCTGGCCAACATGGTAAAACTTTGTCCCTATTAAAAATACAAAAGTTAGCCAGATGTGGTGGTACACACCTGTAGTCCCAGCTACTTGGGAGGCTGAGACAGGAGAATCACTTGAACCCGGGGTGGGGGGAGGTTGCGGTGAGCCAAGATCACCGCCACTGCACTCCAGCCTGGGTGACAGAGCGAAACTCCATCTCTCAAAAAAAAAAAAAAAAAAAAAAAAAAATTACTGACCTAAAAAGATAGAAGTGGCTTAGTTATCCATTTATTCAATAAGTATTTACTGTACACCAAACCAAAGAAAAGCACAGCTCTAATAGACTAGGACTCTCCCTGTCTGGTGGGAGAGTCAGGTAACAATAAACAAAGATTTAAATAATTAGAGATTATAATCAGCAATATGAAGGAAGTCAGAAGTATATAACGGCATGGGATACACTAGTTCTTTAATTTTTGAAATTATTCAGGGGATTGGATTTTGCATCATTTATGGTTACACGATGCCTCTTTGGTCTGATCTCTCCCAGAATTTCATACATATGAGGTACAGCGTTGCTCAGAGACATGGCTCCATTAGCATTTTGTCTGACATTTTTTGTTTCCAGGCAGGGAACTGCATCTGCATCAGAAAGTCCCTAGATGGCGATAAAGATAAAATTGCTAGAGAACCTCACCATTATCTGTTATCTATTATCCATTTATTTCCAAAAGGAAAGTTACACTTCCTGATACTGAGCATTTGTTGTTTTCTTCATGTGCTGAGCACAGGAAATGCTGCCCTGGCTTTCAGGAACTAGCAGCATCATTTGATGGGGCAAGTGCCTCACCAGTCCTGGACACCTGCCTTATCCCAGCTCTGCCCCTCATGGCTTGTGACTTTAATCTTGCCAAGCCTCTGAGATTTGGCTGCAAAATGGGGACAATACTACATGACCCACATACTTCACAGGGTTGGTGTGAAAATCAAGGAGTACAACTATTAGTATCCATAAACATTTAAAAAAATTTTTTGGACCAGGCATGGTGGCTCATGCCTGTAATTCTAGCACTTTGAGAGGGTTGCTAGAGCTCAGGAGTTCAGTGCCAGCCTGGACAACAGACTGAGGCTCTGTCTCTACAAAAAATTTAAAAATAAAAAAAGTTTTTAAAATTAGCCAGATGTCAGCCGGGTGTGGTGGCTTATGTCGGTAATCCCAGCACATTGGGAGGCCAAGGCAGGTGGATCATGAGGTCAGGAGTTCAAGACCAGCCTGGCCAAGATGGTGAAACCCTGTTTCTGCCAAAAATACAAAAATTAGCCAGGTGTGGTGGCAGGCACCTGTAATCCTAGCCATTTGGGAGGCTAAGGCAGGAGAATCACTGGAAGGGTTGGGGGGGTGGCGAGGTTACAGTGAGCCAGGGTTGCACCACTGCACTCCAGCCTGAGTAACAAAGTGAGATTCCACCTTAAAAAAAAAAAAAGCCAGATGTCTATGCCTAGTACTACGCCTGTAGTCCCAGCTACTCAGGAGGCCGAGGTGGGATTGCTTAAGCCCAGGAGATCAAGGCTGCAGTGAGCTGTGATCATGCCACTGGACTCCAGGCAAGGCAACAAAGCAAGGCCTTGTCTCAAAAAAAAAATTTTTTTAATGATAAATCTAGGAAAAAAAGTTGAGGAATAGCATATACAAACACATTTTGAAAACTATAAAGCATTATAAAGATGCAGGGCCATAATAATCTCTATTATAAAAATAGTTTCTGAAAGTGCAGTGACTGATTCCCTAATTAAGTGTTGATTTGGGGTAAGCATCAGACTTCCATTATGTATCACATTACTGGGACAAAGAAATAAATTGTATAGCCTGGCCATTTAAACCTAAAGCAGATGATAATTTGCTGAGAGTAACAGTATTTACTTTCAGGACTAGCCTATCTTAGAGAAATAATGGTTTAAGTCAGTATTGGTAGGGACTAGTAATTGACAGTGGGAAATATGAAAACTTAGTTTACCACGGACGGAGGCCGGCAGCAATTAAACTTTTTTTTTTAAATACAAACAATGTAAAAAGCTCTTTTGGGGCCTTCCTGGATCACTAGGTATCTACTAATCTGTGTTAAACATTCAGTAAGGCAGTGTTCTTAGCAGCTGTTTTTTTTTTGTTTGTTTTGTTTTTGTTTTTTTTTCTGAGATAGAGTCTCACTGCGATGCCCTGGCAGGAATGCAGTGGCGGGATCTCGGCTCACTGGAAACTTCACTTCCCGCGTTCAAGCAATTCTTCTGCCTCAGCCTCCCTAGTAGCTGAGACTACAGGAGTGCACCAGTATGCCTATCTAATTTTTGTATTTTTAGTAGAGATGGGGTTTCACCATGTTGGCCAGTCCGGTCTTGAATTCCTGACCCCGAGTGATCTGCCTACCTTGGCCTCCCAGAGCGCTGGGGTTACAGGTGTGAGCCACTGTGCCCGGTCCTAGCTTTTTTTTCTTAACATTTATAGAAGCAGTCTGCCATGAACACAGTTAAGCCATATACCTTAATTCCATGCTGGTGAAAGTACCCAGCATGGAATACCTGGCACACACCAGCCACTTCAGTGTCACTTTGAGTGAACAAAACTAAAAGCAAATATACAGTACTCCCTTAACAGCCTTTAAAAACAAACCCCATTTTTGTGTGTATAGAGAACATTACTGTTATTCCTACTATCTTGCCTTTAGTTCTGAAGAAAGTTGAGTCTTTTTTTTTAAGTCTAAAAATCATTGTCTAATTTATATAACTGTTGTTCAGGCTTCCAATATAAATAGATGGTTTAATTTCTAGAACAATTCAGACCCGGAAGAAAAGGGCTTTTGGATTTCTCCCCCCCCCCCCCAAAGGTAATGCTTTACATCTGGTTCTTTCTTCATTATTTAGAAAAGCCATTTTGTTTTGTTTTGTTTTAAGAAAAACTTCAGGCTGAGCGCAGTGGCTCATGCCTGTAATCCCAGCACTTTGGGAGTCCAAGGTGGGCAGATCAAGAGGTCAGGAGATGGAGACCATTCTGGCCAACATGGTGAAACCCTGTCTCTACTAAAAATACAAAAATTAGCTGGGTGTGGTGGCACGCACCTGTAGTCCCAGCTGTTCAGGAGGCTGAAGCAGGGGAATTGCTAGAACCCAGTAGGCAGAGATTGCAGTGAGCCAAGATCGCGCCACTGCACTCCAGCCAGGAGACAGAGGTAGACTCTGTCTCAAAAAGAAAAAAAAAAGGAAAATTTCAGGCAGTTTGCTGACTAAAAGAAAAAATTGTAGAGAGAGAAATTCTGTTATATGAATTGTTTCATTTTCACCTTGTGGCCCAGTGAAGGCTTAGCGTGTACCCTGTTCTTTCTCTGTTGATTTTGCTGGTAGTCGTGTGTGATTTCTCCCTTAGTAGATTTTGTGATGATTCTAAGGAGTTAATTGTTTTAAGATGTGTGTGTGTTTTATTTTTCTCATTGTACCTAAATGATCTAAACCCAGTAGCATTCTGTATTGACTGGCATTTTGTTCCTTAAAGCACACTCTTCTTACCTTTGTTGTAAATTTGTTTTTCTCTCTGTTGCCTAGGCTGGAGTGCAGTGGCACAATCATAGCTCAGTGTATCCTCGAACTCCTGACCTCAAGCGATCCTCCTACCTCAGCCTCCCAAGTAGCTAAGACTACAAGCGCACGCCACCACACCCAGCTAATTTTTTTTAATTTTTGGTAGAGACGGGGTCTTGCTATGTTACCCAGGCTGATCTCAAGCTCTTGGCCTCAAGCAGTCCTCTCACCTCAGCTTTCCACAGTGCTGAGATTGCAGGCGTGAGCCACTGCCCCTGGCCATTTTAACCAACAAATTTTTAAAACCCTGTTTGTTACTAGATTGATGGACTTAGCCATATCCAGCCTGTTGCTTTTGTTGCTGTGTATCATACCACATTTTGATGTGTGGAAGTGATTGCATACTAACTATTTTGTATCTGTGAGACTGGGATTAACTTTCCTGCCCCCATTCAATTTCCTTTCTAGGTCCAACTGGCCCACCTTCAACACTCCCTCTAAGCACCCAGACCTCTAGTGGCAGCTCCACCCTATCCAAGAAGAGGCCTCCTCCCCCACCACCCGGACACAAGAGAACCCTATCCGATCCTCCCAGCCCTCTACCTCATGGGCCCCCAAACAAAGGCGCAGTTCCTTGGGGTAAGTTATCCTAAAGTCAGGGCCAAAGCTGCTGGGGCCAGATAGCGTGTGGGGCTCCACTGGGCAGTGGCCTGTTAGCACATTCAGAAAGTGTGCCAAAATGCCCACACATGCTGGGTGAGGACCCGGGTATATATGACATGATTCTAGCTGTCTATTAAGGCCAAGAAACATATTTCGGCCGTAAAAACTGTAAGGTGCTGAGCACTTCCTAAATCTCATTCAATCCTAATAGCAAGTCTGTGAGGTAGGTATTATTAGGTCTGTTTATATATAAGGAAACAGAGGCTCAGAAAAGCAAAATAATCCATTGTCCTTACAACAGCCAGAATGGTTTTCTTATAAAATATAAATCACAGCCAGGCACAGTGGCTGGCACCTATAATCCCAGCACTTTGGGAGGCCGAGGCAGGTGGATCATCTGAGGTCGGGAGTTTGAGACCAGTCTGACTAACATGGAGAAACCCTGTCTCTACTAAAGATACAAAAAATTAGCTAGGTGTGGTGGTGCATGCCTGTAATCCCAGCTACTCTAGAGGCTGAGGCAGGAGAATTGCTTGAACCCAAGAGGTGGAGTTTGCCATGAGCCAAGATCATGTCATTGCACTCCAGCCTGGGCAACAGGAGCAAAACTCTGTCTCAAGAATAAATAAATAAAATAAAACAAAAATCAGATCATGGACACTCTTCCCCTTAATACTCTTTCAAGATTTCCTGTTGAGCTTCAGATAAAGGCAGACTCCCTATACCAAGGCCCATGGGCCCTGCATGATCAGGCTCTTATCTCCCAGACCCTATCCTGCCAGTGTCTTCAGGGCTGGCCTTTCGCTTCTTGGATATACCTTCCTCTGCCTCCTGAGGGTCCTCCCACTCCCTGGAACTCGTCATGCTTTTTGAAAGGCTGCCTCCCTTTCATCCTTGAGCCCTCAGCTTACATGTCTATCTCCCTGACCCTCCTCCAACGCAGCTTCTTCCCTACCTGTTTTCTCCAAAACACCTTATCACAGAATGTAAGCTGCCCCACTAAAATGTAAGCTCCATGACAGCCAAAAACCTCATCCATCTTGTTCTTGCCTGTGTTTAATGGAACCATGCCTGACACACAGTGAATATTCAGTAGTCGCTTGAGAATGAATAAATTTGCCCAGATTCAGCTCGTTAATCACTTCAGTGACATTGACTGCACGTGACAAATTCCCATCTACAAGGGACATAATTTCCATCTTTACTCCTAGCCTGCTAGCAACTTAGGGGTCACCCCCATCACCAAACAAGGTCTTGGCCCATGACAGACACTCAGAGAAGCTTTGCTGAATAAATGTGTTGGTTTGTGTGCCTCGCCTCTTCCTGCCATGGAGCTTCGTTGTGGCTTTCTTCTTATTTTTTGTGTTTCGAGTTTTGGGGTAAAGTTATATTGTCCCCTTGCAGACTGTCACCTGTTCACTATCTGGCTCAGACACCCCAGGTTATGTGTGTGCAAGCATGTGTATACGTTTAGCCAATCATTCTCTGATCCTGCTTTGCTTACCTGAGGCACTTACTGTGCCCCTTGCTTGGGCCTTCTCAGTCTATATGCTCATGGAGCTCATGGTCTAATGCAGGTAACACGTGGGTAAATCATTAGATCACATGTTTTTTTACTATTAGGATAGACATATTGTCTAAACACTGTGGAAATGCTGGAAAACTGAGTGTCAGACTTCAGAGAAAAGCCAGGGAAGATTTAGAGAGGAGGAGACATTGCAGTTTGGTTTTAATGAATTAGTTGCCACAAGCCAGGCAAGAACAGTTGAGATGTGCTGGCACATAGGTACATGTAGACTGAGGATGTCCTTGACACTTTCAGAGGCTGCTGTGTAAGGCCTTCAGGATCCCTAGATTTTGTCAAAAAGGCCATTCCCCCAAATAACATTCCATGAAAGCCACAAGTTTCACATGCAGACTTTCATATCACAAATTAACCTCCTTTACAAATTTCTCTAAATTTTAATCCTCTTGTTCAGTTGGTTTTATTTCTCGTAAGGTTTAAAGTGCTTTATTCACATTATGTAGACTCAAACATTCCTCAAATAAATTTACCAAATTTCTGTTTTCTGGCTTGAAAATCATCACTTTTTTAGATTTTCACATCACTCAAGAGCAGGACTAGCAGCTGGCCATTTTTCCTCCCATTATTAGTGGCGCAGGGAACATTTTTTATTAAACAAAATTTGTAAGTGTGCCCAACAGGGAGCTGTGAGCATTAGAACCTTTTCCATATGTGGACACTTCTGTCGGCCAGTTTCTTACCAGCTAAGAGCCTCTCACCTACAACCAGCCTTAAAGAACAAAAATCATCATCTGTCCTCAGCCACAGAGTTTTTATTTTTGAAATCAAAATTTCAAATTTTAAAAAAATTAAAAATTTTTAAAAATTTTGATTTTAGAAAGCATGTGTTGGTGTACATGCACGTATGTGAGATATACTACCTACAGACACAGGTCAGTGATGAGCGTGTGTTGGTGTGTGCATACACAGCTGGACTTCCCCTTAGAAAGGTTATAGTTGCTCTGATCCCGGTGCCTGTGGTCTGTGTTGTATTATCACTGCTTGGTTTTATCCCTCCCCACCTCCTGCTGACATTGTATTCTAGAAGCCAAAGACAGGGCCCAGACCTGTTATCATTGAGACACTTAGGGGATCAGCCTCCTAAGCAACCTTCCTCTCTGATGCCTTCAGCTTCCATCTGTGTATGCATATTTCTAGTGCTCTTATGTTCCTCTAAACCTCCCATCTCTGCTCAGCCCATGAGGATCAGGGCCTTCAACTGTGAGAGATCAGAACTGAGGGGTAGATACCAGGCATGAGCAGATAGTGAAAGAACAGCCCCTTAGCTCTCACCAGGCCTTACCTCTCCACCCCTAAAGCTGAACATGTCTGCCATGTTGGGGTACACCACATTCCCAAAAATTCTGTTTTTTTCTCTGAGATCTGAGCCTTTACTTACAGTATGCCCTCAGCCTAGAATCTTCTTCCCTCTACTTCTTTATGTTAATGTTTAGCCATCTTTCAAGATCTAGTCTCCTGGGATCTACTAAAAGGCCTTCCGCAATCCATCCATCACTCCTCACTTCTACTCTTTGTCCCTCCTGGTGTAGCAAGTATCACAGTGGCTGTTTGCCTGTCTTTCCCAGTTCCCGAACTCCTCAGGGTATGCACTGCTTCTCTCCGCAGAGCAAAGTGCTGTGATGTGGACTCTGGTGTCATACTGTCTGGATTCTCATTCCATCTCTACCGCTCGATAGCCTTGTGATTTTCAACAAATATTATTTGTTCAGTCCCAAAGTTTCTTCAAGTATAAAACGGGGCCAATAATAGTGTCTGTTTTGCATATGGAGCTATCATGAAGATTCAGTGAGAAGAACATATAAAAAACAACCAAAATATAGGAAGCACCCAATAAATGGTAGCTACTGTTAGCCATTATTTTCAGTCTAGCATTTTGCTGTATAGCTAGAGATGGGAGAAACTCGCATTAGTTTCCTGAGGCTCCTATAACGCATACCACAAACTGGACGTCTTAAAATAACAAATTTATTCTCTCAGTATTAGAAGCAAGAAGTCCAAAATCCAACAGGGCTTTGGTCCCTCCAGAGGGCCTGTAGGAAGAATCTGTTTCTTGGCTCTGTCAGCCTCTGGTGACTCCAGGCATTCCTTGGAGCGGTGTAGCTGGAGTGGTGCAGCCTCTGCCTTCATGTCATCTCCCCACTGCCGCCACCTCTCTGCGTTCTCAAAACTGCCTTTGCCTCTCTCTCATAAGGGTACATGTGATTGTATTTAGGACCCACCTGAATTTCCTATGATAATCTCCTTGTCTCAAGATCCTTAATTATATTTACAAAGACCCTTTTTCCTAGTCAGGTCACATTTACAAATTCCAGGGATCAAGACTTGGTATCTTTGGGTGGCCATTTTTCAGCCTACCACAGCTTGCTCTCTGACCCCCAAAGAGTCACATCCAACTCACCTGCAAAATATATTTACCCCATCCCAACAACCCCAAAAGTCTCAAACCCCTGTCTTGGCCATTGTTTTTTCTAGTCTTAAGAAGATGTGAGCTGTCAACTAACTGCCAGATGTACTCCTCTCCCTACTGTTCCTATGATTTTCTCCAGATTCACAGGGGAGGTTTGGGGGTTATGGTTATTGTCAGCAGCTCTCCATTCTTATAGATAAATGGGTTCACCCTGATTGCTTGCCTAACATTAAATAAGGAATCAAACTTGTAAAGTAGGCAAGACTCGAGGCCTCCCGTCCCAATCTGTTTTAGGCCACTGGTTCACACCACTACTCTGTTGTACCCACTAGTCTCACTAGGCATTCATAGGGCAGCACTGGCATCACTCCCATGACCTGCCTGCAGCACAGCAGCCTCTTTCCTCAGCCAGGAGGAAGTTTCCACCTGTCAATTTCATTGGTTTTTGGTTTTGGCTGTTTGTTTGTTTGTTTGTTTGTTTGTGACAGTCTCGCCCTGTTGCCCAGGATGGAGTACAGTGGTATGTTTTCAGCTCACTGCAGCCTCCACCTCATGGGTTCAGGCAATTCTCCTGCCTCAGTCCTCCCTAGTAACTGGGATTACAGACACCCACCACCACGCCAACTAAATTTTTTTATTTTTAGTAGAGGTGGGGTTTCACCATGTTGGCCAGGCTGGTCGCTGGTCTCAAACTCCTGACCTCAAGTGATTCACCCATCTCGGCCTCTCAAAGTGCTGGGATTACAGTCATGAGCCACCACCATCGGGCCAGCTGTCAAGTCTGAAGCCTGTAGCCTTGGTTGGTTCCCCTACATTTGTGTTTCTGGTCTCAGGGGCACCTCTGACATTCTACTCCTCTGGAGAGTAGCCGTAACTGACAAGTCTTGGCTCTGCTATTTTCTATGCTGATGATTAGCCCCGCCCAATCTTGCACTGAACTTTAAGAAAGAGGTAGAAGGAGGTTTAAGAAGAAAGTAGATCTTTCATTTGGCCTTGGAAGATGAGTAGAGTAGGCAGGAAGAAATAAGCAAGGCAGTTGATGTCGAGACATTTGTGAGAACGATGGCCAGAGATTGTAACCTTATGCATCTACTTCATAAAAGACTACACTTCATTCATTACAAAGAGTCTGTCTTCCCCCCTCTGGAATTCCATTTCATCCCTTCATAAACTCTTTTTTTTGTTGTTTTTGAGACAGGGTCTTGTTCTGTCGCCCAGGCTGGAATGCAGCGGCCCAGTCATAGCTCACTGCAACCTCCACCTCACAGGCTCAAGCTGTCTTCCCACCTCAGTCTCCTGAGTAGCTGGGACTACAGGGGTGCACCACCACGCCCAGCTGATTTTTGTATTTTTTGTGCAGACGGGTTTCACTGTGTTGCTCAGGCTGATCTCAAACTCCTGAGTTAAGTGATCCACCTGCCTTGGCCTCCCAGAATGCCAGGGACTACATGCATGAGTCACCATGCCTGGCCCGTAAATTCTTAATACAGGTTTATGGCTTGTAAGAAAGAAGAAAATGACAATTCTTCATTATTTAGAATCTTCGGATCAAAAACTACATATGTAATATTTTATAAGGCCATCACTTGTAAGTGCCCTCACAAAGTGCTAGGCACTGTGTTGAGCACTTTGCATGTGTTCACGTACCTCATTCTTAACCACAGCCACACGGAGAGAAAATGCTATTATCACTGTTATCTCAACTTTGAGATGCAGAAAGGTAACATGATTTACACTTTCTCATAGCTAGTACATGGGGGGTCAGGATTCGCCTGCAGCCTGTGTGGCTGAGAGCCAGGCCTCCTCACCCTCTCCATGCACCACCCTGTGCTCGCAAAATGCAGGCCCACTGGCTGTTCCTCCTCACAGCAGTGGTTTCTGTGCCCATGAAGCTGACTTAGCATGGTTAGCCTGGCAAGCAGCACAGGCTCTGCTGGCTGTGCCTCCTTAACCATCTGCAGCATGGCCCCCTGGTGTGCAGTTCCCACACTGCCCAGGCTGGGAGGGCCACCCCAGGCTTCTTCCTTGCCAAAACCACAACGTCCACAGTGCCCAAAATAGCCACAGCATTACATTACTGAAGTCCTGCTTCTGTGATGAATCCAGCCATCTGTCTCAGGAGACTTGTAAGGCAAGCTTTTGATAGCAAAACAGATAGTCCTATGGGCAGATTTGGGTTTTGTAGGGACTTTATGGTTTTTGAAGTTGCTTATGATTTTTGAAGTTGTATTTCATTGAACCTCTTTTTTTTTTTTTTTTTTTAAGATAATGTCTCGTTCTGTCACTTAGGCTGGAGTACAGTGGCATAATCATGGCTCACTGTAGCCTCAACCTCCCAGGCCCAAATGATCCTCCCATCTCAGCCTCCCAAGTAACTTGGGACTTTAGGTGTGTCATACCATACCCAGCTAATTTTTAAATGTTTATAGAGATAAAGTTTTACTGTGTTACCCAGGCTTAATTTTTGTAGTGACAAGGTCTTAGGTTGCCCAGGCTAGTCTTGAACTCCTGGGCTCATGTGATCCTCCTACCTTGGTCTCCCAAATTTCCGGGGTTACAGGTGTGGGCCTTCTCACCCAGCCCTCATCTTTTTTTTATGACTTACTTTATAACAGACTAACATATTTAACACAATTTAAATAATAAGAAATTAGGACAAAGGGAGAATAAAGGTGGCAAAGCAAGGTGAATTCCAGGAGTGTGATTTCTCAACAAAATAAGCAACATAAAGTCACATACAGTATCTGGAAGTGGGCCATGGATTTGACCCTAAGATTCTTACAGGCAAGAGCAAAGAAAGAAATACAACTACTTGTTAGGTTCATGGTAGCCATAAGACTAACCCTATTCTCACACCTGAGACTGTTGTAATTAGTATCTGAGAGCAGTTCTTCTCCCCAACCCCCACTCCGGCCCTCCATCCTTTGGCATTAGAGAAGTGTCTGCAGTGCACATGGGAAACCATAACATACACTGAAAGAACATTCCAGAAGCCCAAGTTCTGATGCAGGTTCTACCAATCCCTGACAAAGTGACCTCCGAGAATCACTTACATTCCTCATCTTTGGTCACTGGGAGTTAGAATTGTATTTTTGTTTCACATAGAGAAAATAATGGATGAAAAACTCTATCAAAAATTGATTTACTGCTTGTAGTTCAGAGCCGGGACTTCCAGGTAAAATAAGCTCTATAGTTCTGGTGTCTCATCTGAGACATGCACAATTACTTACTTTCTTTTTTTTTTTCTTTTGCTTTTTTGGTTTTTCTTGGTGGTGGTGGTTGTTTGTTTTATTGCATATCTGCTTATTGGAAGTAGGGCTATTATTGTCCCAGTTACTGATGAGGAAATTAAAGCACAGAGAAGTCAAATGATTTGCATAGGATCTTAAATCCAAGAATTGCAGGACTGAGATTTGAACCCATTTCCGACTCCAAGGCCTGTGTAGTAATTCACTATTACGGAAAACTCCTGTAGCAACCAGCCCATTCACTGCTGAGCCATTGTCCCCTCTCTTTCCACAAATTATTCTCCTGTAGCTTCGAAGCTATAACAGGTGACCAGGAGTCTTGGCTGCACTTTCTTCCATTGCCTTCCCAGGATGTATCTCCAACCCTCTCTTACACACATCTGTATGATACACTTGATACACTAAGATCCTTTTCCAAATTGCACACAGAGAGAAAAAGGGATTGAGTTGCTTCCATATTTTTGCTCCTCATGTTCTCTTTTCAGTACTGTTTTATTTTGAGAATTTTTTCTAAGCCACAGTTTTCTTCCCAAGCACAGCAGATAGCCTTTGTATAGCTATCTATGCCAAGAGAGTGACAGGATTCTTGTCACCCAGACCACAGATGCCTACCCAGCCAGGTGTAAGAAGGCATGCTGTGGACACAAGTTGATGAGCCAGCGTGGTCAGTCCTGTCTTTCTTTAGCAGGGACTACTTACTGCTCTGTGCCATACATTGTGTTAAAAAGCGGTGTTACAGAGACATAGAAGGCGGGGTCCATCCTTTGAAGTGACCACTCATTGAGTAAATTAGCATCATTTCTGTTTCCTACCATTGAAGAGCAGTGAATATTACCCTTGTGTCAGGCTTCCTGTGGACTAGCCGTGTGCCCCATACTTCAAAGTTTCTTTACTTTAGTGCTCATACCCATCTAGGGTAGTAAGTACCATGGTTGTTCCCAGGTTATAGATGAGGGAATTGAGGTTTAGCAGAATAAGAAGTCACCCAAACTCATACCCACTGGTCATCAGTACAGCTAGAATTCAAAACCACACTTGTCTGGGTCCAAAATCTGTACCTCTAATTAACCACTCCTGATAAGAAGTTGATTACCAGAGTTGGTCAAGTCAGCTCTGGAAGAACTCTCAGAAAGTGACTGTAAAGGTACTCTTTGAAGGTTGTATAGGAATTCGCCAAAAGTGAAAGGAAACAGGGCTTCCTTACAGGAGAAAGGAATGTAAGTGGCAAAGTTACAGAGACATAAAAAGTCACAGTGCCTTTGGAGAATGGAGACTCATTTTGAGCGGCCAAAGAGTAAGGCTAAATGAGAATTCTGGACATTTGGGCCTGTGGGTATTGGGCAGCAGCCCTTTACATGATGACTTCTCTGTGTGACAGCAGAGAGAATGACCACAGCAGAGCCAGGGGGCCTTTACAGCCCTGTTGATCCCAGATTCACTCATGTATAGTTCATGTACCCTGTGTTAGTAATCATCTGCTTGGAATGTTTTCTGCCTGGAAAGGGAGTTAGTGGATGCAACAATTCATTCCCCAAACATAAAATTTTCCCTGACGTTTTGATTGTTATAGCTCATTTAAGTGTGCAAGTATAAGATTTGATATCTAGCCTTGAAGACTCAGCATTGAGCATGGTGCTAGAAAGAAATGCCAGTCGGGCCAGGTGCAGTGGATCACACCTGTAATCCCAGCACTTTTGGAGGCCAGGGCAGGAGAATCATTTGAGGCCAAGTATTTGAGACCAGCTGGAGAAATATAGTGAGACCTTGCCTCTATAAAATTTTTTTTTAAAAAAAAAGGACTGGCATGGTGGCTCACGCCTGTAATCCCAGCACTTTAGGAGGCCAAGACAGGCAGATCATGAAGTCAAGAGTTCAAGACCAGCCTGACCAATATGGTGAAACCCCGTCTCTACTACTAAATAATTAATTAATAAAAAATTTAGCTAGGCATAGTGGTGCATGCCTGTAGTCCCCTCCCCTTCTCAGGAGGCTGAGGCAGAAGAATCACTTGAACCTGGGAGACAGAGGTTGCAGTGATCTGACATCACACCACTGCACTGCAGCCTGGGCAACAGAGCAAGACTCCATCTCAAAAAATAATAATAATAAATTAACCAGGCATGGTGGTATGTGCCTATAGTCCTAGCTACTTGGGAGGCTGAGGCGGGAGGATCACTTGAGCCCAGGAGTTTAAGGCTGCAGTGAGTTATGATTATGCCACTGCACTCCTGCCTGGGCAACAGAGCAAGGCCCTGTCTCTCTCTCTCTCTCTTTTTTTTTTTTTTTTTTTTTTTTTTGTAAAGGCCACGTGTGGTGACTCACACCTATAATCCTAAAACTTTGGGAGGCCAAGGTGGGAGGATCACTTGGTCTCAGGAGTCCAAGACCAGCCTGGGCAATATAGTGAGACCCCATCTTGAAAAAACTAATAAAAAATGAAGAAGAAAAAAAAATAAATACCTACCTTAAAAAACATCACAGCTCAGAGGACTTTATAAGCATTACCAAATAAGTCCTAAATATTAAGTTACGTGGGCTCATGGACATATACTGATGGTTAGTGTAATTAAAATTAAACAAAACTAAATTTGAAAGCCTTTGGTTCTTCTGGTAATGCCAGTTTACCTCATTTCTTCTTGTATCAATATCATAGAATTATAGAACATTCTGCCCAGGGGATGAACACCCTGCCAGCCTCTCCCGCTTCAGTGGGTGCAAATTGAACCAGGAGGTGATAGATGCTAGAGTGTGGTGGTTCACAGTATAGACCCTGGAAGAGGGCTGCTGGCTTCCTGTCCCCACTTTGACCCTTACCAGTCACCTGACCTTGGGCAATTGCCTTTACTTCTCTGTATGTTTCTTCATATATAAAATGAGGGGTGATTATACTATTTATCTCATAAGCATAATTACTATGAGTATATAGCACAGTACCTTGCTCACAATAAGTGCTCAGTAAATGATCGTTGCTGTTAATAATGCTACTATAGGGTTTCTTGATGGGTAATGAAGAGCACACTGATTTGGGATCAGGACTCCCAGGTACACCATTTCCCTATGGGACCTGCAGCCATTTATTCATTTAGTCTCATTTCCTTATGTTTGGAAAAGGGGTAATGATGCCAGTCTCACACTGAATATAAAAGCATGTGGGCAACCAGTGGTGCTATTGAGCAGACACATGGCATAGTGAGGATCGTTTTTTTCCTCAGCCCTGCCCTCTTCATCTGCCCTCCTATTGCTCAGCCCCCTCAGCCAGCCCCTTCCCAGTGCCACCGAGGCAGTATTACAGTCTTCTAGGCAGAGGAGGAGATGAGGCTGCTGAAGGAAGAGAGCAAGAGTTTCCAGAGCAGCCATAGGAGGAAAGGGCAAGGAATCGAACTAGAGCCCCAGAGAGAGGGTGTCCATGCAGGGTCCTAGGGAATCTTCCTGGGCCACCGCAGCCTTGGGGCTCCATGACTGTCCTGCACTTCTCCCACCATGAAATGGATCATAGAAGAGCCTCTTTTATTGCACATTTATGTCCACCTGTGTGCCTCTGGTTTTGCTGCTCACCCACTAGAAAGTTCTTCACCTGTCCAGGTGCTGTGTCCTACCTAGAGGGCATTCTCTACTCTCTCTCTCCCACTCCTGCCAGCAGTCAGTTTTGAAACTATTTTCTCCTCAATTGATAGCAACTGCTGTTCATCAAATTACACATTATTAGTATATTTCCTGTGCATAAGTCTCATGGGCCAGAGCATAAGCTCTGTGAGAGCAGTGACATTTTATTTGTTTTTGTGCCACCTTCTTCACATTTATGCCTTGCACATAGTAGGTGCTTAATAAATGTTAATATTTGGCCTGGTGTGGTGGCTCACGCCTGTAATCCCAGCACTTTGGGAGTCCGAGACAGGTGGATCATCTGAGGCCACGAGTTTGAGGCCAGCCTGGCCAACATGGTAAAACCCTATTTCTACTAAAAATACAAAAATTATCTGGGCATGGGGTATGCACCTTGTAGTCCCAGCTACTTGGGAGGCTGAGGGAAGAGAATCGCTTGAACCTGGGAGGCGGAGGCTACAGTGAGCTGAGATTGCACCATTACAGTCCAGCCTAGGCAACAGAGTGAGATTCCATCTCAAAAAAAAAAAAAAAAAGTAAGCATTTGAATGAATGTCCTTGTAGTCCCAGCTACTTGAGATGCTGTGCAGGAGGAACACTTGAACCCAGGAGTTCAAGGCTACAGTGAGCCATATTTGCACCACTAGACTTCACTCCAGCCTAGGTGACAGGGTGAGACCCTGTCTTGAAAAAAAAAATGGATAAAAATGAAAAAGTGAATGAATGATAAGTCATTAAGTGCCTGAGGACCTGGCCCAACAGATGACTGGGTTATGCACCACCCTGCTAATGGTGTTCACACGCACACTCATAACTTGTGAATTGTGTGTTTCTTCTTAGTCTGGATATTAGGGTGTAGTCTCCTAGCATGGAGACCTCTTGGTGAACTTGAAATTTATTCTTCTTTCTGTACCCTCAAGCTAAGGACAAGATCCTGAACCAATGGGAACATCACCAAGTTTCTGTGATCTTCAAGGCCTTGCCACGGAGCAGCTGCTCACCTCTTTGATATACTCCTTTACCAGAAATAAACCACAAAGCCCAAAGCAGTGCTCAGTTTTGTTTTGGTCATATGCCATATGCCAGAAACGCATAGTGTTTTGGCTTGGGTCTTTTATTTATTTATTTATTTATTTTTAATTGTACTTCAGGTTCTGGGGTACATGTGCAGATCATACAGGATTGTTGCATAGGTACATACATGGCAATGTGATTTGCTGCCTCCATCCTCCCTGTCACCAATATCTGGCATTTCTCCCCATGTTATCCCTCCCCAACCTTCCCACCCCCCTCCCCGCTATCCCTCCCCTGGCCCCCTCAACAGACCCCAGTATCTGATGCTCCCCTCCATGTGTCCGTGTGTTCTCATTGTTCAACACCTGCCTATGAGTGAGAAAATGTGGTGTTTGATTTTCTGTTCTTCTGTCAGTTTGCTGAGAATTATGGTTTCCACATTCATCCATGTTCCTACAAAGGACACAAGCTCATTGTTTTTTATGGCTGCATAGTATTCTATGATGTATATGTGCCACATTTTCCTTGTCCAGTCTATCATTGACAAGCATTTAGGTTGGTTCTGGGTCTTTGCTATTGTAAACAGTGCCAAAGTGAACGTATGTGTGCCTGTGTCTTTATAAGAGTGTGATTTATAATCCTTTGGATATATACCCAGTAATGGGATTACTGGGTCAAATGGAATTTCTATTTCTAGGTCCTTGAGGAATCGCCACAGTGTCTTCCACAATGGTTGAACTAATTTACACTCCCACCAACAGTGTAAAAGTGTTCCTGTTTCTCCACATTCTCTCCAGCATCTGTTGTCTCCAGATTTTTTAATGATCGCCATTCTAACTGGCGTGAGATGGTATCTCAGTGTAGTTTTGATTTGCATTTCTTTAATGACCAGTGATGATGAGCATTTTTTCATATGTTTGTTGGCCTCATATATGTCTTCTTTTGAAAAGTATTTGTTCATATCCTTTGCCCACTTTTGGATAGGTTTGTTTGTTTTTTTCTTGTAAATCTGTTTTAGTTCTTTGTAGATTCTGGATATTAGCCCTTTGTCAGATGAGTAGATTGCAAAACAATTTATCCCATTCTGTTGGTTGCTGGTTCACTCTAATTATTGTTTCTTTTGCTGTGCAGAAGCTCTGGAGTTTAATTAGGTCCTATTTGTCTATTGTGGCTTTTTTTGCCATTGCTTTTGGTGTTTCAGTCATGAAGTCCTTGCCTATGCCTATGTCCTGAATGGCTTTGCCTAGGTTTTCTTCTGGGGTTTTTATGGTGTTAGGTCTTATGTTTAAGTCTTTAATCCATCTGGAGTTAATTTTAGTGTAAGGCATCAGGAAGGGGTCCAGTTTCCCTCTGTTCTGTTCCATTGGTCTGTGTATCTGTTTTGGTACCATTACCATATTGTTTTGTTTACTGTAGCCTCGTAGTATAGTTTGAAGTCAGGTAGCATGATGCCTCCAGCTTTGTTCTTTTTGTTTAGGATTGTCTTGGATATGCAGACTCTTTTTTAGTTCCATATGAACTTTAAAGTGGTTTTTTCTAGTTCTGTGAAGAAGGTCATTGGTAGCTTGATGAGGATAGCGTTGAATCTATAAATTACTTCGGGCAGTCTAGCAATTTTCATGATCTGATTCTTCCTATCCATGAGCATAGGATGTTTCTCCATCTGTTTGTGTCCTCTCTTATTTCCTTGAGTAGTGATTTGTAGTTCTCCTTAAAAAGGTCCTTTATATCCTTTGTTAGTTGTATTCCTAGGTATTTTATTCTCTTTGTGGCAACATGGGAGTTCACTCATGATTTGGTTCTCTGTTTGTTTCTTATTGGTGTATAGGAATGCTTGTGATTTCTGCACATTGATTTTGTATCCTGAGACTTTGCTGAAGTTGCTTATAAGTTTAAGGAGATTTTGGGCTGAGTTGATAGGGTCTTCTAAATATGCAATCAATTTTGTCTGCAAATAGAGACAATTTGACTTCCTCCTTTCCTAATTGAATACCCTCTTTTTTTTTTTCTTGCCTAATTGCTCTTGCTAGAACTTCCAATACTATATTGAATAGGAGTGGTGAATGAGGGCCTCCTTGTCTGGTGCCTGATTTCAAAGGCAGTACTTGCAGTTTTTGCCCATTCAGTATGATATTGGCTGTAGGTTTGTCATAAATACCTTCTATTATTTTGAGATACATTCCTTCGATACCTAGTTTATTGAGAGTTTTTAGCATAAAGAGCTGTTGAATTTTGTCAAAGGCCATCTCTACATCCATTGAGAGAATCATGTGGTTTTTGTCTTTGGTTCTGTTTATGTGGTGGATTACGTTTATAAACTTGTGTATGTTGAATCAGCCTTGCATCCCTGGGATGAAGCCTACTTGATCATGATGGATAAGCTTTTTGATGCACTATTGCCATCAGTTTGCCAGTATTTTATTGAAGATTTTTGCACCTGTGTTCATCACGAATATTGGCCTGAAGTTTTCTTTTTTTGTTGGAGTCTCTGCCGGGTTTTGGTATCAAGATGATGTTGGTCTCATAAAATGGTTTGGGAAGGAATCTCTTTTTGGATTGTCTGGAATCGTTTTAGAAGGAGTGGTATCAGCTCCTCTTTGTACATCTGGTAGAATTTGGCTGTGATCCCATCTGGACCTGGACTTTTTTTGGTTGGTAGGCTATTAATTGCTGCCTCAAGTTCAGCCCTTGTTATTGGTCTGTTCAAAGTTTCAACTTCTTCCTGGTTTAGGCTTGGGAGGGTGCAGGTGTCCAGGAATTTATCCATTTCTTCCAGGTTTACTGGTTTATGTGCATAGAGTTGTTTGTATTTCTCTAGTTGTTTGTATTACCATAGATGGTAGTTTGTATTTCTGTGGAATCGGTGGTGATATCCCTTTTATCGTTCTTTATTGCATCAATTTCATTCTTCTCCCTTTTCTTTTTTATTAATCTGGCTATTGGTCTATTTTATTGATCTTTTCAAAAAAAACCAGCTCCTGAATTTATTGATTTTTTTTTGAAGGGTTTTTTGTGTCTCTATCTCCTTCAGTTCTGTTCTGATCTTAGTTATTTCTTTTCTGCTAGCTTTTGAATTGTTGTTTTTTTTTTTTTCCTTGCTCCTGTAGCTCTTTCAATTTTGATGATAGGGTGTCAATTTTTGTTCTTTCCTTGCTTCTCTTGTGGGCACTTATTGCTATAAATTTCGCTCTAGACACTACTTTAAATGTGTCCTGGAGTCTGGTACGTTGTGTCTTCGTTCTCGTTGGTTTCAAAGAACATCTGTATTTCTGCCAACATTTCATTGTTTATCCAGTTGACATTCAGGAGCCAGTTTTTCAGTTTCCGTGAAGCTGTGTGTTTCTAAGTTTCTTAGTCCTGAGTTCTAATTTCATTGCACTGTAATCTGAGAGACTGTTTGTTATGATTTCCATTCTTTTCCATTTGCTGAGGAGTGATTTACTTCCAATTATGTGGTCAGTTTTAGAGTAGGTGCAATGTGGTACTGAGAAGAGTGTATATTCTATGGCTTTGGGGTGGAGAGTTCTGTAGATGTCTGTTAGGTCCACTTGGTCCAGATCTGAGTTCAAGTCCTGGATATCCTTGTTAATTTTCTGTCTCATTGATCTGTCTATTATTGACAGTGGAGTGTGAAAGTCTCCCGCTATTATTGTGTGGGAGTCTAAGTCTCTTTGTGGGTCGTTAAGAACTTACTTTATATATTTGGGTACTGCCATATTGGGTGCATATATATTTAGGATTGTTAGCTCTTCTTGTCACATTGATCCTTTTACCATTATGTAATGCCCTTGTCTCTTTTGATCTTTGTTGGTTTAAAGTCCATTGTATCAGAGACTAGGATTGCAGGTCCTGCTTTTTTTGCTTTCCATTTGCTTGATAAATCTTCCTTCATCCCTTTATTTTAAGCCTCTGTGTGTCCTTGCATGTGAGATGGATTTCCTAAATACAGCACACCGATGGGTCTTAACCTTTTATCCAATTTCCCTTAGCCCATTTACATTTAGGGTTATTATTGTTATGTGTGAATTTGATCCTTCCATTTTGATGCTAGCTGGATATTTTGCCTATTAGTTGATGCATTTTCTTCATTGTGTCGTTGGTCGTTACCATTTGGTTCATTTTTGGAGTGGCTGGTACTGGTTGTGCCTTTGTTTAGTGCTTCTTTCAGGAGCTTTTGTAAGGCAGGCCTGGAGGTGACGAAATCTCTCAGCAACTGCTTGTTCGTAAAGAATTTTATTTCTCCTTCGCTTATGAAGCTTAGTTTGGCTGGATATGAAATTCTAGGTTGAAAGTTCTTCTCTTTAGGGCTGTCAAATATTGGCCCCCACTCTCTTCTGGCTTGTAGGGTTTCTGCTGAGAGACCTGCTGTGAGTCTGATGGGCTTCCCTTTGTCGGTAACCAGGCCTTTCTCTCTTGCTGCCCTTAGCATTTTTTCCTTGATTTTAACCCTAGTGAATCTGACGATTATGTGCCTTGGGGTTGCTCTTGAGGAATATCTTTGTGGTGGTCTCTGTGTTTCCTGGACTTGAATGTTGGCCTGCCTTGATAGGTTGGGGAAGTTCTCCTGGATAATATCCTGAGGAGTGTTTTCCAGTTTGGATTCATTCTCTCCATCACATTCAGGTACACCTATCAAACGTAGATTAGGTCTTTTCACATAATCCCATATTTCTTGGAGGCTTTGTTCATTTCTTTTCACTCTTTTTTCTCTAATCTTGCCTTCTCATTTTATTTCATTGAGATGATGTTCAATCTCTGATATTCTTTCTTCTGCTTGGTCAATTTGGCTATTGAAACTTGTGTATGCTTCGCGAAGTTCTCGTGTTGTGTTTTTCAGCTCCATGAAGTCATTTATATTCTTCTCTAAGCTGTTTATTCTAGTTAACATTTCATCTAACCTTTTTTTGAGGTTTATTACCACCCACCTTCTGAAGCCTGTTTCTGTCAATTCATCAGATTCATTCTCCATTCAGCTTTGTTCCCTTCCTGGTGTGGAGTTGTGATCCCTTGGAGGAGGAGAGTCTTTCTTGTTTTTGGTGTTTTCATCCTTTTTGCTCTAGTTTCTTCCCATCTTTGTGGCTTTATCTACCTGTGGTCTTTGTAGTTGTTGACTTTCAGATGGGGTCTCTGAGTGGACGTCCTTTTTGTTGATGTTGAAGCTATTTCTTTCTGTTTCTTAGTTTTCCTTCTAACAGTCAGGCCCCTCTGCTACAGGACTGCTGGAGGTTCACCCCAGACCCTGCTGCTTGGGGATCACCCACAGTAGCTGCAGAACAGTAAGGGTTGCTGCCAGTTTCTTCCTTTTTGTTCATCCCAGAAGGGTACCTGCCAGATGTCAGCCTGAGCTCTCCTTTATGAGGTGTCTCTTTGGGTATCGGGGGTCAGCGAGCTGCTTGAGGAGACAGTCTGTCCCTTATAGGAGCTCAAGTGCTATGCTGTGTCTCCGTTGTTCTGTGCAGAGCTGCTGGGCAGGTATGCTTAAGTCTGCTGCAACAGAGCTCATAACTGCCTCTTTTTCCAGGTTCTCTGTCCTAAGAAGGTCAGGCTTTATTTATAAGTTTCTGACCTGCTGCTGCCTTTTTCAGCACAGAGTTAGTCTAGTCACAGTCTGCCAGCAGAGGCATTGCTGAGCTGCTTCAGGCTCTGCCCAGCTGTTGTGTGAACTTCCTTGAGGTGTTTTTTATAGAGGTACAGTTAGAACTGCCTCGGTAATGGCAGACTACCTCAGTAGTGGTGGACTGCCTCGGTAATGGCATACGCCCTTACCCCCAGTGACCTGGACCATCCTGGGTCCAGCTGTGCTTGCTGTGAAACTCTCAATCCAGAGCATTTCAGATTGTTTGTTTTGTGGGGGTGGTACCTGCTGAGTCAGATCACCTGGTTCCCTATTTCAGCCCCCTCCTTTTCAGTTGTATGGACAGCTCTGTCTCCCAGGCATTCCAGGCGCCAGTTGAAACAGCTGCCCAGATTTGTGTGAGTTTCTGTGTGCCAACCCACAGCACCGGCTGAAACAGCCGTGCTGGAAACTCGTGGCTCTTTTCGGCCCAGGAATCTTCTGGTCTGTGGGCAGTGAAAACTCTTTTGGAAATGCGATGATCACTCACCCTCTGCGTTGTTCTTGCTAGGAACTGCACTCCAGAGCTGTTCCTATTCGGCCATCTTGGCTCTTACTTCAGTTTGGGTCTTTTAAATGCCTTTCTGGAACTTGAGCAATGCCTACCTATAGGCCAAACCCATATATTCTCATATTGCATTTCCCCATCTACAGATGCATCTTTTCACATTTGGTTTTCCTTGTAGGTAACGATGTGGGTCCATCATCTTCAAGTAAGACCACAAACAAGTTTGAGGGGCTATCCCAGCAGTCAAGGTAAGCCATCTCAGCACTTCCTTGCCGCTGTTGGATCCATTGATGAAATGGACAGAATTCTAGAAATGAGTTTTCACGGATTTCGTAGTGCTGCTCAAAGCTGTGGTCAGCTGAGGGGGCTGGCCACGACGAGAAGCCAGACGTTCACTCTTGGCTTGCATGCACATCTTGTGGCTGGACTGGGCACAGGTCTACAGACCGTGCTCTGAGCAGCACCGCTGTCTACCCAGTTCACAGACAGGAGCTAACCTCACTTCCCGGTGGTCACAGGGTTGTGCAATGGTCTCAAACAAAATTCCTGTCAGAATGAGTTTTTATTTTTGATACTTTAATCAAGTAACTTTGTTACTTTCCCTTTTGACTCCTTTTGCAGATTTAGGAATGAAAAGATACTCCTTAGGGAAATCTGATCACCCAGAGATTTTCAGTCATAAAAATATCACTCTTTTCAAGTTCTCTGTTTCTAAGATTTTTTTTTAGACTAGGCTGACAGCAGTGTTCTTTTCTTCCCCTTTTTCACTGAAATTGTATACTTGAGGAGATTTTTTATGGGCAGTTTTTATGCAGCCCTACCCCAAAGGGTTTTCTCTGGAGGTGCTGAGAAAAGGATAGAGAGCCACTTCCAGACCCAAACTTCAGGGAGAAAGAGTCAGATGGTGTGTGGGGGTTGCTTTCCAGAGTTTCTGAAAGATGAAAAAACAAAATCACTTTATTTTTTGAGACAGGGCTTTGCTCTGTCACCCATGCTGGAGTGCAGTGATAAAATCACAGCTTGCTGTAACGTCAATCTCCTGGGCTCAAGAGGTCTTCCTGCCTCAGCCTCCCAAGTAGCTGGAACCAGAGGTGTGTACCACCTTACTTGGCTCATTTTATTTTTATTTTTATTTTTTTTGTAGAGATGAGGTCTCAGCTTGTTGCCCAGGCTGGTCTCAAACTTCTGGGCTCAAGCAGTCCTCCCGCTTCGGCCTCCCAAAGTGCTAGGATTACAAACATGAGCCACCATATCCAGCCTTTTTAAAATACCATTATCATATGTACTCTGTAGGCCCAATTACTATTATCCTCAGTTTTGCAGGTGAGAAGAGTGAGGCCCAGAGCCATTAGGTGGTGGGCGCAGATGTCAGAGCCAGCTCTCCAGCCTGCTTGTTCTCCTGACTGCACATTCAACGCCCCTTCCTTGATCTTGTACCCTGCCTTTCATTCCTTACTCACCTTCCTTCAGCCCTAATTTGGGGGACCCTGTAAAACTAAAGTTCTGGTCTTTATATTCCAGAATGGGGAGAGTATCTGACAATCCAGAAACACTCATAAAAGGTGTTTAAAGGCTGGACACAGCTTACCTGTAATCCCAGCACTTTGGGAGGCTGAGATGGGAAGATTGCTTGAGCCCAGGATTTGAGACCAGCCTGGGCAATACAGGGAATACAAGGAAGACCTTGTCTCTTCTAAAAAAAAAAAAAAATTAAAAAATTAAAAAAAAAATCAGCCAGGCATGGTGGCACAGGCCTGTAGTCTCAGCTATACGGGAGGCTAAGGCGAGAGGATCACCTGAGCCCAGGCAATTGAGGCTGTAGTGAGCCGTGATCACACCTCTGTACTCCAGCTGGGGTGACAGCAAGACCCTGTACCAAACAAAAAAGTTTTGGCCAAGCACAGTGGCTCCCAACTATAATCCCAGCGCTTTGGGAGGCCAGAGCAGGCAGATCACTTGAGGTTAGGAGTTCGAGACCAGCCTGGCCAACATGATGAAACCCTGTATCTACGAAAAATACAAGAATTAGCCAAACATGATGTGGCACACCTATAGTCCCAGCTATTCAGGAGGCTGAGGCAGGAGAATCGCTTGAACCTGGGAGGTGGAGGTTTGTGGGAAGCAAGACCACACCACTGCACTGCAGCCTGGCAAACAGAGCAGGACTTAATCTCAAAAAAAAAAAAAAAAAAAAAAGTTTTTAAACAAAATCAAGCTGATTGTGAACTAGAGCTTTTGGCAACTCATTAAGCTTGTTTGGGTTTTTTTTTTGAGATGGAGCCTCTTTTACCCAGGCTGGAATGCAGTGGCATGATCTCAGCTCGCTGCAACCTCCGTCTCCCAGGTTCAAGCGATTCTCCTGCCTCAGCCTCCCGTTAGCTGGGACTACAGGTGCATGCTGCCATGTCTGGCTAACTTTTTGTGTTTTTAGTACAGATGCAGTTTCACCATGTTGGCCAGACTAATCTAGAACTCCTGACATCACTCAGATGATTCGCCCGCCTCGGCCTCCCAAAGGGCTGGGGTTGCAGGCGTGAGCCACTGCTTCCAGCCAACTCATTAAGTTTTCAGTCTTCTTCCTCACTGCACACAGTACCACCAACAGAAGGGTCCTATGTTCATTTCTAATAGGAACAAGCCCAGGTTCCACAGCACCGCACAGGAGCTTGTGCAAAAGAAGTGTCTGAGCCTCTAGGCTTTGGCCTTGATAGCGTGGCAAGGAATGACCATTGCCCACACACCAGTCATGGGTGTGCCTAGGAAGATGCTGAGGAATAGCACAAGAAAAATACACCCCAAAAATGTCAGAAGCAAAGCCCTCTCATGTTTACTGTTCTTGTTTAGAGGCAGCTTTATCTCAACAAGATCCCCCAGTTGCCCAGAGGCAGGAGGATTTCAAGTGAGCTGAGGAAAGAGCAGTGAAGACCAAGGTTGGCCAAGAGCCAGGACAGAAGGGAGCGCACACATTTCATCTTCTTTCTTTGACTCCTGTTTGTTTTGTTGGTTGATTTGGCTTTTACTTTTCTATTAAATGCAGTTAGGATAGAAAAAAACAGCAGCAGCCAAACTCTTAGGACATCAGGGCACGGAGAGACGAGATAATAAAGGGGTTCTTGGCAGGTGGAGCTCAGGCACTCAGCTACTGCTGCTTCTCAGGCATGCAGGCCTCCTGGCGTCCTCTCAGAATGCCGAAGCCTCAAAGCCTCTTGTTGAAGAGAAGTAGTGGCTTCCACCTGATGCAGACCCCTGACAGCACTGGGGTCTCAGTTACAGAAGTTAACGTTTGATGATTCAGACAACTTAGTGTGGACCTGTATTCCAGGGACTTGGGCCTTTGTCGCCCTCATTTACCTGTCCTCCAAAAGGAGGGCAAGGCCAAGGAGAGCCTGGAGGCCCGAGAACCAAGCTCTTTTCTTTGCTATAGTGGAGGAAGTGAGGGCTCTGGAGGCCAGCAGAGCTAGGGCTGAATTTCCGCTTCCACTTCTGACCCATGTGGGACCTTCTGCCAGCCACCAGCACCTTCATTCCCTTCCATTACCTTGTCTGGAAACCGGAAACACAGAGCTGTTGTGTGGGATCATGTGGGATGAGTTACTTCTATGGACTACATTGGGGTCACCACTTAGAGTGTGCCAGGTCCCTTCATAAATGCTTTGAAATGGAGGAGTTGAGCTTTATCATTAAGAGGGAATTTTTTTCACCCTTTCACTGTGCCTCCTCAGCCAGGCAAACTGAAATATGGAAAATAGACTATAATCTTTGGTTAAAGAAATTTTGAAAGCATTCTTTAGATGATTATGTAAATGCCTTGAATTTCCTTGAATCACTAATGATATTCTAGCACTTTTAGATCCTAAATGATTCTTATTTGTTAATTAGCACCAGTTCTGCAAAGACTGCCCTTGGCCCAAGAGTTCTTCCTAAACTACCTCAGAAAGGTAAGATCTATCTTTTTCACATTCACATGTAATTAAAATGTCACTAACCCCTCCAAGGGGCCCAAGGTTTTAATCTCCTTTTTTCACTGATCCATCCCAAATGCTTAGAGCAGCACCTGGGATGTAGTCGATGCCTAGTAAATACTCGTTAAATGACAAAAGTTATTTATAAATTCATATTTGTTCATTAGCAAAGCACCGTACTTTTGCAGAATACATAATACTTTTGTAGAAGATATATTATTATAATCCCCAGGTACCATTTTTTCTCCCGTTGTAAACATAATCAGAGAGACCTTGGAATCAACACTGGCTCTACCACTTAGTAGCTGTGTTACCTTGGCCAGGTGACATAGTAGCTTCACTCAACCTGAAATTCCTCCTATGTAAAATCGGGGAAATAATACTTAACTTCGTGAGGTTTCGTAAGGACAAAATGAAGTCATGCTTCAGAAAGTCCCTAGCAAGTGGGTGGCAAAGGAATCCTTCCCTGGGATGGCATCTGTCGTGCAGAGTAGAGATACCCATGCTTTCCAAAGTACAAGAAAGCAGTGTCTATAAATGCTGCTTTTTTGCCAAGCTAAGACACTCAGCTCTTTGACCAAGTCTTCTTTAATGCTGATAAGCTTTTCATGTGTAAAACCAAAATTTCAGTCTTATTACAACACAAGTGATAGTTCTGCCTTTCGTTGTTGTTGTTGTTGTTACCATACCTTACCTTTAGAGTTGCAAAATATCTCTAGGAGCATCTAGGTCATTCCCTCCTTATATAAGCCTGCAAGGCCAGCAGGGCCCACCTTGGATACAGATGGGAGCTCAGAGGAGCTCAGGGCCTGCTCCTTGAATTTTCAGTGCCAGCAGCAAGACTTGTGACCCCAGTCCAGTGCTGTGTTGCCTAGTTTTAGCAGAAGTCAAACTGGGAGTTAGTACTGGGAAGCTGAAATTCACCACTCTCTAGAGTTCTTCAGTGAAGTAACACACTTTGAAGAGCACTGGCTGTTCAGGCCAGGCTCCTGTTTAATAAGATGAGGGGATTCCCAAATGACTGCTGATTCACTCTCCATAGAACATATGCAAGACTTCCCTTGAGTTTGCTGCATCTTTATCTAGGATTGGTTTTTGCTGCCTTTTATTTTTAAAATCTGCCCAAAGGGCTCTTTTAATCTCAAAGGAGTTTGAGACAAGCTTCCCAGGCATGTACCCCCATCGCCAGTGTGCCCAGATTCCATCCCAGATCTCTCACACAGCACCCCTGCTGCTCCAGCTTGCTTCCTTTAGCACCAGACCCCAGCACTTCTCAGTGCCTGTGGGACTTCACTGTGGCTGCTCCCAGCTCTTCCCAATGTTCATCCCCTCCGTGCCCTCCCATGCCTCGCAACATGATGTCAGTCCATCACCAGAGTCACTCCCTGATGTGCTCCCTCAGTTCCTGCCCCTCCTCTTCTGAGTTCTGCCACTCTGTTGACTTCTGAGAGCACAGTCAGGGTGGCAGTCTGGTTCTCCACATGACCGCTGACCTTACATGGTCATCTGGGGCTGCCCAGCAGTCCCGACACCACGACCTTTCAGCCCACTCCCCGGCACTCTCTCCTCTCCTTAGGAGCCCCTTGTTTCTGTTCCTTATTGAGTCAGCACAGGAGTCCACCCCTACTATCATCTGCCAGGCGTAGTGGCCATAGTCCTAAGGTAGACGCTGTACCCTCTCACCCCCTTGGGGACAGACTTCAGCACATGTCCCTTCCTCTTTTGCACTGCTGTTCCCTTCCATCTGACCTGCCCTATCAGGGCAGGCCTGCTCTGAATACCCTTCAAGACCTGTGTCCCACCCACCACCACCCCCTTGCACCCGTGCTCGCTCTCTGTCTCTGCGCGCGCGTGTGTGTGTGTGTGTGTGTGTGTGTGTGTGTTTACTATTTGGAATTTCCCATAATAAACATATACAGAAATACAAAAAAACACACAGAATAGTATCCTGCAGCCTCCTCCACCACACCCACTTACTCATCACCCATTCTAGCACTTACCAGCTTGTACCTGATCTTGCTTCATCTTGTTTTTTACCCAGCCACTCTCAGTAATTCTGTAGCAAATCCCAGCCGATTGTATACACATGCAGTTCTATTATCACATCAAACAATTTCATCATGTCTAAAAAATCAAAAATTTCTTAATATCATCAAATACCAACTGTTACATATCCAGCTGTCTCACAACTCCCTTTTTTTCTTTAAGAAATTGTTTGTTTGAATAAGAATTAAAATAAGGTCCACATATCATAGTTGGTTGATACGTCTCTAAGTGTCTTAGGCTAAAGTTTTCCCTACATCTCTCTCTTTTTATTTGTTGAAGAAACCGGGCTATTTGTCCTATAGATTTCTCCAGTCTGGATTCCACCCTCACATGTTTGTTCATTTAACATGTTCCTCTATCTGCCATATTTCCTATTAATTGGAATTTGACTGCAGAAACTGATCAGATAGATTCAGGCTTTGGCAAAACCGCTTCATAGGTGGTAGTGTGTTCTGTCACAAGGTGTACACCATCGCGTTGCCTCTGTATGTGAAGTTCGCAGCTGTTAATGCTCAGAGACAAGATTCATGCATCCATCCTCTCATCCCGTCCCGCTGCAAGCCGATAGACTGGTAGTTAAGCTTCAGCCCTGTCTCACTTGGCTGTCTACAGGTTTTGGCACAGTTACTGCTTCTCTCCTGCCTCGAATGCTATGCACTTGTCTTCTGGACACCCCTGTCCACTCTCGCTGCACTGTCAGTTCCTTCCTGACCCCCTTAGCTGCTTTCTCGTCTCCTCAGCCCCTGCATGTTGGGCACCACAGGCCGTACTCGTGGACTGCTTCTGTTCTGTACCTTCCCTTACTCCTTAAGTCATCCAAACAGTCCCACAGCTTTATACCCATTCAGAAAGCTTCACATTTCTATCTCCTGCCAAAGTATCCATCCATAATCCAAATTTACCAACAACAGCCTATTTCTTATTGCCACTTGATGCCTGTGGGGAAAATTCTCTAACCGTTTTTCCCCTGCTCTCACATCACAACAGTCAACACAGAAGAAGACTTCTGTGACAAACGTGAGAGGATTTTTCCCCACGCACCAAGCAGCAGACACCAGCTGGGTGTCTTCTCATTCAGTTCAGACACTGTCCACCTGGAGATACTGGCAGTCCCACTGGGTGAAAGCTCAGTCTCCAAAACTGCCCCCCACCACACACACACACACCAGTTGCAAATCCAGACCTTCAGAACTTCTGACTGACTGGCTTCAAATTGGGGTTCCTACGCCTCCCTCTTTGAGTCCATTTAATTTGCTGGAGCAGCTCACATAACTCAGGGAAACACATTTACCAGTTTATTATAAAGGATATTGCAAAGGATACAGATAAATATGTAGGGCAAGGTATGGGGGAATGGGTGCTGTATTAGTCTGTTTTCACGCTGCTGATAAAGACATACTTGAGGCTGGGTAATTTATAAAGAAAAAGGTATAATGGACTCACAGTTCCACGTGGCCGGGGAGGCCTCACAAACATGGCAGAGGATGAAAGGCATGTCTTACATTGCAGCAGGCAAGAGAAAAATGAGAGCCAGATGGAAGGGGAGACTCCTTATAAAACCATCCTATCTCATGAGACTTATTCACTACCATGAGAACAGTATGGGGGAAACCGCCCGCCCCCATGATTCAATTATCTCCCATTGGGTCCCTCCCACAATGTGTGGAAATTATGGGAGCTACAATTCAAAATGAAATTTGGGTGGGGACACAGTGAAGCCATGTAGGTGCAGGGCTTCCAAGCTCTCCCTGGAAACTCCAGGAGCGTCCACATGGTCAGCTCTCCAGAAGCTCACTGAACCCTGTCCCCTTGACTTTTTATGAAAGCTTCATGATGTTAGCATTCCTTCCCCCAGGGTATAGGGTAGGACCCTCTCATGGAAGGGGTGTAAGACCCACAGTTGGATTAGAGTCCTGCCTTGGGATAGGCGATAAGAGGGCAAGAGAAGGTCAGAGGCCTGCCCGTGAGACCTGGCACACCCAACATTATAACAGAAGACTGTAACAAGGTCTATAAGCCAGGAACCATGGATGAAAACTAACACATAACACCACAGCCCTACTTGCTGGTTTTCTGCTATGGATCCTTTATATCAAAAATACATATATACACAATCACGAATAATTAGCCCAGTCCATCATAATGTATGAATGTCTCCCAGGATGATGAGGACATTCTAGTTTGTAGGCTTTCTTTCAGTGTTGTCCACAAGCAGGAGTGGCCTTGGGAAATACACAGCTTCATCCTCTCAAGCACCTGGAATCACTGAGCTAAGAGGCAATGTTATCTCTTGCCCTGAGACTCTTTTGAGTTGTTAATGTAACATTGAATTTTCCTAAATTAATAACCCACTTATTGTTTACTCTCAGCTACTATTTCTCCTTCTCTCCATTAATCTCCAAACTTTTTTGAAGGGACATTAGAATTGCCACTGTGCTGGTCTAGATTACAGGCAGCAATACAAGTCTAGCAAGTAGCTCCTTCTCAGTCCACTCCCATTCAGATAGGGTGAGGTTACATAGCTGCAGAACTAATGAGCAATTTTTACCACCAGCCATATTCACTGATAGCCCCAATTTTGCTAGAAGTGGTAAAGGCACATCTCACCCACAAGCACTCAGGAATTTTGTCATAAGGTTTAATAACATGGTTATAGTTTTTTGCTTAGAAAGCATTCCTGCTAAATGTTTTTTTAAAGTTGGGCTCAGTGTCCATACTAGTAATCCAAGCTCTGTGGGAGGGTTAGAGGATGGATTGAAGTCAGGAGTTAGAGACCAACCTGGGCAATACAGTGACATCCCATATCTGAAAAACAAAATTCATCTTTGCTGTCCCAACACTTGTAGTTGCAACTCTGGTCCTAGAATCACTGCATCAGGTAATGGAGAAAAAGTAAGTTGTTGTTTTTTTTTTTCTGAGATGATTTGGGGAAGAAAAACTGTGCTCAAGAGTGCCTCCTCCTTGCATTCCTCAGGTAGCGTGATACTGTATAAACCGTTTCCGTTTTATTGTGGAACTCTTCTGGGTACTGCCATCCCCATTAGAATGTTCTCGGACATCGCCTGAGACAGCATGAGTATTTCAGGTGTCATAGGGCAAACGTCAATTAACATTTCATAGCAAGGTAGTAAATGCCCCTTAAGTGGAAATTCTCTATTCCAAAGTCCCAGTAGTTTTTGCTGGGAGGTGCTCAGACACGGTCATCAGCCCCAGGAACTGCTCCACAGAGGGTTATCAAGTGGAGAGTTTGTCCCTGCCAGCACTCTAGCTTCCACTCTGCACTATGTGGGCTTGGGCACAGGATTAATAGTGCCTGGAGAGCAGATTTACATGCCTTCTATTTTATGGTACCAGATAGGGGAAACATTCTCCAATTTCTGTGTTCATTACCATGCTACTGTGTTCATTGCCATGATACAGTCAGATAAAAGAGATGCAGTCACTTCACATAAAATGTGTTCAAATATACCGACTTTCATCATCCTATCAACCCTTACATGTTTATATTCTAGTTTCAGGAACTTTTTCACCCCAGACCATTTTACTCTCTCTTGTGCAAAAAGCTTTGGGTCTGCAGCCAAGGGTTGAACCAAAGGACCCTGGACCTTTTGTTAATCTTTATTTTTATTAGTCTGCCCCACTTTTGCCCCAGGCAATTTCAGATCATACGGTTCATTGTCATCTCTACCTTCCGACTTTTAAAATTTCTTCAAACTGGGAGAAATACAGTAAACCGGTTAGGGCCCTTTGATGTTGGGAGAGCGGAGGGGCTCCCTTTGGTCTGCTCACCTTTCAATCATGTTGTATTAAGACCTTTGTTGTGCTCGCTTCAGCAGCACATATACTAAAATTGGAACCATACAGAGAAGATTAGCATGTCCGCTGCTCACAGATTACATGTAATTTTTTAACAACAGCAAAAAGACCTTTGTTTTGTGGTGGCTTATGCCTGTAATCCCAGCACTTTGGGAGGCCAAGGCAGGCGGATTGTTTGAGCTCAGGAGTTTGAGGCCAGCCTGGGCAGCATGGCAAAAACCTGTCTCTTCATAAAATACAAAAAATCAGCCAGGTGTGGTGGCTCATGCCTATAGTCCAGCTGCTCAGGAGGCTGAAGTGGGAGGATTACATGAGCATGAGAGGTGGAGGTTGCAGTGAGCCGAGATCATGCCACTGCCCTCCAGCCTGGGTGACAGAGTGAGACCCTGCCTCAGAAAACAAAGACCTTTGTTTTAACTGTATCAATTTCCATTTTATTCATTCCATTTCTTAATAACCATCTAAAGATTTCCACCCTACTGGGATGAATCCCATGACTCTCTCCTTTTTATTCTTAGTTTTATCCCATCAGTGTTTTCTTTCTCAACCTTATTTGTTAATAACCATCTAAAAATTTCCACCTTCTATCAACTGAAACAATTGTGAAAAAAAATAATAATAGTTTCTACCTTCTGGAAGGAGTCCTTTAGCTCTCCCTTTTGCCTTTCCCTGTTCTTTTGTTAGTTAACCTAATATTTTTATTAGCATCTGTAAGACTCACAAAGGGAAGCTGAGACCGCAAATTTGATAAAGCTTCTCCAACTGAACTCAAGTTCAGTTCTGTAGGAGTAATATCACATGGGGTGCTCATGTAGAAGGGGCCCTCTGAACCACAGCATTTGCCATGACCTGGGTAGCAGGTATATTCAGCGTGTGAATAGCCCCGTCATCATAAAGCCAGTCCCATATGCATACAGAGCATATCAGCTGCTGCATCTGGGGTGTCCCACTTGGCATTTATAGGGGGAGTCGTACAGTACCCCTTCTCAGGGTAAGCAGGCCTTGACAGTGGCTTTATCTGTTCCACCAGGCTGGCAGTTACCTCAAGAATAGCCTCCTGTGTGTCTGGATCATACATAACCATCTGCAGTTGTTCAGTAGTGAGGTGTGGGTCCCATCAATCCAAACATGTACTTCCACTCTGTGGAATTTAAAACCAAAGATACTGCCCCTCAATTAGTCACTCTCATAATCCATTTTACTAAAGGTTCCTCAGGAAGCTGATGATACCGATCTACAGAATGAAACAGTTCCTTCACACTGTACCCTCTAGTTTCCCTGGTTACTTGGTTTTGCCCCTCCTTCATACTGACTACCTTCTTGGTAACCACAAGTCTCAGAGGTACTTTCTGTTGTCCCTGCGTAATTTTCTCCTTTGTGGGTAACTTTAAGGCTAGTGGCTTGAGCTCAGGCAGGCCCACATCTGAGCTTAGTCCAGCCTCAAGTCCTGACCCAGCACCCTCTTTTATTTTAGCTATTGGAGACAACAATAACTAAAGGATTAAATATTTTACTTTTTTCTTAGTTTGCATTTATTTATTTATGCATCCAGTGCACCAATCCCTGGGGAGTCAGATCCATCTCTGAATTCCACTGGTAACTTTTGCCTTTAGTAACTGATCTCAACACAGCTGTGGCTTCATACCCTGGGTGACCACATGGCCACATAGGAATCTAAGATTCCTGATCCCCCACCCTCTTATCCTTTCTCTTCTCAAACCACGTTTCTGTGAGTCAGAGCTGTTCCAACAAATCCTGCTTCACTGATACCAAATGTGTGGTAATATGGCTCCCAGCAGACTGATTTTTATGTAACTATTAATATAAGCCTTGATGATCAGATGCTTGGAAAGATCTTTGGGCATAAAGGACAAAATGTAATGGCAGCATACCCAATATACCACAGTGTGCTATGTACACTCTTACCACCCTTCCTTTTGTGGTTGGAAAGCTGGTAAGCAGAATAGGGGGAAACAGTGGGCTCTTCATGGGATTAAAACTGTGGGGCTGTGCACGGTGGCTCACACCTGTAATCCAGGCACTTTGAGAGGCCCAAGCTGGAGGATCACCTGAGTCCAGAAGCTCGAGACCAGCCTGGGCAACGTGGTGAAACCTTGTCTCTACAGAAATTTGAAAAATTAGCAGAGTGTGGTGGTGTGCACCTGTGGTCCCAGCTACATGGGAAGCTGAGGCAGAAGGATCTTTTGAGTCCAAAAGGTTGAGGTGGTAGTGAGCCATGTTTGACAAGGAATGCTGTGGGAGGCCTACTCATCTAACTCTAGTACGGGGCACCCAGCATTTCTGGGTGCAAAACACGTATCCTAACTATACTCAGGACTTTCGTACACAGTGCAGCAACATGCATGTTGAATTAAACAACACTGACCCATGAGACAGGAAAGGGCCTTACAGAAGATAGGTACAGGTCTGGGTATCCTGGGATACGCTGAGTTTGCTTTTAATAAGGAGCAGAATTCAGAGGAAAATGCAGATTAGAGGCAGTTCTCTTTCAGGAGGAAAGCAAAAGGTTGGGAGTCAGCCTGAAAAGATAAGGAGGCTTTGGCAAAGTGAGCCAGGCAGACACAAGAAACAATGCTGAAGAATGCTAAGACACAGCTTTGGGAAAGGGCCTGTACCCAGACCCAAAAGGGCCTCTTCACAACTTTAACACAAATAGAGGCTGAAGCGACCATGGGGCAGTGGCCCTCAGTCTTGGCTGCTGAGGCTCAGGGGCACACCTGTGGGGCCCTTGTAGCCCTCTGAACTTAACAGAAGTTCTCTGAGGGCACTTGCAGTTTTCATCATTGTAAGGCATGAACTATGGGCATGCATTTACTATGACTGCCCTTGCCTCTAGAATAGGGCTAAGTAAAACATACTCTACAGTGCAGTTGGTAGGTTTGGGAACCATTCTAAACACCCCTCAAATGATGAATGGATGGATGGAGGGATGAACGAATGAACGAACGAATGAATGAATGAAATAGGCCAGGTATTGTGGCTCAAGCCTATAATCCTAGGAGTTTGGGAGGCTGAAGCAGGAAGATCACTTGATTCCAGAAGTTCAAGACTAGCCTGGGCAATGAAGTGAGACCCTGTCTCTATTTATTAATTAGTAAAATAAACCCCACACATGTCCTGCCTGCAGGAGGCAGATGGACTATGCTAAAACTAATATCACCCAGTGGAAACCAGTCTCAGTACAAGCCTGTGAGATGAGACAGAGTGATTGGCTCTGCCCCTAATTAACTTCAAATCCGGAAATGACTGAGTCATGGCCATTGTCACACCTGCCCTTAATAACATTTGGTATATAGACAAGGGGAAATTTTATTGGAAAGGCAAAGGAAATACCTCTGTCATTCTTATTAATCTGTTCTGTAATGAAACTAAATTGTACCATGATTGTACCACAGTATAGTGTAATACTGGTGGCGTTGGTAAGGTTCGGCTTCCTCGTGTAAATAAGCCTGTAATAATACTGATGAGCAGATGTATTGGGAGGTTGAGTTGAAGCCCACTCAAGATGTAAACCTGTGGAAAATGACTGGCCTAAGAAGGAACTGTATCTCACTAACCATCAGCTGATCTCTGTGCTAAACAGTTCTGCACAAGTTTATCATAAGGTGCAATAGCAGTAGACCAAGGTGGGAAAGAACAGTGAGCCTAGTACACGATTATGAAAGTGTAGGATTTCATGGTACAAATTAGTTATTTGTTTAAATATATCCCTACCCACACTTGCTTCTCCAGATATTAGGTGCATTTGATTGGCGGCGTTGCTATATCTGTTTTATAAATTCTACAACAGATGTTCTGATAGGTACAATTGTTTTGGTATAAGGGAATCTGTGGTTGAAAACCAAGGAGTGGCCTATGGTGTTATAAGATATACGTATATATTTGGAGCTATCGATATAATATGTATTGGCGTCTGTCCACAGTTTCTGTTTCATAATGTCCACATCCCTTGTTACAGTCTTTTGTTGCAATGCTGGATGTGTTAGGCCTCGGGAAACAATCTCTCCTGCCCTCCTATTTGATGTGCACCAAGCTGGACTCTAATCTTTTCCCGTCTTTCAGATTGTGGGTTTGGGATCCTCCCCTAAGAGAGTCCTACCCTGTACCCTGGGGGAAGGAATGCTGACATCATGAAGCCTCCATAAAAACCCAAGAAACTGGGTTCAGGGAGCTTCTAGAAAGCTAAAGCTGTGGAGGCCAACAGGAAAGTGAAGAGCTCATCTATGTGCCAGGAGGCTGGCACACCCCCAACTCCACAGGTTCAGAAGCTCCTGCGCTCAGGACCCCTCCAGACCTTGCCCTGTGTATCTGTTGATCTGGATGTTTATCCTTTAAAATATCCTTCTTAGGGCCAGGAGCTGTGACCCTGAGAAGGCTCACACCTGTAATCCCAGCACTTAGGGAGGCCAAGGCGAGTAGATCACTTGATCCCAGGAGTTGGAGATCAGCTAGGCAACATAATGAGACCTTGTATCTACAAATAATAATAAAAACAAAAATAACTGGGCATGGTGGCACAGGCCTGTAGTCCCAGCTGCTTGGGAATCTGAGATGGGGGATCACTTGAGCCTGGGAGGTCGAGGCTGCAGTGAGTCATGATTGTCCCACTGCACTCAAGCCTGGACAGTATAGTAAGACCCCATCTCAAAATATATATGTACACATATATGCACACATACACACACACTTCTTAGTAAACTGATAAACTTAGGTAAGTGTTTCTCTGAGTTCTGTGAGCCACTCTAGCAAATCAGCCGAACCCAGAAGGAGTTGTTAGAACCCCAGTTGAAGCCAACTGGTGAGAAATTCCAGAGCCCTGGGCTTGCAACTGGGCAGGGAGGTGGGAACAGTCTGGGGGATTGAGCCTTAAGCTGTGGGATCTAACACTGTCTTCAGGTAGACGGTGTCAGAATTGGATTGGAGGACACCTGGCTGGTGTACGCTGCTTAGTGGTGGGGTGAGACCCCCACACATTTGGTCACAGAGGTTTTCTTCTGTGCTGATGATCATTGTGGTGTGAAAGTGGAGGAAAAAGCACAGTTAGAGGAGTAGGTTTTTCCCCACACAATGTCTCACAGGCTTCTCAACTTAAAACTGAATACAGACTCCGACTCTACTCCAGACTGTTCCTCCTTCAGTCTCCCCATCTGATAATGCAGTGTCATTCTTCCAGGTGTTTAGGCCTTAAAGCCTAAGAGACGTGCTTCACTCTTCCGTTTCTCTCACACACCATATCCTGTGCTTGCACAAATACTGTTTCATGCCCCTTCCACATCTATTTAAAACCCAGTCACTTCTCATCATCTCCACCGTTGTCACCAGTATCAAGTGACCATTGTCTCTTGTCTGGACAATTGGAGCCTCCTACACTGTCTGCCTGGAGCCTCCTAACCTGGCCCTGCAGTCTGTTCTCAGCAGAACAGCAGAGCCATCCACATTCAATCACATCACTCCTCTGTCCTGAGCCATCCGGTAGTTCTCCCAACTCCCACCAAATATCACAAGCCTCCTGCACATTTTTGACACACTCTAGTCCTATCAGAGTGGCCTTCCCTGACCACACCCTCTTTGGTGGTCACTCTCCTCCTCCCCACCCACCCAGCACTCTGTCCTCCCTTCCCCTGCTTACCAGCTGTCACCCTCTGGTAACTCCATGTTTACTTGTCTCTCTCTTGTGGAATGTGAGCTCCCAGCAGGCAGGGGCCTAGTTGTTTCCATCTGCTATGTCCCAAGTGCATGAAATGGTACTGGGCACACCGTGTGCCCAGCAAGTAGGGGTGGAATGGTAACCCTTTTCCTGTAAGTCTGAACTATCCTCAGGCTTGGAATAGACCATCCCTTACTCACTTTGTAACTTGGGAGACTCCACAGCCTCCCTCAGTATCTTCACTTGGAAGATGGGGATGATGGTGATATCCGCATCAGGGGGCTGTTAGGAAGATGAAACTACATCACGCAGCAGGACTCAGGAAGGCCGACCTCCTCTCCTTTCCTTCCCTGTGGTCCCATCTCTCTCCTGCCCAGAGTTGGGTCGCCTGGGCCACTGTACACTAAGGCCCTGGCCAGCCTTGTATCTTCCCCTCAAGGGTCTCAGGCTGGTGCCAACAGTCACATTGTCACACCAAAGCCAAGAGTGCAGAGAGAGGATGTGGGACAAGGTCAAGATACCTGAAGCTGGAGACAGCATGGCCCTGCACATCTCTACTAAAAAATTAAAAATTAGCTGAGTGTAGTGGTGCATGCCTGTGGTCCTAGCTACTAAGGAGGCTGAGGCAGGAAGATCACCTGGAGCCTGGGAGGTGAGCCCTGATTGCACCACTGCACTCTAGTCTCAGTAACAAAGGGAGACCCTGTCTCAAAAAAAAAAAAAAGAAACAAAATAAAGAAAAACTACCTGAAGTGTTACCACCCAAGACAACTGATGATTTAGTGTGCACCTTTCATCTTTTTCTTCTCTGCTCTTTTTTAAAGTTTCTGTTTAAGCTAATAATTTTTATTGGCTACGTTTTGTTGTCATTTGTTTGTTTGTTGTGAGACAGAGTCTTACTCACTCTGTCACCCAGGCTGGAGTGCAGTGGCACCATCATAGTTCACTGCAGCCTCGGACTCCTGTGCTCAAGTGATCTTCCAGTCTCAGTCTCCCGAATAGCAAGGACTGCAGGTGTGTACCACCACACCCAGCTATTTTTTATTTATTGTCCATAGAGTCCCCTACATTCAGATGGGTGGTATTTTTTCATTATAAACAGTACTGTGCCAAACATTCTTAGCACAGATATCTTGGTGTATCACTGTTTAAGAATAAATTCCTAGAATCGGAGCTGCGGGTGAAGGGACTGGGGTATTTTGAGGATTTTTGATGCCTGGCACTTACAGTTTCTCTTGCCCCATAAGTGTGACTCACAGCCAAGACCTTTCCAGCCCCATCATCTCAGGGATTCCCCCTTGCTTTTTCCCTCATGACTGCCTGGCTCAGATTGTTACTTAGCCAATTGGAACGAAATTGACGTAATTTAACTTGTAGAGCCAAGCCATCTCAACTGAAGCTTAGGGACCAGCCCATGAGAACAGTGTCCCTTGATTTTGATTTTTTTAGAGATATGGCTAGACAGGTCATGTGCAGAAACAGCCCCAGTACAGTCCGACATTTACAAAATGAGGTTTATCTGTTTCTTCTTCTACTTTAAGAATGTCCTTCTGAATACATTTATTTTTAAGCTCAAATTCCTAGTGTGGGTCACTTAGTGTGCCTTAGTCAGCCGTTTCTCCCTGAGTGCATACTATGTGCTTGGCCTCTGTGCTAGGAGCCACAGTTACAAAAATGAGTAGAATAGGAATGTGGGCCTCAAAAACCTGTAACAGTGATGGTAATCCTACTCCTACATAATGCTTACAGCCTGCCAGGGCCTGTCAGTAAATTAATTTGCATATATTAACCCATGTAATCTGCATGCCAACCATTTGAGGTAGGGTTTTAAGAGACGAGTAAGTTGCAGCACAGAAAAGTGGTGTAATTTGCCCAAGGTCACTCAGCTGTCAAGTGGTGGAGCTAGAATTGGAGACATGTCCATAGTTTTCTAAGTACCAAGAGCTGTACAAAGAGCTATGGGATCAGGTCAACAAATTGATGCATTTCCTAAGTTGTGCGTACTATGCAGCCATTAAACAGAATAAAAAACTGATTTGGAACTCTCCTAAACATATTAAATGGGAGAAAAACAAAGTTTCAGACAATTTATGTATCCCTTGTGTGGTTTTTAAGAGGCATAGCACATGCATGTGTATCCAAAATGTAGCAGGTTAAGAGACAAGGGCACAGAGTGAGAGGAGAAGCCTTTTGCTTCTTATCTTACATACTGCATGAATCGTGTAAAATGGGGAGAAATAATAATAAATTGTGATATAGCTATAGAATGGAATAGAATGCACCATTCAGAATTACATACCACTAATAAATAATTTTTAGTAACATGGCAAATACTGTTGCTAAAATGGTACTAGATAAAATCAGATAAAAGTTATATCTATAGAAAATATATAGAAAATTTTAAAGAAACTATAGAAACTAATTTCAAATGGCTACATTCATTTGAAATTTCATTTCAAATGAAATTTGAAATTTGAAATTTCAAATTCATTTCAGGTGTTAGGCTTAAAAACTCTGTATTTTCTGATTCTCTGCCATCTGTTTCTATTATATTTATTTTTTAAATTCTGGATGAATGTAGACATTCTTTTCTTACACACTGAAGCATGAAATCATGCATCGTAATGTGTTCCAGGCTTTCAACCTTTGTCTGTAAAAACTGGCAGCCTGGGTGGGCCTGGCTCCTGAGTTCATCCATTTCAAGTGCTCACTGTGGGTCAGTTACCTTCATGATGATTGTGCCTTTTTTAGGTGACCAGGAAAGGAGCCCTTCCCAACAATGACCTCGCTTTCTTTGATTGCTTCCACAGTGGCACTAAGGAAAACAGATCATCTCTCCGTAGACAAAGCCAATATCCCACCTGAAATGTTTCAGAAATCATCACAGTTGGCAGAGTTGCCACAAAAGCCACCACCTGGAGACCTGCCCCCGAAGCCCACAGAACTGGCACCCAAGCCCCAAGTTGGAGACTTGCCACCTAAGCCAGGAGAACTGCCCCCCAAACCACAGCTGGGGGACCTGCCACCCAAACCCCAGCTCTCAGACTTACCTCCCAAACCACAGATGAAGGACCTGCCCCCCAAACCACAGCTGGGAGACCTGCTAGCAAAATCCCAGACTGGAGATGTCTCACCCAAGGCTCAGCAACCCTCAGAGGTCACATCGAAGTCACACCCATTGGATCTGTCCCCAAATGTGCAGTCCAGAGATGCCATCCACAAGCAAGCATCTGAAGATTCCAATGACCTCACGCCTACTCTGCCAGAGACGCCCGTACCACTGCCCAGAAAAATCAATACGGTGGGTGGGACCAATGTCCAGGCCCTTAGGAACCCTATGCTGTGCTTTGCAAGCTGGTGGGAGGACGAGTACTCCAACTTACACAAGAAAAAGTGAGAGCCTGCTCACCTGACCCTTATGTGCTCTGGTTCAAGCATGATGGTGGATTGGAGCCTTTGGGTTACAAACTCAGGCTTTGGGCTCCAGCAGACAGGCTTCAAGACCTGGCCTAAGTGCCTAACATAACTGCACAACCTTGGCAAGTTACTTTCTCTGAGCCTCAGTTTCTTCACATAAAAAAAGGAGCTAATATATTATATGAGCTCACAGGTGATTAAATACAGTGACAGATGAGCAGCACTTGGCTGGCACCTAGACAACTCAGCAAGTAGTCTCTGTTACCTAGGAACATTGAGGGTGAAACTTTTCCTTTCTTGAGGGTTACGAGAAAGCAATTTCCCTCTCAGGAGTCTGGTTATTGTCTTTTTTTTTTTTTTTTTTTTTTTTGAGATGGTCTCACTCTGTTGCCCAGGCTGGAGTGCAGTGGTGCAGTCACAGCTCAGTGTAGCCTCAACCTCCTGGGCTCAGGTTATCCTCCTACCTCAGCCTCCTGAATAGCTGGGACCACAGATGGACATCACACACCAGGCTTTTTTTTACATTTTTGGTAGAGACAGGGTTTCTCCATGTTGCCCAGGCTGGTCTTGAACTCCTGGGCTCAAGCAGTCCTCCCACCTTGGCCTCTCAAAGTGCTGGGATTACAGGCGTGAGCCACTGCACCTGGCTCCCTGAGTATCTGCTAAGTCAGACCTTCTCACTGCATCTTCCTAAAGGAATTGGAGGTAAAGCTGTCAATATAATAGAATAGCATAGAATTTTGTAGAAATCCCATATGCTGTCATTTTCATGAAATGTTTCCTACTCTGTATTAATTTTATTTTAATATAAGTGATTTTATCCCTCACATTCTTTGTGGAAATGTGGTGACCCAGGAAGATGTCACATGCTTTTTATCCAGAACCTAGCTGCCCTCCCACCAGGCCACCAGCTCCCCAGGAGGAGAAGGAGCACAGTCAACAGGGAAAATAAAAGTTCTCCCATTGCGTATGGCAACTCTACCCGCCTCACATTCTGTTACAAAAATGTTACAGTACTCAACATTTTGGGAAGAGACCAGTGGATCACTTGAGGCCAGGTGTTCAAGGCTGCTGTGATCACACCACTACACTCCAGCCAGGGTGACAGAGCAAGACCTTGTCTCAAAAAAATTAAAATGGGACTAGGTGCAGTGGCTCACATCTGTAATTTCAGCACCTTGGGAGGCCAAAGCAGGAGGATCCCTTGAGCCCAGGATGCATGACCAGCCTAGGCAACATACAGAGAACCCATCTCTATAAAAGATAAAAATTAATTAGCCAGGCATGGTGACACATGCCTGCAATCCCAGCTACCTGGGAGGCTGAGGCAGGAAGATTGCTTGAGCCCTGGAAGTTGAGGCTACAATGAGCTGTGATCACACCACTGCACTCCAGCCTGGGCAACAGAGTGAAACCCCATCTCAAAAAATAAATAAATAAGTAAAATGTTACAATAAAAGTATATCTTACCAATACTTCAGAAAAATTTTACTCATCTTATGAATTGGAGGCTGCCATGTCTGGCATGGTGGATATTTCTGCTATTCAAAAGGGAACTCTCCTATGACTCCCAGACACCACTGTTGCAAAGTTGTCATTTCACGCCACATACTCTGTAGTTTTATTATCTCATTTAATCTGTGCGTTATAAGTTAACACACTACAGGCCTTCTCAGTTGCTCACGGACTCCCAGGCTTCTCTGACCCACCCACATAGGCCCGGAAGGGAACTCAAAAAGCAGCTGGGACTATCAGAGTGATTAAAGGAGAAACCAGGAAACACAGAGGAAGAATCATTCCACCCAAAACATTTAAAGAGACCAGCTTGCTGTTTTTTTAAATTGCTCATTAGCCAGGTGCAAAACAAACCAAAAAACCCATCATTTAGAAGGTGATACCTCTATTTTCACTTTTCTGTTTGCAAAGAACTGGAAGTCCAACAAATAAACACTGAAGTCAAAACTGATCAGAAATTAAAACTGTTTTAGGAACTGCATAGACTCCTCCTAGCCCCAGGCCGATACTGCTGTGTTTAACCAGCGTGTACTGACTTGCTGTTTTGCATGAGGGGACTGAGAAATTTGTTTATGCTGCACATTCAGTATGGAGAAACTGCACATTTTGCTTTACGTCATGTTTCCTCAAAACATTTTTAGACTCTGCTATCATTCTGCAAGCTGATGTTGTTGGGTGTTGGGGGTACAGAGTTGCTTCATGGTTTTTGGTGAGGCTGAATTTTCATACCTGGACCCATCTGGTGAAAATAACTTGATGATGTCCAATCACCAATGCAGAGCCTATGCCTACCCTGATGCTGGGGGAAGAGGAATGACCTGTGGTTCCTTAAGAGCACACAGCATGCTGGGTGCCTGGCAGACATTCTTCTTCCCACCCTTCAAGGGTAGGGAAATCAAGGCCCAGTGAGGTTAAGTTACTTACCCAAGGTCAACCGTTTACAAAGAACCAGTACTGTTTTTTTCCGTTCAGTCCATTATTTCCATTAAAACCCAGTTTCTTTCTTTAAGGGGAAAAATAAAGTGAGGCGGGTGAAGACTATTTATGACTGCCAGGCAGACAATGACGACGAGCTCACATTCATCGAGGGAGAAGTGATTATCGTCACAGGGGAAGAGGACCAGGAGTGGTGGGTATGTATGAATATCTGTCCACTTCATCTGTGCATTCATACAGGTGCCTGGGCAAGCACCACATTGGAGCCTGCAGACAGTGCAGTAAAAGAGCACCCTTTTGAGTTCTGTACCTAGCGTAAAAAAAAAAAAAAAGCTCCCTTGAGCACAGGGACCCTGTCAGCTGCATCACTCACCCAATAGCCATTGCATTTGGTACCTTTTCTGTGTCACACACTATTACATGCTAGAAAAACAGCCTTGGGGTTTTGAAGACAGGTCAAGAGAATTAACATTTGTATGTGCTTTACCCATGGTATCATGTAACCTTGTGAGTTGTAGGTGTTTTCTGATTTTTCAGATACAAAACTAAAGCTGAAGAAAGTTGGGCATGTTGCCTGTGTCCCTCAGCCAGTAAGCTGCAAAGTCCAGATTCCGGATGGGCTCTGACTGCAGAGCCTGTGTACTTTGCTCACCATTCCACACCGTCCCCAGGCCAGGAATCAGAAGGCCTGAGTTCCTGCTCAGGCTCAGCAGTTAACACGCCCTCAGGCTCAATTCTTAATCCAGTCTGCAGTCCTCTCTTTGTCAAGTGGGCCATGATACCTTCTTCATGTAATTTTAGGAAAAGATTAAATGAAAATATCTATGAAAACTCCTTTTACGTGAAAAGCTGCAGCCCAGGCATCAGGAGGGAAAGACATCAGCATCCTCAGAGGCCCTGCTAGGTACCCAGGCTATAAGTGACCTGCAAGGGCAATCCACACAGCTGTTCATTTTCCAGTTGCCAGGGAGTAAGTCTCCTGATGGGAACTGCCAGGCCAAGGTACAGTGAACCAGCCACCTGTTCTGCTTTCCTTGTTGATCATTTTCTGACGTCAGTATGAAAATTCCCCTTCCTTGGCAGCCCGAGCCCTCTCCTGCCAAGAGGGACTCAGTTCTGCCTGCCAGGAAGGGACCTGAGGTTCACAGCTGAGCCAGCAGTACCTAAGAATGCCCAGAAATATATGTGTATATACATGTGTGCACACACACATGTGCATAGACACACATTCACCTTTGACTTTTCTTCCTTCAGGCCTAGACAGTGACCGCAAATTCTTAATCACAGCTGCAGGGATTTTGTTTGGACTCAACTGGAGCAATTTTGCCCTCCAGGGACAGTTATAATATCTGGAAACATTGATTGTCAGGACCTAGGAAGGAAGGGGGTTGCTACCAACACCTAGTGGGTAGAAGCCAGGGATGCCAGTAAACATCCTGCAGTGCTCAGGGAGCCCCCACAAGCAAGGATGCCAGCAGCACCAAGGTGAGAAACCCTGGACTGAAGGGACCAACCTGGGGACGGCCAGGGGGTATCTCCAGCCTCTGTCAGCAGACTGGGGCCTGCCCCTGGCATAGATCCTGTCAGAGAGCCCACTTGGTCTCATGACGAGGAGATGGGCTCTGAAGCCCTCCCAGTGAATCAGTTACTAGCTCCATGGCCCTTGGATAAAGCATGTCCTTTTGTAAGCTTGTTTCCGCTGAAAAATGAGGCATGATTAATCCTCTCTCACAAGGATGTTGAGGAATTCACTTCGTAATCATTTAATAGTATTATAATCAAGCAGTGATCATGTTCTTTGCGAAGAAACTGATGACTGCAGCAGAGACTTGAGGAGAGTAGGAAGTTGTCATTGGTTTCCCTAGCATCATTCCTAGGGAATGTGGTATGTGCCACCATTACGTGCCTAGCCAGACAAAGGTAGTGCCACACACACATCCTGTGTTGTGAAATTCACAAAGACCTCCCACATGCGGTAGGTGGGCAGGCCTTCAGGAGAGCTGAGTGGGCCTAGTTGATTCTGTTCCACTCTTAAAACCACCCTCCTCCCTATCAATTTGGTATTTGAAGCCAGTGTGCACCATTTTGTTTTTTCTATTGAAGGCTCATTGCATGATTCTCTTTAGTGCAATTAAACTGATCTAATTGATGTAATTAAAAAACTTCCATGGGTAACTATGGCTTACAAGCTAATGCAGCAGACAGTAAAATTGCCATTGGCCACCATCAGTCTCAGACTTTCACAGTATTCTTCCTCCCTGCTAACTGGAAAACAAGTGATAGTACATAGCAGCCTTTTCACGTGCTTTTTTTTTCTTCCTTAAATGTATCGCACAAGCCTGAGAAGAAGGGATTTTTTTTTTTAGCCCCACTTTACAGAGAAGAGGCTTAGCAAGGTTTGTCTGAGGTCACCCAGCTGTAAAGGCTGCCAGCCCCAAGGACTCTAGAGACCCACGCTTGTGGGAGAGCATGCCACCTCTCTGGGCTACTGTCCCATCATCTGTAAAATGAAGATTGTAAACTGCATGAGAAATACCTACCTCGAGGTTGCTGTGTGGGTGCAGCAAGATCCATGTAGGATGCTGGGTATATTGGAAGTTCTGTCGTTTGCTATTTCCTTATGTCGTTTATGACCATTAAGCTCTCTGTAGTCCACTAAAGGATGGGAAGAAGAGTAAGCCTGGGATTCCACCCCATGTCTGTGGGCAGACTGGACTGGGCTTGTCATGGGGCCACTGCCTGCTGCCTCCATCCTGACCACTCTCTTTTTTCCCTGCAGATTGGGCACATCGAAGGACAGCCTGAAAGGAAGGGGGTCTTTCCAGTGTCCTTTGTTCATATCCTATCCGACTAGCAAAAAGCAGAACCTTATGATTGTCCACATCCTTCATGCAAGACTGCTGCCTCCATGTAACCCTGGGCACAGTGTGTATATAGCTGCTGTTACAGAGTAAGAAACTCATGGAAGGGCCACCTCAGGAGGGGGGATATAGTGTGTATTGTAAATACCCTGTGGTCTTCCGCCTTCGCCAGTATGAGGGTAGCCTCGGACCTGGTGCACCTTACTGGTTTGCCAAAGCCGTCCTTGGCATCTAGCACTTACATCTCTCTATGCTGTTTTACAAGCAAACAAACGAAAATAGGAGTATAGGAACTGCTGGCTTTGCAAATAGAAGTGGTCTCCAGCAACCGTTGAAAGGCATAGAATTGACTCTCTGTTCCTAACAATGCAGTATTCTCAATTGTGTTACTGAAAATGCAACATTAGCAAGGAGGTGGGTTCTGTTTTCCAGGTGAAACTTTTAGCTCCATGACAGACCAGCCTGTAGTTATCTGTGTACACAGTTTACAGCTACAAAAACCTACTTTGGTATTTATTACAGAAAAGTGCTCAGTTAAATGTAAGTGTTATTCCTTCAGCAAAATATTCACTGACCCAAAACTCTTTGTGGCATTTTACAATGCACACAGCCTCATGCAAGTTTAGACAAATGGATTTATACTGTCTTATGAGTGCCCGCCCCGATATATTACCTCATTATGCAAAAGTAACATATCTTTCATGACTATTTTGACAAAAGTTTAAAATACGTATGAAGTTCAACTTTCAGGAACCAAGGACTGCCAGAAAATATTAGCCTCTACATTATGCATGCATTTAGAAGCTTACCTGAAATCTGCCTTTTATAAAGGAATAGTATGGATAAGTGGAACTGTACATTTTTTAAACTTGATTGCCATTAAAGCAGAAATTATAAGGTTGCAACAATATTTGTTTCAAATCATTGGCTTTCTCAAGAGTATGGATGGACATACCGTGTTATAAATGCACATCCCTCAGATATGTTGAAGCATCCATTGCATCCATTTTTAATTATTTTCTTAGTTTTGTTCTTGGACAAATTTAAACTTTTAAGATTACTCAAGATGAAGAATTTAAAAGTCAACCCTTCACACAGTTTCCCTGCTATAGAATCCAGGTGCTGAAACCAAACATTTCTTTTCCCATGCTCTTTGTTAAACCCCAATTATAATAAGTTGTCCAGTCTTAGGCTCCATCCACCTTCAAGTCAATTCATAACCAAGTTCGAACGCTGCTGTGAATTGCACTGTGAAAAGCACTCTCCACCTCTCAGTTTTCTTTTCATCCCAGCCATGTTTATCAGATCCTTAAGAACATTGTATTTCAGTCTTTTACATCAGCCTGAAATTTGGAGAAGAATACAATAGTTGTACTCCACAGTCAGTGAAACTGTTCCCTGAGTCCGAGGCTCATGTGTCATTCTGGCACTACATTTGCTTAAATTGCTATTTTGGCAACAGCACAGAAAACTAATATTTTTAAGCAGAGAATCTTGGCAATGAGTGAGGGATGTTAATTTCACAGAAGCACAACTCCCAACCCAACCCTTAGGAAAAGCCCTCTTTGATTCTTACAGCGCTCAGTGAATATTAATTTAGTTCTGCTTAAGTGGTTGCTATACAGACTTTGAATAGCCACTTAATAAATAAACCTTGCATGACAAACCTGCAAAATATTTTATCAGCTGTTATTGGAAAGTGATTTTAAGCAATTGCTTCCTCAGTGTCAGGGCACATGGGAATTTCCATACCAAACTGAGAGTGTGAGGAACCAGTTGACATGCTGGGGTGTGACTGGCAGCTTTAGCGGCCTCAGTACTGAAGCCACACTGGTGTCAGGACAGAAGTCAGCATCTGAGGTTGCTCAGTGTCCCAGTCATTCATGTACACATTTTAACTTGCATTAAAGAGCTATTCATTTTTGTGGCCTAGACTATTTTCACTAATCTCAAAATAAACTGGTTTAAAAAAAAAAAAAAAAAAAAACACAAAAGCAGCATGTCTAAAATTACATGGAGTTAGTGTCTATTCTTTTTCCCCTTTTGCAGCAACCTGCACTGCATTTTTAATATCTTTTTTTTTCTAGTTTTTTTTGTTCGGTTTTGTTTTCCATCAGGAATTTGAGTTCTCTCGAACCCAGCTTACTGTGGGACATAGGAAAACTCGGTAGAAATACCTTTGATGATCTTGTTGAGTTTAAGTCTGATCTTGATCTTAAACTCAGCAAGCCACTATCTGCAATTTTGTACATTATATAGTATTTTGGAGATATGGAACCTTATGAAAAAAAAATAGCAAATTAGTTCTTTTTCCCCTAGAGGGGAAAGTTATGTTCTGCAAATAGTGTGTGTCTTATTTTACTGTTGAACAGCAATTGCTATTTATTTTTTTATTGCCTAGAACTTCAACATGTTGTATAGGAATCCTGTAGTGCCACTAGTTAAATGCCGAATTCTCATCTGGATGTTACCACCAAACATCAGTACACTTGTCGTTTCACATGTGTTTAATGTGACAGTTTTTCAGTACTGTATGTGTTAATTTCTACTTTTTTTAATATTTAAAAATTGCTTTTAAATAAACATATTCTCAGTTGATCCCAAACATCTGAAATCAGGCCATTTTGTGAGTGGTTCACTACCTTGCTGACAGGAAAGAATCAAGGCTTCATCTGGCTTTGGGCATTTAGATAACACAGGTCACTCCAACCTGTATCAGAGCTCACTCTGGATACATACAAATACGTAGCACTTGCCCCCACTTACAAACTGCAGGCCTTCGGCCCCTTCCTGTCCTACCTCCACCAGGTCCACTTCTGCGCCTGTCAGTGTGAACAGGGCAGGAAGAAGGTGGAGGGGCACAAGACCTACGTGTTGCCATGTGGACAGCACACAGACTGAGTGTCATGTGTTTGCTTCTGTCACGGCTAGTGCTGCCACACGGTGGAGCAGACCTGGCCCAGGCAGTCTGCCTGCATCACCCCCCTGAATCCACAAGCCCAGGAGAGGCGTGAAACCCTCAGCTTTACAGAGCTTACAAGTGAGGCTCGGAGACGTTCATTCACACACAAGAGATGTGTGGCTTGTAAATGACTAAGGCAGGAGAGCACACAGGTGGTTCTGGCTCCAAGGCCATCCTTGGGATTCCCACCACGCAGAATACACACTCTGTTATGCCGTTCTAGCCGCAGAGGACCGCAGCAGTGGAAAGCAGGCCAAAACTGCGGCATGGAGGATCCTGAAGTGCTGGTCTTGGTATTTCCATCTGTTGTCTTTCATGAAAGTTGGTAAACATGGCTAGGCGTGATGGCTCATGCCTGTGTTCCCAACACTGGGAGGCCAAGGCAGGCAGATCACCTGAGGTCAGGAGTTTGAGAGCAGCCTAGCCAACATGGTGAAACCCCATCTCTACTAAAAATACAAAAATTAGCTGGGTGTGGTGACTCACACCTGTAATCCCAGCTACTCGGGAGGCTGAGGTGGGAGAATTGCTTGAACCTGGGAGGCAGAGGCTGCAGCGAGCCAACGTTATCACCGCTGCACTCCAGCCTAGATGACAAAGCAAGACCCCATCTCAAAAAAAAATGTTGGTAGATGTAATGCCTGTTCACAGTCCAAGACAACCCCTTTTAAACACCGTGCTACCAGGAAAAATGGACTTGAGCATGGAATCCAGTGGCTTTCTATTGGGATATTTCTGGGAAAAGCTAACGTAGTGACCTGGATCATCCAGGGAGAGGTGAACCCAGCTTTCTATCTGATGATAAAATGTTCATCGGTTGTATGTGATTTTAAGCCTGGAACGGTGTCTATTTGAAACCAGTGACCCCCTCCATCACCCTCTGATGCTCTTGAAAGCAGCCCCTCCCTTATCCACCAGCCCCCCGACAGCCCAGCCTCCCTGGTGAGGCCAGGAACTAGAGGCTTACCCCTGTCTCTCCACCTCAGGTCCTTTGAGGGCTTCCTGTGCTTGGGCTCACGTTTCCTTTACATGCGTTTAGTCTGGCAGGGCACAATACATCAGTAGGCACATTCCCACAGTGAGTGATGGGCAGCCATGTGGACCCAGGTCCTTGTGGCCTCAGCCACGGCCCCCTACTCCCCACACCCTCTTTTTTTCTCCTCTCCCCTAACCCTGTACCCACTTCTCCCATTTGTTTTTTTCTTTTTTGTAGACAGGGTCTCACTTGGTTGCTCAGTCTGGTCTCGAAGTCCTGGGCTCACATCTTCCCACCTGAACCTTCCAAAGTGCCTGGATTACAGGCATGAGCCACCGTGCCCAACCTAGCCCACCACTGGATACTGTTTCAGGCTTAAGACCTAATCTTCCCCATTCTTAGAACGTGTGTGTGGTGGCAGTGCAGTGGTTGTGGTGGCAATAACCGTTACTGAAGTTATTCAGCCTGTTCTGCTTTGCCCCCCATATGGTCTCCAACCCCGTGGACATCTTTGATTCTCCCTGTTATGTGCCATGTGGGTAATTTGGAGTGAATGGGCTCACGTCTCTAGGAGGGGTGCCTGAGAGTGTGTCCCCGCAACAGAGGCCTGGCCTCTTTAGCCAGCTGCCTGGGATGGAGGTGAAGTCCACTAAATTAAGTCACCTTACTCCTACGCACCTGAGGCTCGCACATTCCACAAGCATTCCATTTGTGTCTAGACAGTGCCAGGCCTTTGGTTGCAAAAGACAGCCTCATATTCTGTCCCTGAGAAGCGGGGAGAGATGGCTAAGTAACAATGACTGTCAGGGAGCTGCCTGGAGAAAGGGGCGGAGCTCATTCTCGGGACCTGCACAGATTGAGTTCCTGCAACAGCTGGAACAGACAGGAGAAGGAAACAGCAGGCTGAAGGCAGGCAGGACCAGCCCCAGCGTCACCTGTACTGTGCTAAGGAGCAAGGTCCCCACACGCCATGGAGGCAGATCTGTGGACCACCGGCAGCTCATCCTACTGAGGCCTCCACGGGTGCTGAGCACCAGCCAAGCACTTTAGCAGCATGATTGCAGTTCTCGGCAGCACTGTGAGGTAGGAATGATTACTTTCCCCATTTACAGATTAGGAAACTGATGCTTAGAGCAGCTGAGCTGTGACTTGCCAAAAAGTCAAGTCACTCATGAAGGGTGGAGGCCAGAATTTTGAGTCCTGACATCAGGATTCAGACATGAAGCTCCTGGCCACAACCCTGTGCTGCCTCTTGGCTGGCTGCCGGTCAAAGCTGGCCTGCTCCAGCCCTCTACCATGAGGTCAGCTCCAGGGAAGGGTGAACCATGAAGTGCGACGAAGCTCCAGATTCGGAAATTCAGGCATTTGTTAGCAGGCCCACAGTGAGCATTTCTTGCAGCATTTTATGGACAGCTGCCATGCACTGGGAGTTAGAGGTCGAGGTGGCACACAGGGTGACCTGGTGCAGGTATGTGAGTGACTGAGAAGAAAGCAGAGTGTGTGAGCATAGCAGCCCATACACAAACACTTGAGCTCCTGAAAACAGGAATTAAAGCTCAGATAAACAGCTGTTTTGCAAAATCTGACCACACAGCAAACCATCTGAGGCTCAGGAGGCCAAAACTGACCTGCAAAACCGCCAGGGGAAAAGCCTTATTTGGCTTCACACTTCAACAGCATTTAAAACTTTATAGCTCTGAGAAAATTTGAGGGCACAAGATGGCAAATGTGTCACATGTACACTGGCCTAAAATATATTAGGGCCATGTTTTCGCATGTCGGCAGCATCACCTGAGGTCCCCAGTGCCTGCAGATTCCAACTCTCAGGAAGGGCTCGAGACTCTGCATTTAGCCAGCGTCCCTGGGTGACTTCCCTGCATTACCAGGGGACTCAGGTCACTCCTGGGCCACCTTGAAGTCACTGAGAATCTGGAACTGACACTGCAAGGGAGGATGACCTGGAATCCATACAGGGGCCCCTTCTAATAATGGAGAGAACCCTCATCCTGGGCTCAGTACTTACAGAACTACAGCTGTCTTTTTCCTGCTATGTGAAGACGCAGTGAAAAGAACACAGATGCCGGGTATAGTGGCTCACGCCTGTAATCCCAACACTTTGGGAAGCTGAGGCAGGAGGATCACTTGGGCCCAGCATTTGAGACTAGCCTGGGCAACATGGTGAGGCCTTGTCTCTATGGAAAATTTTTTAAATTAGCTGATATGGTGGTGCACACCTGTGATCCCAGCTACTCAGGAGGCTGAGTTGGGAGGATTGCTTGAGCCTAGGAAGGCAAGGCTGCAGTTGGCCGTGATCGCACCACTGCACTCCATCCTAGGCAACAGAGCAAGACACTGCCTCAAAAAAAGAAAAGGACAAGGAAGTTGGAGTTTGACAGACCTAGTTCACCTGCTTTGGCCGCTTACCAGCAAATGTGCACAGCAGACATTTATTGAGACAACTGCGTGTGAACAGTCATCTCTGTAACCTCAGGCACGTGGCTTAAGCTCTGAGCCTCAAGTTTCCTTAGATGTGACACTTAGCTTGGGAGTCTGGAAAGTGGAACAGTGCTCTGTGACTCGCCCAGTGCTGTGTGACCATCTCTTTAAAGCTAGACACACATTGTCCCGTGCCCAGCCACGGGCTTCTCTGTGCAGTGTGAACCGGATGGAGGGCTTGGAACCTTCCATCACCTGCATCACAGCTTTAGTCCATCCCTAAGGGTGGCAGCTTGGTAGCCTGGCGGGGCCAGCCACAGCCATTTGTTACCTAGGCCTGGAGGGATAGGGTCAGGGGAGGGTCTGAGTTTGGGCTTTGAAATCAAAGCAATGCATTGAGCCTTAACCCCCTCTTCAAGCCTCAGCTTTTTTCCTTTGCCCAAACGGGATAATAGTAGTCTTAGTATTATAGAATCAGTGTGATAAATGAAATCATTAATGTGATGGTGGGTGTAACATGCTTGTCCTGGTGCCTAACACAAAGTAGCAGAGAAGAATAATCATTAGCACTCACCATTTCAGAAATGAGAACTTGCACACTGATGACCATGGGCAAAATATAAAAACAATAAAATGACTAGAACTTTGAAAACTCATCTTCCCCAGTGACAAGTAAGAAATTAGAGACATAAACCTCCTCCGTTCTTGACCTGCGGTTGGTGATCACAAAATATTTCTAGAACGAGTGAACACATGAAACCAGCCAAAAATAACAAGCAAAGCGTCCGCTCTTGAAAGGGGTGGAGTTCAGGGAGTCACATTAGCTGCTCTCCTTTCAGAAGCATGGGCAGAACCCACCCCCAGCCGAGGGCCCAAGCCTGGGAGCCTCTGAGCCACATTGGCTGTACCCACTTACGCTGCATATTGCTGACTCCCACCCAGGAAACAGGCTGCTTGACAATGGACCTCTTTTGATGGTGCATTAAGCCACCAAACAAAGATTCACAAGAATACATTGTCTGAATATGCAAGCCTGGTTCCTGCTCAGCTGGAAGCACTTAGAAACGTCAGACACCGAGACAACCCTGGCTGGCTCCACCTCCGATTACCAGTGACTTCCCTATCTGAAGCTCCTTTTATGGTTCTGCCGCCCTAAGTGAGCTCTGAAGATGAAGGAACAGCAGTGCCCCCAGGGTTGCCCGTCGACTAGTTCCAGTGGCCTGGGGTTTACTTTCCCACTCAAAACCCAGGTCCAGTCTGGTCTGCACCACAGTGGAAGATGCCAGGGTGGTGACCCTGCTTCCTCGCAAGGAGAGGGAAGTTGAGGGCGTGGGGCAGGAGGCAGAGAACAGGAACAGAGTCAAAATGAAGTCGACTACATAGCTACTCAAGCTGAACACACTTGTGTTCTGTTACCCATAGATTCACCAGTGGAAATGTGACATACATTAGCCAAAGACATGCACGAGAATGTCTGTAGCAGCCCTGGTTACAACAGTAAAACCTGCAAGTTACCTGAATATCCACCCACAGTGAAATATATATAAATTGGGGACTGTTCACACAATGTATTCAGTAATGAGAATGAGCACTCTATAACCACATGCAGCGACACAGCTGAATTTCATAACATTGTATGCAAGAAGCCAGACTCAAAAGAATTCACTCTGTGATTCCACTTAATGTGGAAAAATAAGCAATCTGTACAATTACAAGTCCGAACAGACCGGGTGCAGTAGCTCACGCCTGTAATCCCAGCACTTTGGGAAGCCCAGTTGTGTGGAGTTCAATACCAGCCTGGCCAACATGGTGAAACCCCGTCTCTACCAGAAATAAAAAAATTAGCCGGGCATGATGGTGGGCACCTGTAATCCCAGCTGCTGGAGAGGCTGAGGCAGGAGAATCGCTTAAACCCGAGAGGCAGAGGTTGTAGTGAGCCAAGATTGCACCATTGCACTCCAGCCTGGGCAACAAAAGTAAAACTCCATATCAAAAAAAAAAAAAAAAGCACAATTGTTATCTTTGGGTAACCACTAGAAGAGGACACTAGAGGAAGGGTTTTGGGGTGAAGACACTCTTTCTTTCTTTGGTTGCTGGTCACAAAGGTCAGTTCAGTTTGTGAAAATTCATCAAGCCATTCACTTCTGATACATGCACTTTTCTCTATGTGTGTTATCTCCAGGGATAAGCTGGTAAATGTTTAACTCTCAAAAAAAATTAATTTTAAAAAAAGCCCTGAAGTCTAGCATTTGCCAATTCCTGTGGTGTGAATATTTCTATCATGGCTGATTACATGCTACCAATGTGGTGTCAATTCTGAGTTGGGCAAAGAGACAGATTGGTTCTTGCACGTTGAATTGAGCCAGCTCGGGGAGACCACTGGTTATACTTCAACGCAGAGTTCTTTTGAAAAATAAAGTCTTCTAAAATGAGAGGTGAAACTGAGTGCTGGACAGGATAAGTTTCCTTGCCTGGGACCCTACTAGCACCATCCATCACCTACTTCCCTACCTCCCTTTACTCTTAAAAAAAAAAAAAAAAATCTTACCTTTATTGAGATACAATTCATATACAGCTGACTCATTTAAAATGTACCTTTTGTTTGTTTATTTTTGAGACAGGGTCTCTCTCTTGCCCAGGCTGAGAGTACAGTGGCATGATCACTCCAGCCTCAACCTCCTAGACTCCAGCGATCCTCCCACCTCAGCCTCCCCCGTAGCTGGCATTATAGGCACGCACCACCACACAAGGCTCATTTTTTAATTTTTTGTAGATACAGTTTCTCACCATGTTGCCCAGACTGGTCTCAAACTCCTGGGCTCAAGGGATCCTCCCACCTCAGCCTCCAAAAGTGCTGGGATTACAGGCCTGAGTCATCACACTAGGCCTAAAGTGTACATTTTAATGTGTTTTGGTATATTTGCAGAATTGCAAATTATAAAATCTATAATTTTAGAACATTTTTATCACCCCAAAAATAAGACCCCTATCCATCAGCAGTCACTCCCCATTTCCCCAAACCCTGACAACCACTAATCTACTTCCTGTTTCTGTACGTTGGCCTCTTTTGCATGTTTCATAGAAATAGGTGGGCCTCTGACCAGCTTCTTGCATTTGCCATGGTATTTTCAAGGTTTTTCCATATTGTAGCATATATCAGTATTTCATTTCTTTTTTTTTTTTTTTCTCTCTCAAGTCATGGGACAGTATTTCATTTCTTTTTAGTGCCAAATAGTATTTCATTGTATGGACAGACTACATTTTGTTTCTCCGTTGATGGACATTTGGGTTGTTTCCACTCTTTTTGACTATTATGAATAATGCTGCTATGAAATTTGTGTACATATTTTTTGTGTGGATGTTGGTTTTCTTTTTTTTGTTGTTTCGAAATGGAGTCTCACTCTGTTGTTGAGGCTGGAGTGCAGTGGCACAATCTCAGCTCATTGCAACCTCTGCCTCCTGGGTTCAGGTGATTCTCCTGCCTCAGCCTCCTGAGTAGCTGGGATTACAGGCACGCACCACCATGCCCAGCTAATTTTTTTTTGTATTTTTAGTAGAGACGGGGTTTCACCATGTTGACCAGGATGGTCTCGATCTCTTGACCTCGTGATCCACCCGCCTCGGCCTCCCAAAGTGGTGGGATTACAGGCTTGAGCCACCGCGCCCGGCAATTTTTGTATTTTTAGTAGAGATGGGGTTTCGCCATGTTTGCCAGGCTGGTCTTGAACTCCTGACCTAAGGTGATCTGCCAGCCTGGGCTTCCCCAGGTGTTGGGATTACAGGCGTGAGCCACTGCGCCCTGCCGGTTTTCATTTCTTAGGTGTACATTTTGGGAGTGGAATTGCTGGGTTATAGATAATTTTATGTGTAGCCTTCTAAGGAACTGCCAGACTATTTTCCAAAGTGGTTACACTATTTTTCCACCACTTTGGGAAGCTTCCCACGAAGAGAAATTCCTCGCAAAGTGCTGGGATTATGAGTGTGAGCCACTGCACCTGACCCAGAGCATTCTTAATGGCTTACAACTTTTTTTTTTCACTTTTTTTTTTTTTTAATCATAACTGCTTTTAGTAGAGGAAGCCTGAAACTGCTGTCTCAGGGCAGTGGAGAGGGAGAAAGGGCAAAATATCACTGCTTTTGCTTATATTATTACTAAAGCAGAGACAAGCAGAAGTGTTTCTCAGCGTGCTGGGCCAGTAAGAAGTTTGCCATCAACTGAAAGCAAGAGAAAGTGTCATTTATTTGCCTCTTCCCCCTGGGGGAACAGCCTTTTGGTCCCAGCAAGGGGTTTCAGTCTCCCCCATGGCATTGCGTCTGCCACGCCCCGGCCCGCTGGGGAGCACTGCCTGGACAGATGTGCCCAGAGCCTTTGCAAAGGCCTAGTCTGCCCCGGGTTCTGTAGCCCCAATGACACTCACAGCCACGCTTTGCTTCCAGAGTCAGGTCACATAGTGGCCTGGGGGAGAAGAGAGGGCCAAGCCGGTGTTAGGTTCTAGAACATCGGGTCTGGCACAAGGCCCAAGGGTGAGCTGTGGGTTTAAAAATAAAAATGAAACCATTCTAGAAGTTCCTTATTTTCCCTCAGGCCCTAACAGTAAAGTCACTCTCTTGCATGAGTCAGGCTGAGAAATGCTGATACCCTGGTAACACATCACCTCTACTCAGATAATGCGCCCTTCAAGGCAGGATTCCTGGAGCTCAGACACACCCTGCTGGCGAAGTGCCCGCTCCTCCCTGTTCTCATAATGCCCCAGAGGAGCCAAGCCCAGAGCAGGTACCCCGATGCTACCCTTCCGCCTCTGCCAAGTGGACCCATTAGTCCCTGCCAAATTTCTGCCTTTGCTTTTCCCAGTACTTAACCTGTGGGTCTCAAACTTGAGTGTTTTTTGGTTTGTTTTTTGTTGTTTTGCATGATTCTTTTTATATGAAATGTCCAGTATTGACAGGTCTACAGACACAGACAATAGATCAGTGGTTGTCTGAGGCCGGAGGGAGGGAGAATGAGGAGTGACAGCCAATGGGTACAGAGCTTTCTTCAGGGTGATGAAAATGTTCTACAATTGATTGAGGTAATGGTTGCATAAATCTATGCATATACTAAAAAACATTTAGTTGTAACTTTAAGCAGGTGAATGGTGTGTGCTATGGTTTAAATGTCCCCTCCAAAACTTATTTCAAAATTTAAAATTTAGTTGCCATTGTGATGGTGTTAAGAGGTGGGTGGGAGCTTTGAGAGGTGATTAGGTCATGAGGGCCCTGCCTTCACGAATGAATTAATGCTGTTATTGCAAGAGTGGGTTAGCGTTCCAAGGAGCCAACTTCTGGTAAAAGGATAGGTTTGGCCTCCCTTTTTTCCGTCCTGTGTGCGCACTTGCTCACCACGTGGTATTGCAGCATGGAGCTTCTTGCCAGATGTCAGCACCAGGCTCTTGGATGTTTCAGCCTCCAGAACTACAAGTCAAGTAAGTCTGGGTTTTGGGGAGTTTTTTGTTTTTTGGATTCCTTTAGAAAGAGTCTTGCTCTGTTGCCAGGCTGGAGTGCAGAGGCGTGATCTCAGCTCACTGCAGCCTCCGCATCTTGAGTTCAAGCGATTCTCCTGCCTCAGCCTCCTGAGTAGCTGGGACTGTGGCACGTGCCACCACACCCAGCTAATTTTTGCATTTTTTTCCCACACTGCAATGTTATTATTTTTGCTAAAATAGTAAGTTAACTTTTAAGCAGATTTAAATAAAAATATATATTTACACATGAAGATAAAATTTTCTGCGGTCTTCATTTGTTTGTGTAGGTTCATATTTCCATCGGGCATCATTTTCCTTCTACCTGGCAGGCTTTGTTGTTGTCGTCGTTGTGTAGCATTTCTTACAGTGTGGGTCTGCTGTTGATTAACTCTTTCAGCTTTTGTCTACAGGAGAAGTCTTTATTTTGCCCTGGTTTTTGAAAGACATTCCATTAGATATAAAATTCGATTTGACTTTTTTTCTTCACTTCATACTCTTCCACTCTTCTGGTTTTCATTGTTTCTCATGAGAAATTTGTATCATCCTCATCTTTGCTCCTTCATACATAATGAATGTTTTTTCTTTGTCTTTTAAGATTTTTACTTTATCACCGTTTTTGATCAATTTGAATATGAGGTACCATGGTGTTGTGTGTAGCTTGCTTGATGTCTTCCTTTTATTTTTTTCTTTTATTTTTTTTTATTGCATTTTAGGTTTTGGGGTACATGTGAAGAACATGCAAGATTGTTGCATAGGTACACACATGGCAGTGTGGTTTGCTGCCTTCCTCCCCATCACCTATATCTGGCATTCCTCCCCTTGCTATCTCTCCCCACCTCCCCACCCCCCACTGTCCCTCCCCTGTTTCCCCTCGACAGACAGGGAAACTTGAGTGTTAACAATGCAAACCCTGCACCCTGCTCGCAGAGACTCTTGAGTCAGCAGGTCAGGTGGAGCCTGCGGATTCCCAGGATTCTGTGCAGATTCGCCCAGGTGATTCTGACATGGGTAGTCACAGACTGTCCTTTGAAAAATGACATTTGCACATTTTGATTTTTTTTCTTAAAGCAATATGTGGATATTAAAGTAAAAAAAAAAAAAGTTGGGGAGCTTAGCTGGATCCTGGCCTGGCCTCTACCGCTGAGTCCTGCTAGGCCATCAGGCCAGGCCTTTCTCACTTGCCGTAGCCTCTCCCTCATTCCTGGGGCACCGCCTGCACAAGCCACTCTCCCCATTCCCTCCATACTCCATCCGCACCTTGGGTCCCTTCCGGCCAGTTCTGGGGCTCAGGCCATGACCGGATGTTGAGCTTGTGAGGTATGGCCTATGTCTGCCCCTCTCATGGCCTCTGCCAACGATATGCACAGTGGCCCCTCAACATCTTTAAAACCTGACCCCATGGCCAAGCGAGGTGGCTCACACTCGTAATCCCAGCACTTTGGGAGGCTGAGGCGGGCGGATCATTTGGTCAGGAGTCTGAGCCTGGCCAACACGGTGAAACTCCATCTCTACTAAAAATACACAAATTAGCCGGGCATGGTGGCACATGCCTGTAGTCCCAGGTACTCGGGAGCTGAGGCTGGAGGATCGCTTGAGCCTAGGAGGTCTGGGCTATAGTGAGATATGCCGATCAGGTGTCCGCACTAAGTTCGGCATCAATATGGTAGCCTCCTAGGAGCAGGGGACCACCAGGTTGCCTAAGGAGGGGTGAACCAGCCCAGGTTGGAAATGGAGCAGGTCAAAACTCCCATGCTGATCAGTAGCGGGATCGTGCCTGTGAATAGCCACTGCACTCCAGCCTGGGCAACATAGCGAGACCCTGTTTCTTAAAAAAAAAAAATAATACTACACAAATTAGCCGGATATGGTGGCGCACGCCTGTAATCCTAGCTACTCCAGAGGCTAAGGCAGGAGAATCAAGAATTGCTTGAACCTAGGAGGTGGAGGTTGCTGTGAGTTGGGACTGCACCACTGCACTTCAGCCTGAGCTATAGAGTGAGACTCATTCTCAAAAAAATAAAATAATAAAATAAAAAAACTGACCCCATTCTACCGAAAATACAATGAGAGAAGAGGTGAGAATCACAGAAGCCATTCTCTTTCCTTCTGGCTGAAGAGAGGATGTTCAAAAACAACTGATATCTCATCCAATTGGTATTGGTATAAATATAATCCTATTTGTGCCTGCAACCAATTAGCAGGTGAAGAAGGAATGAGGAGGGGCAGCCCTGCTGGACAGCAGTGCAGGAGGCAAACTGGACCCCGACTGCTGGGATTACCCACCGCCAGGACTGCTGAACCAAGATGCAGGGGAGGCGACCCGGGCTATGGCCCTTGCTGGGTGCCTAGCCAACAGGATGGCCTTGAGCAAGCCTTTTCCCCTCCTAAGTTTTAAGGGTTTTTTTTTCCTTTTTTTTTTTCTTTTTTCTTTTTTTTAAGACTGAGTCTCACTCTGTCCCCCAGGCTGGCGTGCAGTGGCACGATCTCAGCTCACTGCAACCTCTGCCTCTTGAGTTCAAGCAATTCTCCTATCTCAGCCTCCTAGGTAGCTGGTATTACAGGCACCTGTCAACACCCAGCTAATGGGTTTCACCATATTGGTCAGGCCGGTCTCAAACTCCTGACCTCAGGTGATCCGCCCACCTCAGCCTCCCAAAGTGCTGGTATTACAGGCGTGAGCCACCACGCCCCACCAGTTTTAGTTTCTTCATCTGAAAAACAGAGATTACACAGTTCTGTCTAGACCCTGGCACTGTTGGGAGCATGTGTGTGTGTGCATGTACATGCATAGATATTCTTGTGTGTGTGTGCACGTATGCATATATCATATATATGTGTGTAAGCTTTTTTTTTTTTGAGACAAAGTCTCTCTCTTGTTACTCAGGCTGGCGTACAGTGGTGTGATCTCAGCTCACTGCAACATCTGCCTCCCGGGTTCAAGCAGTTCTCCCTCAGCCTTTGGAGCAGCTGGGATTACAGGTGCCCACCACCACGCCCAGCTAATTTTTGTACTTTTAGTAGAGACAGGGTTTCACCATGTTGGCCAGGCTGGTCTCAAACTCCCGACCTCAGGTGATCCACCCACCTCAGCCTCCCAAATTGCTGAGATTACAGACGTGAGCCACCATGCCAGGCCTGTGTGTAAGCTTTGAATATGGTAAATCTCTATTCTATTAAGGAGCCGATTCATCTTCCCTGACCTTCCGAATGGTGGATGTCTCTCATTGCTTTCCTGGCTGCTCTGCTGTAATGCACCACTGCAGGAAAGTCAGGATCTAGAGGGCTTTCTTCTCCACTCCAACGAACCCGTTAGCTTCCCCTTTGATGCCCTGGGAATATTGTATCAGGGGTTCAGGACACTGTGCTCCCCCATGATGCGGAAAGATACCCATCCTGGCACCTTCCAGGCTTGTCTGACTGACGGCTTCAGGCGCCTGCTAAAGAGGAGGGCAGTAGAAGGATCTGCTGGTCCAGGGAGACCAAAGGCAGCCGCAGCCCCTGAGAACACGCACTCAGGAGGAGCCCTTCCTGATCTTGGGGATCTCGGTCCAGAGAGCTCGAGCGACCTGCCCAAGTGTTTGTTAAATGCTTGCAGTTTTCCAGGCACACTTCTAAACCTTACAAATACTTTAATGTGTGTAAATCACAAAGCAGCTATATGACATATGTTCTATTAGCATCTCCACTTTACAGAAGAGGTCTCTGGGGCTTAGAGGGTGTCATTTCCTGTAACAAATTACTGTGAACTTAGTCATTTCGAATAACACAGATTTAAGCTGGACGTGGTGGCTCAGCCTGTAATCCCAGCACTTTGAAAGTAAAGGCACTTTGGGGGACCAAGGCAGGTGGATCACGAGGTCTGGAGATCGAAACCATCCTGGCCAACATGTTGAAACCCCGTCTCTACTAAAAATATAAAAATTAGCTGGGCGTGGTGGTGCATGACTGTAGTCCTAGCTACTCAGGAGGCTGAGGCAGGAGAATCGCTTGAAGCAGGGAGTCAGAGGTTGCAGTGAGCCAAGATGGTGCCACTGCACTCCAGCTTGGCAAGAGAGCGAGACTCCATCTCTAAAATAAAATAAAATAAATAACACAGATTTATTTTCTTCCTCTTCTGGAGGTCAGAAGTGTAAAACCAAGGTGTTGGCAGGGCTGTGATCCTTCTGGAGGCTCCAAGGGAGAACTTATTTCCATTGACTTTTCCATTTTCTAGAGGCTTCCTGCATTCCTTGGCTTGTGGCCCCTTTCCTCCATCTTCAGAATGTATCACTCCAACCTCTGGCTACCTGGTTGCCTCTCCTTTTTCACACTTTGATCTTCTTGTTCCCCTTCATAAAAATCCCTGTAATTACATTGTCCCATGCAGGTAATTCACAATAATCTCCTCACTTGAAGATCCTTCAGTTTCCCAAAGCCACACAGCTAGAGCGCATGTCTTAGGCAAGTGTCACCCAGGTGGCTTGCTCCCCCAAACCCCCTTGTTACTACAAGCCTGTGAGCTGTGAGCTCCATCCTGGTCTCACACCCAGCAGCTGTCTCAGGCCTGCAGCAAGCAGGTGAGGCAGGCTCCTGGCTCCTGGCTCTGCCCTTGGCCAGTTTCCCTGCCCCACACTCCCCAGTGAGGGGCAGGGGCAGCAGCAGCCCAGCCAGCTGACTGTCTGCAGCAGGAATGGATGAGCAGGCAGGCCCAGGTGGCCCCAGGTAGCCCGAGGAATCACAGCCTTGCCCTCAGCACCAGCTCTGGGTCTCTAACCAACTCTGGTTTGAGATGACCTGTTCTAATACCTGGAGGCTCATCTTTAGAGCAGACTGATATCCATTTCTCTTCTGAAAACCATTTTTTCTTTCTTTTTCAGAGACAGGGTCTCATTCTGTTGCCCAGGCTGGAGTGCAGTGGCATGGTCATTCTTACCTGCAGCCTCGAACTCCTAGGCTCAAGTGATCCTCCTGCATCCATTTCATGAATAGTTGGGTCTATAGGTGTTCACCACCACGCCCAGCCAATTTTTTTTTTTTGGTGTTGGAGTCTTGCTCTGTATACAGGCTGGAGTGCAGTGACATGATCTCAGCTCACTGCAATCTCCGACTCCCAGGTTTAAGCAATTCTTCTGCCACAGCCTCTGAGGTAGCTGGGGCTATAGGTGCACACCAGCACGCCTGACTAATTTTTGTATTTTTAGTAGACAAAAGGTTTTGCCATGTTGGCCAGGCTAGTCTCAAACTCCTGACCCCAAGTGATCCACCCACCTCGACCTCCCAAAGTGCTGGGATTATAGGCATGAGCCACTGTGCCTGGCCTCCATTTTTTTTCTTTTAATTGTGTACATACTATTTGCCAGATTCCAGGGTTACAGAAAATAATCAACACAGCATTGCCTATGTGGAGATGCAGAGTCAAGTCAGCAAAATAAATGCATAAAGCCTGGGCACCGTGGCTCATACCTATAATCCCAGCACTTTGGGAGGCCAAGGAAAGAGGGTCACTTGAGGCCAAGAATTGGAGACCAGCTTGGGCAACATAGTGGGACCTCGTCTCAAAAAAACAAAAACGGAAAAACAACAATAAAAATGCGTACAATACTTAAGTGAAGCAGTTTTCCAGGCAAGAGGCAATCTAAATTATAATAATATTTTTGGCAATACATAAGAAGCACAAAACTTATTAATACACTGACCAAAATTTTAATTCTTGGGAAATTTCCTAAGAAAAATAAAACATTTATATTCTGCAGGGTTTTTTGTTGTTGCTGGTGTTGTTTCTGAGACAACGTCTCGCTCTGTCGCCCAGGCAATGGCGCGATCAACCTCCGCCTCCCGGGTTCAAGTGATTCTCCTACCTCAGCCTCCCAAGTAGCTGGGATTACAGGTGTCTGCCACCATGCCCAGCTAATTTTTGTATTTTTTGTAGAGATGGGGTTTCACCATGTTGTCCAGGCTGGTCTCGAACTCCTGACCTCAGATGATCCAATCACCTCGGCCTCCCAAAGTGCTGGGATTACAGGTGTGAGCCACCACGCCCAGCCATATTATGCAGTTATTTTATAAATACATGTGAGTAATTTTGATACATCCACCCAATAAAATAATATGTTCAGAACATGCAAACATGCTGAACACACGATATTTCAGAGCATAACCTAACATCCACCTACAGGAAACTGATTTGCAAAGGTTTCCTGTAGGAAACTTGCCGGCACCAACAGCCGGCAAAAAGAAAGAGGTAGAAATTCTTGATGTATCAAAACAGAAACATACCTGTTTTTTATATGGAAAAAAATTTTTGAAAGGATTTGAGTGCCCTGGTTCTGAGGTCAGAGTTTTTACTTACTCTCAGTATCACCAGTTTACAAAGCAGACAGTAATATTTAATAAATTTGAAGCTGCACATAGTGACCTATTACAGTACTCAGCTACTCCATCCTTGGCTACATAAAAATTCTGTCCTACATGTGCAACAGGAGACATGGGAAATATTCTTGCAAAAGTACTGATTAAATTAGCAGAATGCCAGCCTGGCCAACGTGGCGAAACCCTGCCTGCATTAGCAAAATACAAAAATTAGCCAGGCATGACGGCACGTGCCTGTGATTCCAGCTACTTGGGTGGCTGACGCACAAGAATCACTTGAACCCAGAAGGCGGAGGTTGCAGCGAATCAAGATCATGCCACTGCACTGCAGCCTGGGCAACAGAGCAAGACTCTGTCTCTACATAAGCAAAACATTGGAGTAATGAAAGTGTCATCCGTGGAAGAATGAGCCAAACAATTGTGTTACATTTGAATGTATACTATACAGCTTTGATTAATTCTTGGACTGAATTAACCCATTTTTCAGGTTACATTACATGCTACATACTGTTCTAGTACCTACAAAGTCATCTTTGCTCTCACGGAGCTGACCGTCTTATGGAGGAAGGTAGGTAATAGAGTTGGATAGGTAGGAAGACGCGGTGGCTCACGGTGTCCATGAGTGCCATGAATCGACCGGGACCACATGTAACGGTATGAATGAATAGTGCTGAGTGAAAAAGAAAGTTACAGAAGGATTCGTACCAAATGAAACAGTTTCTCTGACTTTTTAAAGATCCGCAAATGTTTACACACTGTTTATGGAAACGTTGGGATGATTAACCCCAAACTCAGGAGACTGGTTATCTCAGAGGAGGGAGGGAGAGCAGTGGGTGCCCGGGGACACAGGGTTTCCCTCACCAAATAAAGGAAACGAAGAAAGAAAAAGATCGATGCAAGCATGGCTAAGTGTTAAGATCGGAGATAGTGTGTGGGAAGGTGGACTGGCGTTGGCCCTCGATGGACAGGAAGTGCCCAGGAGGAGAGAGCCTTCCAGGAGGAAGGGGCTGTCCGAACTGACTGTGTTCTCTGAGTCATTGTGCCGAAACTTTCAACACTTTAAAGGAAAACCAGGTGGGGCGCAGTGGCTCACATCTGTAATCACAGCACTTTGGGAAGCCAAGGTGGGCGGATCACCTGAAGCCAGTAGTTCGAGACCAGCCTGGCCAACATGGCAAAACTTCATCTCTACTAAAAATACAGAAATTAGCTGGGCGTGGTGGTGGGCGCCTGTAATCCCAGCTACTTGGGAGGCTGAGGCAGGAGAATTGCTTGAACCCAGGAGGTGGAGGTTTCAGTGAGCCAAGATCATGCCAGTGCACTCCAGCCTGAGTGGCAGAGCGAGACTTTGTCTCAAAATATAAATAATAATGAAGTGAAAATCCAAAATGGTTTTGTTTCCCTGGACATCAGCTATCGGGCAGGTGGCCTCCTTTCTGTCTTCCAGACAGGCCCAACCCCACCTCGGTTCGTTTGTTCATTTTTGTCTTTGATTTCCCCTTCCTCTTTGTGAAATTTCAGCCAGACACTGGTAAGAAAGTATCTGAGCCAGGTTCACTGGTTCACACTTATAACCCCAGCATTTGGGGAGGCCAAGGTGGGAGGATAGCTTGAGCCCAGGAGTTGGAGACCAGCCTAGGCAACATGGCGAGACCCCTGCCTCTACAAAAAAAAAAAAAAAAAAAAAAAAAAAAAAAAAAAAAAAAAAAATTTTGAGACAGAGTTGTGCTCTATCGCCCAGGCTGGAGTGCCGTGGTGCAATCACCGCTCACTGCAACCTCCGCCCCCTGAGTTCAAACAATTCTCTGCCTCAGCCTCCCGAGTAGCTGAGATTACAGGCACCTGCCACCACGCCCAGCTAATTTTTGTATTTTTATTTTTTTTATTTTTTGAGTCGGAGTTTCGCTCTTGTTACCCAGGCTGGAGTGCAATGGCGCAATCTCAGCTCACCGCAACCTCTGCCTCCTGGGTTCAGGCAATTCTCCTGCCTCAGCCTCCTGAGTAGCTGGGATTACAGGCACGTGCCACCATGCCCAGCTAATTTTTTGTTTTTTTAGTAGAGACAGGGTTTCACCATGTTGGCCAGGCTGGTCTCGGACTCCTGACCTCATGATCTGCCCGCCTCAGCCTCTCAAAGTGCTGGGATTACAGGTGTGAGCCACTGCACCTGGCCCAAAAATTTTTTTAAAGAAAAATAATAATGATTTTTTAAAGTATCTGAATCTCTCCTTTAAAACGCAGGCTGCTCCACTCTGAGTGCAAATAGCAGCCCTGGGGCTGAGGAGGGTCTCCTGTTGTCTGAGTTCTTTTAGGGCGCATTTCCAGAGCCCCTGCTGGGTGGCTATTCTTGGAATCCCACAGGGAATCCGAAGTCCAGGTTTTCCTGGCGCTCACTTTCACAGGGGCAAGTAAAACAAATAAGAGAATAGCCGTTAATAAGTGTCACGGAGAATCAAACAGAAAACTCGATAGTGATGGTGTCACTTGGTAATGCCAAAGTCATTTACAGGCTGCTTTTTTTTTTTCCCTCAAAAATGTTTAAAACGAACTTTCTCAATTAAAAAAAAAACTGTTTTAGCCTTATGATTCTCTTTTTCTTAAAAAAGAGGGGTATCCAAGTTTAAACAGTGCCGTTTTTCCCAACTGTTGGTTGTTGGAAAGAATCGCCTTACTCTTTCTGTCCCTCTCAAATACCTTCGATGTGCCAGGAGTGTGGCTTTTACGACCTGTATTCCGCTGGTGATATGTCTGTTCTGTCACTGTTCTTGCCACGAAGAGTTCCCAACAACTATTGTCAGAAGAAAGCAGCTCTTCCTCTCATCAGTCAGGTGGCTTATCCAAAGATCCATGTATTTAAGCTGCAAAACAAAAATAGTAAGGGGGACCGGGAAGGCTATAAGATTTATTTCACTCTTTCTTTTTTTATAGTAATTGTTTTTCCTTTTTTTTTTTTTTTTTCTTTTTTTGAGATGGAGTCTTACTCTGTTGCCCGGGCTAGAATACAGTGATATAATCTTGGCTCTTTGCATCCTCCGCCTCCCAGGTTCAAGTGTTTCTTGTGCCTCAGCCTCCCAAGTAGCTGGGATTACAAGGTTGCACCACCACGCCCCGCTAATTTTTGTATTTTTAGTAGAGATGGGGTTTCGTCATGTTGGCCAGGCTGGTCTCAAACTCCTGACCTCAGGTGATCCACCCACCTTGGCCTCCCAACGTGCTGGGATTACAAGCCTGAGCCACTGCACCCAGCCTGTTTTTCCTTTTAATGATAAATGGCATGGAAAGCATCATCACTCCTTCCTTCCAGAAACATTTTACGAGCACCGCTCTGTGAAGTGTTGGTTCTCTGATGTACAGAGACGGGAGACGCCCTCCTGTGCTCCAGAGTCCTGACCATCAGGCACCAACAGCCATGCTGGGCGACAGAGAACGGGACAAGTCGAAGAGAGGCTTCGCTGGAGACATTCAGGGCGGAACAGAGACTCCCAGCAGGAAACTAGGGGCCATTCACGGTGCTGGTGGCATGAAGGCAGCTTTGAAGGAAGGGATTTCAGATGAGGAGCAAACGCTGGAGTGACCTCTTTATTCTCTCTCAGGAATCGCCGCCCTTGCTGTCTGCTGTCCCATGTTTGAAAACAGTTGTTTCTTCTTTTTTTTTTTTTAGTTATTTAAAGCTGGAGGATAAATACAGTCCTTGTTACCACGTCTTGAATTGAAGTCTCCCCAAATCTGTTTTTACTGGGGAGACAGTCTCTTCTGTCTCTTCTTCCTGGTAATCCCCACTATGTGGTTAGCCAGCGTCAACCTAAATCGCAAGAGAGGCTGTCCAAAAGAGAAGACGTTTATTTGGAACTAGACCATCAGAAAGGGAATACGTGTGTCATAGTAAACTATGCACACATTCAGGGAAGTAAGGAAGACAAAGGTTTTTAAATTAAAAATGAAAAGGTTTATATAATTGTTTCAAGATGATTATCTTTGGCTACAAAGATCAATTACAAGGGTGACAGCAGTCTCAGGTTGGACAGGCAGTTGCTGGGCAGATGTCCTTGCAGGAATATTGTTTGTGTAAGGTTGTGATAGCCTTCGTGCAAGGTTGTTTTCATAGTCTTTTTCATTATCAGGCATACCAGCCTGATAACCTGCTCTTCATGGCCTTCTCCTGCGCTATCAGGGTTTTCTTAATTTTTTTTTTTCTTTTTGAGACAAGGTCTCACTCTGTGACCCAGGCTGGGGTGCAGTGATGCAATCATAGCTCTCTGCCGCCTGAACATCCCAGGCTCAGGGGATCCTCCCACCTCAGCCTTCCAAGCAGCTGGGAGTACAGGTGCCCACCCCCCTCCCCATGCCCGGGTCATTTTTTGTATTTTTTGTAGAGACCACGTTAGGCTGTGTTTCCCAGGCTGGTCTCAAACTCCTGGGCTCAAGCAGTCCTCCCACCTGGCTTCCCAAAGTGTTGGATTGCTGGCATGAGCTACCGCGTCTGGCCAGAGTTTTCTTAACCTCAGTGACTCCATTTTGATTCTGCCAACTTTCACATCAGTGACTTGGTTACTAAGTATCTGAGGATGAATTGGAATCCTAGTGTCAGTTCTTGACACCGGGCTTAGTCTGGAAACAGGGGCCAAGCCCAGCTCCTGCTGCTAAACAGATGATGGACGGGGTGCCAGGGGCTCATGCCTGTAATCTCAGCACTTTGGGAGGCTGAGGCGGGCAGATCACTTGAGGTCAGGAGTTCAAGACCAGCCTGACCAACATGACGAAACCCCGTCTCTACTAAAAATACAAAAAATAGCCAGGTGTGGTGGTGGGCACCTGTATTCCCAGCTACTTGGGAAGCCTCCCAAGTAGCTTGGGAGGCGGGAGAATTGCTTGAACCTGGGAGGGAGAGGTTGCAGTGAGCTGAGACTGCGTTACTCCACTCCAGCCTGGGCGACAGAGCAAGACACTGTCTCCAAAAAATAAAAATAATAAATAGATGACTAGACCAGGCATGGTGATTCATGCCTGTAATCCCAGCACTTTGGGAGGCCAAGGCAGGCGGATCACCTGAGGTCAGGAGTTCGAGACCATCCTGGCCAACATGGAGAAACCTCATCTCTACTAAAAATACAAAAATCAGCCGGGCATGGTGGTGCATGCCTGTAGTCCCAGCTACTTGGGAGGCCGAGGCAGGAGAATCACTTGAACCCAGGAGGCAGAGGTTGCAGTGAGCTGAGGTCGTGCCACTGCACTCCAGCCTGGGGAATAGAGCCAGACTCTGTCTCAAAAAAACAACAAAAAAAAGCAAAAACAAAAATAAATAAATAAATAAATGACTAGATGACTTTGGGCACATCACCTCAACTTTGTCAGGTGGCAGTGACAGTACCGGCCTCACTACAGGGGACATGAGGTGGCTGAGGGGTAAAGGGAATGTGTGTAAAATCCCTTTGTGAACTCTAGAGCCCTACATCATTGTAAGGTCTTTTCATTAGCTGTTTTTACAGGGCCCCCACTTCTAATCAGACAAAGCTGGTGTTCAAGGAATACTTCCATAGTAGCTTAAGCAACCTATAATTATAAAAGGAAATGAAATATAATTACAATATTTTGGAAAAATCATAATGTCTTTCAAAGGCAGATGCAAATTGTACAAATATATGTGGAACTAACCTTTTAGGGATTATATGCAGGTGCTATTGCTATCTCTTTATTTGTATTTATAACCTAAACTACAGAGGCTTTTCCTTTTGCATAAGTATGACACAAGAATAATTCTTTTTTTTTTTTTTTTAAGAGAGTTTTGCTCTGTCCCAGGTTAGAATGCAGTGGTGCAATCTTGGCTCACTGCAATCTCCACCTCCTGGGTTTAAGGATTCTCCTCCTTCAGCCTCCCAAGTAGCTGGGACTACAGGCATGCACCACCATCCCTGGCTGATTTTTGTATTTTTAGTAGAGATGAGGCTTCTCCATGTTGGAGAAATCCCAAGTAGGCACCTGCCACCAAGCCTGGCTAATTTTTATATTCTTAGTAGATGAGGATTCATGATGTTGGCCAGGCTGGTCTCAAACTCCTGACCTCAAGTGATCTGCCCACCTCAGCCTCCCAAAGTGCTGGGATTACAGGTGTGAGCCACTGCGCCTGGCAAAAATAATTCTTATATCTGTGCCTTTCCCTACAAATAGCGACAAGAAAAGACGAATAACAATCACGAACATAACTGGCATCTTCTCGTGTGCCATGTGCTGCTTGAAGCGCTTGGGCTGTGTTACCTCATTCAGTCTCCACTGCAACCCCGTGACGTGGGACGATGATCATCCTCATTTTACTGATGAGTCAACTGAGATGTGGAGAATTCAGAGAGTGAAGTGGCAGTTCCTTTAACAATGAAAGCAAATCAAGTCAGATTCTAAGTAGCCATGATATTTCCAACTAGAGCCTTCAACTAACTAACGTGTGTGTGTATGTATTTCAAGAGAAAAAAAGCAAGTGCCTGTAAAAACTTATTTTAAGAATTCTTCCCCCACCTGCCTTTTCAAATGTAGAGACAAAGCCTTGCTATGTTGGCCAGGCTCTTCTTGAGCTCCTGGCTCAACCACTCCTCCCACCTCAGCCTCCCAAGGAATAGGACTACAGGTGTGAACCACTACGCCCAGCTCCCCCGTTTTTAAATACAGCTTGAGGGATTATGCTAGAGCCCTTTTACATCAGTGGTCCTACAAAATTCATTTCTGTTCATTCATTCATGCATTTGCCTCATTTATTTAGCACCTACTGAGTCCTAGGCACTATGCCAAGTTTACAAAAACAACATTTTAAAAAATGACTTTTAGGAAAAAAATATGCTAAAGCGGCATATAAAAGTGACTTTTATGGCTGGGCATGGGAGGTCACACCTATAATCCCAGCATTTTGGGAGGCTAAGGCAGGAGGATCACTTGAGCTCAGAAGTTCAAGGCCAGTCTGGGCAATATATCGAGACCCATCTCAATTTTTAAAATATATACATAAGTAAATAAAAAGAAAAACAGTTTTAGGGGAAGGTAGCATTAAATTGTGGTGAAGAGCACACACGTTCAGGCATCTGTTTGCCTGCTGTGACCCTTGGAACAATCATTTAGGCTCTCTGGGTTTCAGAGGCTTAATTTGTAAGATGGGGTAATAGCAGGGCCTACTGTTAAATAAGGTCGTGTATGTGAAGCGCTCAGGCAGGTGCTAGGCACTTAGTAAATCTTGCTTAAATGTGCCTTTTTTTTTCCCCCCGAGTCTTGCTCTGTCACCCAGGCTGGAATGCAGTGGCTCAAGCTCAGCTCAATCTGAGCTCACTACAACCTCCTCCCAGGTTCAAGCAATTATCGTGTGTCAGCCAGCCAAGTAGCTGGGATTATAGGTGTGTGCCACCATGCCTGGCTAATTTTTGTATTTTTAGTAGAGACAGCGTTTCACCCTGTTGGCCAGGCTGGTCTCAAAGTCCTTGACCTCAATTGATCTGCCCACCTAGGCTTCCCAAAGTGCTGGAATTTCAGGCAGGAGCCACCGTGCCTGCCTGGGAATCTGCATTTTAAACAGGCATGCCAGGGGGCTCTGATGCAAGCAGCTCTGGGATCATGTTCTAGAAAACTTTGTTTTCTCATCTGTAAAGTGGGGATAACAAGAAAATTTCAAAGTTTAAATGTAAATTAGTTACATTTAAATTAGCATTAAATGTAACTAATTAATGAAATGTAACTAATGTAAATTAGTTATCATTAAATGTAAATAAACGTTAGAGTAGGACTGAGGGTCTGGATGGGAGGGCTTTAGTCCTAAATTCGTCACTGACTTGCTCTGTGACCTTAGGCACGCCACCTTTCTGTGATTCCTTATGTGCAAATAGAAGGGAATAGCGCTGCTTTATCTGTATTATGGAGTGATAGACAAAAGCGCTGGAGACAATGGCTGTGGACATCCTTTGAAGAGTAGGAAGTGTTAAGCTTATAAAACACAATCCCATGGAAAATAAAGCAGGCAAGAAAGCAGGAACACATGAAATGAATCCACTCAACAGGTATGTAGGATTTCAGGGAGAACTGGAGACCAGGAGGTCTCGACGTCGCGTGGCCAGGGAACATCCTTGGGGAGCTAGGGAACCTCTTTGCACATGGAAGAAAAGAGCAAATGGGTGGGACGCAGTGGCTCACACCTATAATCCCAGCACTTAGGGAGGCTTAAGTGGGCAGATCACTTGAGATCAGGTGTTCGAGACCAGCCTGGCCAACATGGTGAAACTCTGTCTCTACTAAAAATACAAAAATTAGTCAGGTGTGGTGGCAGGCACCTGTAATCCCAGCTACTTGGGAGGCTGAGGCAGGAGAGTTGCTTGAACCCAGGAGGCAGAGCTGAGATCACACCATTGCACTCCAGTCTGGGCGACAGAGCGAGAATCCATCCAAAAAAAAAAAAAAAAGGCACTTGAAGAACTTCAAGACTTTCTGAAGCCTGAGCTCTTACGGAGGCAGAAGTTCCCCAGGTGTTGGCTGGAACTTCCACTGCATTACCACCACCTGGTAGGCTTATGAAAACCCAGATTGCTGGGCCCCAGCCCCAGAGCTGCAAGTTCATAGGTTTTACTTTTCTAAGCAGTTCCAGGTGCTGTTGGGACTGCTGACTGAAGGACTGTGCTTTGAGGACACTGAGTGTTGCAGCCTGCAGACAGGAACCTGCTGGGATGAGCACAGCGTTTTGTGAAGGTTTGAATGTGAGTATATCTAAAGACAGGTCACACCTCCTCTTTGCCCCAGTCCCCACTGCTCCCTATTGCACAGTTAGGGGCACCTCACTCGTTTATGTTTCTTACCTGGCCTTCATGGTGTTTGAGTTTGCTGCTCTGGAAAACTCACAGAATGCTGGAGCTGAAGCTGGAATAAAACCTTTTTGTAGATGTTGTCCAGGCTGCTCTTGAACTGTTGGGCCCAAGCAATCCCCTGCCTTGGCCTCCCGAAATGTTGGGATTATAGGTGTGAGCCACCACGACCAGCCTGGAATGAACCTTTGAAACCTTTCCAGCAAACCTCTTTGTTGCATGTGGGGAAACTGCAAAATGTGGTTAATTGTTCAAAGACATTAACAACAATATGGATAAAGAAAGCTGTATCAATGGAACCATTCTCTCTGTGAGAATAGGACCGAATGCCTTTGCTATCGAATGCATATGTTTTGTTGTTGTTATTGTTGTATGAGATGAAGCCTCGCTCTCATCCAGGCTGGAGTGCAGTGGCATAATCTTGGCTCACGGCAATCTCCGCCTCCCAGGTTCAATCGATTTTCCTGCCTCAGCCTCCCAAGTAGCTGAGACTACAGGCACGCACCAGTCCAGGCTATTTTTGTATTTTTAAGAGAGACAGAGTTTTGCCATGTTGGCCAAGCTGGTCTCAAACTCCCGACCCAGGTGATCCACTGGCCCTGGCCTCCCAAAGTGCTGGGACTACAGGCATGAGCCCCCATGCCTGATCCGATGCCTATGATTTTAATTCTCTTGTATCAGGTGTAGGGGAGCGGAAAATGGCTTCTCTTCACCCTTCTGAGTTCTTTGGCTTGTCTGGGCTACAAACTAAATTGACATGAGATGAACTAACAGGAGAAAAATCATTTGAATGAACATGCATACACACGGGAGTCCCATAAAACAGGAGTCTCGAGGAAGGGTCAGGTGATTGAAGCTTCTATAGCACCCTGAGCTACAGAAAGGCATGGGGGGCTTGGGGTTTCTCAGGGGGCTTTGACACAAGTTTTTGGAGGGTGATGGGGAAATGTCTGGTGAATAAAGGTTGTCTTGTTACACAGATAAACAGCCTCTGTAGCCAGGCTCAGTGCCATGTGCCTGTAGTCCCAGCTCCTAGGGCGGCTGAAGCGGGAGGACTGCTTGAGGCTGCAAGTTCGAGACTGGTGCGTGATGATTGCACCTGTGAGTAGCCGCTGCACTCCAGCCTGGGCGACAGAGCGCAACTTCAGCTCTAAAAAAATTCTCTCAGGTAATAGAAGCTGTCTGGAGCAGCCCGCTTCCTGATACAGATAGTTTGACTAATGTAGATTTCCTTCATAGATGTAAATTTATTTCACAAAAGGACAGCTTTTCAGAGCTACTCCTGTGTCTGCAGTTTCTCAGAATAACCAGCTCAAAATATGCCTAAGAAGTATATTTCGGGTTGGCATATTCTGGTCTCCCAGTCATATTTTGGGGTGGTGTGTCCTGAGCCCCACCACAGGATTAAATTCAATAATCAAAGAAATTAGGACAGTTAACATTTTGGGGGACCCAGTTCTGCCCCTTACTAGCTATGTGACCTTGAGCAAAGGACTTAACCTTCCTGATTCATTGCTTCACTTGTGAAACCTCCTTGCCTGAATTATAAATGATCACTGGTTGCCAGGCGTGGTGGCTCATGCCTGTAATCTCAGCACTTTGGGAGGCCAAGGCAGGCAGGTCACCTGAGGTCAGGTGTTCGAGACCAGCCTGGCGAACATGGTGAAACCCCGCCTCTACTAAAAATACAAAAATTATCTAGGCTTGGTGGCAGGCACCTAGAATCCCAGCTACTTGGGAAGCTGAGACAGAATTGCTTGAACCCAGGAGGTGGAGTTTGCAGTGAGCCGAGATAATGCCGCTGTACTCCAGCCTGGGTAACAGGGCAAGACTTTATTTCAAAGAAAAGATAAGAAACCAAATGATCCCTGGGAAGCATCAGCACCTGGCATAGACAGAACCAAGATAAATGGCACTGTGTTTGAGGTTATTTCAAATTTGCCCAGCCTGGAATCTTCCCCATCTAACCAAACATTATTTATACCCTCATCCTTTCTCTTCAAGAAGCAACATGGAGGCTGGGCACGGTGGCTCACACCTGTAATCTCAGCACTTTGGGAAGCCGAGGCGGGTGGATCACAAGGTCAGGAGTTCAAGACCAGCCTGGCCAACATAGTGAAACCCTGTTTCTACTAAAAATACAAAAAAATGAGCCAGGTGTGCTGGCTCGCCCCCTGTAGTCCCAGCTACTCAAGAGGCTGAGGCGGGAGAATCGCTTGATCTCGGGAGTTGGAGGTTGCAGTGAACCGAGACCATATCACTGGACTCCAGCCTGGGTGACAGAACAAGACTCCATCTCAAAAAAAAAAAAAAAAAAAAAAAAAAAAGAAGCAACATGGCAAAAACAAGGCTTTAGCACCCGAGAGACCAGGGTTCCAATTCTGACTCTGCTGTTTGGCTTTGAACATGTTCGGATTGAAGTAGAATGTCCGTGCTTCAGGTACCTACAGGAAGCCCAAACAGATGGGGATTTCATTTAATAACATAGGGAGTTTGGGAGCCTCGTGTAATTGGAGAATGTGTACCCTAATGTATTCAGATGTTCCAAACTTCCCAGCACTGTGCTGGCAAAAAGAAAACCACCTATGAGCCCTTTTTCCCTTTAGCAGCCAGTTTCTCTCCTTATGGTAGGTGCTTGCTAAATACTGGTTCTCAGGCTCGATGGCTCATGCCTGTAATCCCAGCACTTTGGGAGGCCGAGATGGGTGGATTGCCCGAAGTCAGGAGTTCAAAACCAGCCTGGCCAACATGGTGAAACCATGTCTACTAGAAATACAAAAATTAGCCAGGTCATACCCGCACTCGTGGCTACTCAGCTACTCAGGAGGCTGAGGAGGGAGAATCCCTTGAACCCAGGAGGTGGAGGTTGCAGTGAGCCGAGATGCCGCCACGGCACTCCAGCCTCGGTGAAAGAGCGAGACTGTCTCGAAAACAAAAACAAAAAACCCCGAAGAACGTGATATTGGTCCTCCCCACCCTCCTTCGTCCCAAGGAGGTCTGTGGGCAGCTTCCTGTTCTTAAGTTCTTCTGAGGCTGCTGCATAACTCAGCTCCTCACTCTTATTTTCCAGCCGCATTTCTCTCCCCAGTGAGATGCGGACCTCCAGGCAAGTCAGGTGCACTCACTGCTTGTGTCAGCCCAACTGAGGCAGGTTGCAGGCTTACCAAATCCTTGCTGATGTCTCAGTAAACAACAATGACAAGTTCCAGCTTTACTCGGATCACAGACAGTCTCCAGGCCAGAATTTCTCAAAGCAAAAACTGCCATCAGCTTGGGGGCAGAGCAAGGAGAATCGATAGGAAAGGCAACTCTCCAAGCCCTACACTAGAGCTAGTAATCAGACTCTGTGCCATAGAATCTCCACCTTTTTTTTTTTTTTTTTCCAATTACGGAGTCTCACTCTGTAGCCCAGGCTGGAGTGCAATGGCAAGATCTAGGCTCACTGCAAACTCTGACTCCTGGGTTCGAGCGATTCTCCCTCCTCATCCCGAGTAGTTGGATTACGGCGTCTGCTACTACGCTCGGCTAATTTTTGTATTTTTAATAGAAGCAGAGTTTTACCATGTTAGTCAAAGCTGGTCTCGAACTTCTGACCTCAGGTGATCCGTCCATCTCAGCTTGCCAAAGTGCTGGGATTACAGGCATGAGCCACTGCACCCGGCCAGAATCTCTACTTTTTCTTGGAAATTCTATGATCACTCCCTGGGTGATTTTTGTTTGTTTGTTTGTTTTTTAGATGGAGTCTTACTCTGACACCCACGCTGGAGTGCAGTGGCATGGTCTTGGCTCACTGCACCCTCCACTGCCTGGGCTCAAGCGAGTCTCTTGCCTCAGCCTCCCCAGTAGCTGAGACTACAGGCACGTGCCACCAAGTCTGGCTAACTTTTATACTTTTAGTAGAGACAGGGTTTCAATATGTTGGCCAGGCTGGTCTCAAATTCCTGACCTCAGGTGATCCGCCCGCCTTGGCCTCCCAAAGTGCTGGGATTACAGGCGTGAGACACCGTGCCTGGCTTCTGGGTGATTCTTATGCACCAGAGTTTGAGAAGCACTGACTTTGGCACCTTCTGACTGGGCTCTAGAACTAGGTGATTACAAAATTAAACCCTCAACCAGGCAGATTTCTCTGCATGAAGGGCAAGAGCCTATAGAGGAGACCTGTGGCTGGACCTGTCGGCAAGGCTGGTGGCCCTTTGATCAGACATTATATCTTTTCCCCACTCATTCACCCATTCAGGAATGTAGGAAACGGTGACTTAGCAGTTCTATCTGGTGCTGGACTAAGGTCTGAATAAGGTAGTGTCAGCCCTGGAGGAAATGACCCTGAGGAGGAAAACAGCAGTTTCTCACACTCTCCTTTCCTTCCCTGCCTGGGTTTTGGGTTGCCAGTGGCCTTGCCGTGTATTATTTTAAAAACATATGTCAGATTAACATCCTCACCTATACGTGAATCAAACCGTGGGATTCAACGTGTGCACAGAGTGTGATGGCAACTGTGTTAAAATGCATTCCCCAAACACCAGGAGATCATAAGTCACATTCTAAGGAAGAATGGCTGGCCCTGGAGTATTATGGGAGTGTTGCTTGCTTTCTTACACTTTACTCTTCCTCTGTTTTTTGTTTGTTTGTTTTCGATGCAGAATCTCACTCTCTCGCCCAGGCTGGAGTGCAGTGGTGCAATCTTGGTTCACTGCAACCTCCACCTTCCGGGTTCAAGCAGTTCTCTGCCTTGGCCTTCCAAGTAGCTGGGATTTCAGGTGCCCAGCACCATGCCTGGCTAATTTTTGTATTTTTATTAGATATGGGGTTTCACCATTTTGGCCGGGCTGGTCTTGAATTCCTGACCTCGTGATTCACCTTCCTCGGCCTCCCAAAGTGCTGGGATTACAGGCGTGAGCCACTGTGCCCAACCCCTTTTCTTTTTTTTTCTTTCTTCCTTCCTTTGCCTTTCTTCCTTTCTTTCTTTCCTTTTCTTTCTTTTTTTTTTTTTTGAGACAGAGTCTTGCTCTGTTGCCCAGGCTGGAGGGAAGTGGTGCGATCTTGGCTCACTGCAGCCTCCAATTCCCAGGCTCAGGCAATTCCTGTACCTCAGCCTCCTGAGTAGCTGGGATTACAGACGTTTGCCACCATGCCCTGCTCATTTTTTTGTTGTTGTATTTTTGTAGAGATGGCATCTCATTATGTTGCCCAGGCTGGTCTCGAACTCCGAGCTCAAGCAATCCGCCCCACCTGTCCTCCCAAAGTGCTGAGATTACAGGCGTGAGCCACCACGCCCAGCCTCCTCTCTCGATTTTTCTGTGATTAACATGGGTTACTTTCAGAATTAGAAAAAATAACTCACATAAACACTGTCTTCTTCCTGGTGAGTATGCGTGTGGGCGTGCATGCATGTGTGTGTGCACACGCCTATGCTTGTGGACCAGGATAGAGATGTTTTATGCTTAGAGAAATGATTCATATTAAATGTAGGGGGTGGTTTTATTTCAGTGTGACCAGAGGGAGAAAAGGCCTATCTCTTACCGCATAGGGTCATTTGATATCTCATTCAATGTCACTGACACAGGGCCCCAGCAACACCTCGGTGGGGAGTAAGGTACCCCCGCCCCATGCCTCCAAAAGTGAGTTTATCCGCACATTGAAAGTTAACTCAGTTACGCAATTCTTCTCTCAGAAAGAAGAATTTGGGGGGGAATACCTCTCAGAAACATTCTGTGCCCCCTCAGTAACTGTAGTGTGTACAGTTCCAAGTCACTAGGTTGTAGACAGCAATTTCTTCTTCCTCCTCTCCTCCTTCTTCTCCTCCTCTTACTATTTCTTCTTCTTTTTTTTTTTTTTTTTTTGAGACAGAGTTTCGCTCTTGTTGCCCAGGCTGGAGGGCAATGGTGCAATCTCAGCTCACTGCAACCTCCGCTGCCTCAGCCTCCCGAGTAGCTGGGGTTACAGGCATGTGCCACCATGCCCAGCTAATTTTGTATTTTTAGTAGAGATGGGGTTTCTCCATGTTGGTCAGATTGGTCTCAAACTCCTGAACTCAGGTGATCCACCTGCCTCGGCTTCCCAAAGTGCTGGGATTACAGATGTGAGACACCACGCCCAGACTGTAGACAACAATTTCTAAAGTTACCCTGAGATGAACTGAAAGTGTCCCCTCACAATTTGTAAGTTGAAATCCTAACCCTGCAATGTGATGGTATTAGGAGGTGGGGCCTTTGGGAGGTGATTATGTTATGGGGTTGGGCCTCATGAGTGCAGAAGTGTCCTTATGGAAGAGGCCCCCCAAGACCTCCTCCGACCCTCCCACTGCAAGAGGATGCAGCCTCCAGAACTGTGAAAAAGAAATTTCTATCCTTTATTTATTTATGAATGAGATGGAATTTTGCTCTTGTTGCCCAGGCTGGAGTGCAGTGCACAGTCTCAGCTCACCACAACCTCCACCTCCTGGGTTCAAATGATTCTCCTGCCTCAGTCTCCCAAGTAGTTGGGATTACAGGTGTGCACCACCATGCCCAGCCAGAAACTTCCATCTTTTGTAAGCCATAAAGTCTGTGGTGATTTGTCATAGCAGGCCTAATAGACTAAGATGTACCCCATTTTCCCATGGGTCCAGGTTCTGAAAGGTTTTCTATACCGTACAGTAACAACAACGATGGTGACAATGACAACAGCAACAATAGCCGTCATTGCTGAGGCACCTTCCGGGTGAATGTCACCTATGCTGTCCCACCCAGTCCCCAACACAGTCCTGTGATGACAGTGATGCAGCATCTCCAGCCCCATTTTACCTGATGAGGAAACTCAAGGCGCAGAGAGGCTCAACTTTTCCAAGCTCCTGCAGCCAATAGGAACTAAAGGCAGAATTTGAGCCCTGCTTTTCCACTATGTTACACTCTTTTCCAGAAACACAAATTAGTGAGCGGGCTGTGGTGGCTCGTGCCTGTAATCCTAGCACTTTGGGAGTCTGAGGCAGGAGGATTGCTTGAGGTCAGGAGTTCGAGAGCAGCCTGGGCAGCACATTGAGACCCTGTCTCTACCAAAAACAAACAAACTAAAACCTCAAAAAACAAAAAACCACAAATTAAGTTATAATAATAATATCCAAACCGCACTATTCAATACCAAATCCTTTCACTTTCCATTGTGAAAGCGTGAGTTACATAAACCGGCCGCTCATAACTAGTTACTATGCTCAGTTGCTATGATTCTGATACTTGGTTCATTTCTGCGATGCTGTTGTGGATGTATGAAAATACTGAAGATATAGTTAAGGCTCTGCTCACTGGCTTTTTATCCCTCAAGTTATTCTTTCCTTAAAATTCAGGTGAAATTCATATAACACATAGCTAACCTTTTTTTTTTTTTTTTTTTTTTGAGGCAGAATCTCACTCTGACGCCCAGGGTGGAGTGCAGTGGTGCCATCTCGGCTCACTGCAACCTCTGCCTCACGGGTTCAAGCAATTCTCTTGCCTCAGCCTCCTGAGTAGCTGGGACTGCAGGTGTGCACCACCACGCCCAGCTAATTTTTACATTTTAAGGAGAGACGAGGTTTCACCATGTTGGCCAGGATGGTCTCGATCTCTTGACCTGGTGACCCGCCTGCCTCGGCTTCCCAAAGTGCTGGGATCACAGGCATGCGCCACCTCACCTGGCCCTAGCTAACCATTTTAAAGTGAACAATTGGGTGGCATGTGGTACATTCACTAATGTGAAACGACCACATTTGATTTAATTCCAGAATATTTTTGTCACCCCCAAAAGAAATCCCATTTCCCCCTCCTCCCAGCCCCTAGAAATAATCACTTATCAGCTTTTGAAGCCCAAGGCTCCGCATCTCTCTGTAAACACCCTGTTCTAGGCTGGGCTCAGTAGCTCACGCCTGTAATCCCAGCACTTTAGGAGGCCGAGGCAGGCAGATCACTGAGGTCGGGCGTTTGAGAGCAGCCTGACCAACATGGAGAAACCCCGTCTCTACTAAAATACAAAATTAGCCAGGTGTGATGGCATATGCCTGTAATCCCACCTACTCCAGAGCCTGAGGCAGGAGAATCACTTGAGCCCGTGAGGCGTAGGTTGCGGTGAGCCAAGATCATGCCATTGCACTCCAACCTGGGTGATGAAGCAAGACTCCGTCTCAAAACACACACACACACACACACACACACACACACACACACACACACACACACACACACATCCTGTTCTAACTTGAAGACTAGCTCTCTGTGTCCCAGGAAGTCATTCCACCTCACTAACCCCTAAAGGGGCTAGCTGAGCCTCTGAAGCGTCTTCCAAGGGCTGTGCTCCAGGGCCGGACGGCATCCCTTAGTGGGCTTGGGGGTGGTTTTCCCTTTCGGTTCCCAGTGCAGAGGTGTGAGGAGACTGAAAAGCACTAAGCCTAATGCCACCGAGTTTGCTTTTATCACGATGGGATGTGGAGTGGGCTTAATTGCAAAATAGTAACAGCAGGACAAAAACCGAGTCTCTGTGTCTCTCGACTTGACCTTCTGTTACCTTCTATACCTAATAGCACTCTTGCAAATAAATGCTCAGCAGGGAAACGTATTTTGGGGGAATATTTTTGAGGGGCTTTTGCACATATGAAGGAAATAGCTATTTTTTGCTTGAAAGATGTGTGGCCTGCATGTGCTATGAAAGCACAGGCTTCCGTTTTAATTTTTAATTTTAAAAATCTTATTTTTTCAAGATTCTTTGGCCAATGAAAGCACAGGATTCTAATATTGAAAGTGAAATGTGCATGCTGCTTCACAGTTATAAAGCATGAAAAACTCATTTTCTTACATAGTCCTCTCAATGACAGAAGATAACATTATCATTCCCACTTTGCAGATAAGAACATTCAAGAAGTCAGAGGTTTACTGACTTGCCCAGAATTGCACAGCTGAAGATGGCAGGCCGGCCTCCCTAACTCCAAAAACAGTGCTCTCTATAGGTTGCTGGACTTCTGCCTACCCTTGTCAGGGCTGACACTCCGGGAAACAAGCAGTCACTACAGAATTGCCAGAGGTTCCCACTGGCTTGAATTCATCAAACCTATCAGGATCAGAGTGAGCCAGGATCATCTTCTCAGCCTCACTGTAAGCAGTGAATGGAGACTTTCCCCTCTGAGTTAGACTCCCTATCCCAGGTATCTCAGAATTCAGTGGAGTGCAGGCTAGGAGGGATTCAGGCCCTGCTCTCACCTTCAGCTATCTTCCCTGCTTCTTGGACCCCCAAATTTGCGCTCCATGTTACAGCCACATCAAAGTATTTACAGGTCCCAAGCTTCCTGAAAGTTCCTTACCTCGCGCCTTTAACAATTATTATGGTAGGCCAGGCCTGTAATCCTAGCATTTTGGAAGGCCAAGGCAGGTGGAACACTTGAGCTCAGGAGTTCGAGACCAGCCTGGGCAACATGGCAAAATCCCGTCACTATAAAACAATACAAAAATTAGGCCGGGTGCAGTTTTTGGGAGGCTGAAGTGGGCAGATCACCCGAGGTCGGGAGTTTGAGACCAGCTGCCACATCGTGAAACCCCACTTCTACTAAAAACATAAAAATTGGCCTGGCATGGTGGCACACATCTGTAATCTCAGCTACTTGGGAGGGTGAGGCACGAGAATTGCTAGAACCCGGGAAGTGGAGGTTGCAGTGAGCCAAAATTGCGCCACTGCACTCCAGCCTGGGTGACAAAGTGAGACCCTGTCTTAAAAATAAAAATAAAAATAAAAATAAAGGTAAATTGCAAGAGTTATGATAATAGTAACAACAACGGTGATTGCTTTCTCCTCGTCCTACCCATCAGGTTCTATATATGTGCTATTTCATTTAATCCTCACCATAACCTAATGAAGTCATTATTATCCATTCCATTTCACAGATGAACAAACTGAGTTTCAGGGTGGATAATTCTTGGGCTCTGGAGTCAGACAATCTGGGACATGCCCAGCTCCACCGCTGTCTAATCAGTGTGACCTTGGGCAGACCTCATCTCTTTTCCAGTTGCAGTATCTTCATGCATGACACTGGGCCACGATAAACCTGCTTCATGGGCCTGTGCACAATTGGCACCTAGTTAGTACTTTATAAATGTTCAGAATTGTTAATGCTCATTTTATAAGGGGCTCAGCTCTGCCTCTTCCAAACCTTTTCCTGCTTCTCCTCAAGGTCACAGTTCAGGACCCAGTGGTTTCCCACCTAACTCTCAGTCCCCACAGCAAAGTGGACATCAGTTTGCTTTCCTTAGGAATGGGGGCGCTGGCGCTCAGGTAAGATTAGAGAGCGGCCCACGGGGTCCTGCTGAAATGGCACCATCTCAGTGCCCCGGCTCCTAACACTGGGCCTGGCCAAGAGAAGGCTCGAGGCACCTTCATTAAAGAAATGGTGGGCTGGGTGTGGTGGCTCACACCTGTAATCCTCACGCTTTGAGAGGCTGAGGCGGGGAGGATCCCTTAAGCCCAGGAAAAAAAGGCCAGCCTGGGTAGACGGGGAAAATAGGGAGGCCCCACCTGTACAAAAATGTTTAAAAATTAGTGGAGCATATGGTGCATACCCGTGGTCCCAGCCACTGGGGAGGCTGAGGTGGGAGGATCGCTTGAGCCCAGGAATTCGAGGCTGCAGTGAACTATCACATCACTGCACTACCTAGCTTGGCTGAAAGAGCCAAATCCTGTCTCAAACAAACCAAAAAAAAGAAAAAAGAAAAGAAAAGACTCAGTACTGAGTATAATGTGAGCACACCCAACCCCCCCGTAGCTGGAGGTGGAGGTGGAAAGACAATAGACGCTTTTGATGTAACCCTTTTGATACCCTGTTGGAGGACAGCAGAAAGATACTTGCGAGAACACGTCTATCTCTACGAGAAATTCGGGCTGAATGCCAAGGTAGTGATAGGATGGGCTTCAGGGCCAGGGGAACAAGGCAGAGAGAATATCCGTTTCCTAGGCACGTCCCGTTAGAGGGAGGAAAACGTGCTCTGTGCCATTCTAGACCAGGATAAAGATGAGGTCTCCCAGAATACCTGAAACTGGACCTATGGCGAGGAGCTTTTTATATATGTGGAAATGTCTGTATTAAATTCAAAGTCCTTGGAGAGCCACTTAGGGTAGCACCGACAGTCCGCACTGTCCCCTCACCCTGCTTTATTTTCCTCTGGCGCAGCGCTTAGCACCATCAGACCCATCAGGTATTTACGGCCTGGGCCCGCTGCCCCTTGCAAGCAGGGATTTTGTCTGGGTTCGCAGCTGCAGCTCCAGGGCCCACAACGGCCCGGGCACTTAGTAGGCCCAGTGATTATCCGAGGGAGGGCTGAACGGGTGCGTGGACCGCACATCCTCCGACTGACCCCGCTGCGAGCTGAGCCGGGCAGGGACTGTCACCATTCCTGAAGTCCAGGTGAGGGGAAAGCCACCCAGGGAAGGGAACCTGGCCGGCCCACAGGTCTGGAGACCGGGGCTCGAGCGGAGCCCTGCCTGACAGGCCGTGACCTTGGGGGCCACCCCGTGCCTCCCCAGGCCGGGTTTCCTCCTGGCACAATGAGGGCGACGGCCCCCAGCCGCAGCGCGCCCCGCGGTGACTTGCCCAAGGTCACCACTGTCCCGGGCCCACGGCGCCCCGGCTCGGGAGGGTACGGGCCAGGCGGGCGCGGGGTTCTGGGGTGGGGGCTGGCGCGGGGCGGTCCTGGGGCACGGCGCGCGCTGACGCCGGGGCCCCGCGATGCGGCGGGGACGGGGCGCGGGGGGAGGCGCGTCGCGAGGCGAGCGTCCTCCTTTTGTGAGAGCGCCGGCGGCTCGGCTTCTCGAAGGTAAACAGCGCTTCCTCTTCCTCCTCGCCGCGCCTCTTCCTTTTATAGTTATTTCTTGCCTGGCACTCGCCCGGGCCGCTGCTGCTGCTGCTGCTGCCGCCGCGGCGGGGGCCGCTCGCAAACCTGTGGCGGTGACGTGAGCCCCGCCAACCCGGAAACGGCGGCGGCGGCGGCACCGGAGGCTCCGAGGCTCCGAGGCTCCTGCGCTCCCGCGCTCCCGCGCCGCGCTTCCCTCGCCCGCCCGCCGGGGCCGCCAGGTACGTGCCGGGGCTCCAAAGGCGCTGCCGCCCGGCCGGTCCGTGCGCGCGCCCCTGGAGCCGATTTGTCCCCGGAGAGGGCGCGGGGTGCGGGGCGCGCGCGTGATGGGTGCGGGGAGAGGCGGGGGTGCCATCCGGGCCGCCGGGCCGGGCGCCGCGGCGGGTAGACACGGGGTGCCGCCGGGGTGGGGGCGTCCGGGCCGGCGGGCGCGGGGGTCCTGGGGGAGGCGCCTCGAGCGCGCGGGGGGCGGCGGGCGGACCGAGGGGAGCGCGCCGCGGGGCCGCCGCCCGGGTCCACCCAGCTGCGGAGCGGCGCGTCTTGCGCCTCGAGGCAGGGGGCGCTCGGGTCGGGGTGGCGGGTCCCGGGCAGACCCTTCCTGCGAGCCAGGTGTCGGCGCGGGTACTGACCCGGGGAGCGGCGCAGGCCCCCGGCCACCTCCCTTCAGGGGCTGGGAAGGCCAGTCGCCTTCGATTTGAGGAACTAGAGGGGGTGAACAAAATCTCCGTTGGCCTCAGGACTTCCTCCTGGGGCAGCCACCCGCCTGTGTTTAAAGAGCACTTCCTCTTCGCCTTTTATCTCTTCACCATCTTTCTTTTGAAATGGAAGTTCAGTGTTAACGGGTGGGTGCCCTTGCAGCCGGCAGAGCTTTTTTGGGGCTGTGGACACAAACACTGGGGTGGGAGAAACCTGTGTGTCCTTTGCAACGTGTGTCCTGTGTCCGGGTTGGAAGGAAGGAGGAACCGAGGGCTGCCCATGCTGGAGCTCCCCGGGGTGTGTCTTCGCTACCCACCTTGCTGCAGGAGGTGGAGGAGTGCAGAGGGAGAGAGTGGGAAACTGGCGCTGCAGGGGAGTGTCATGTGCACTTTGCACCTATGTTTAATGCCTGGCCCTGCCGCTTACTAGCTGTGTGACCTTGGGCAAGTCACTTACCCGCTCTGAGTCTTGGGCTCCCGTCTGTAAAATGGGCTACTGTTGAATGGAACCTTGAGAAAACGACCGTAGATTTCCTGGCCTGGAGGGGGCGCAGTGATAGAAAGTGTCATTGCCAGTCACCTTGAATTTCTGCATCTCCAGCACCTGGAAAGGGTGCCTTGGAGCACGTGGGAGGCATCCCATAGATAACTGTGAGATGAACGGGTGGGCGGTGAATTTTGAGAGGTGAGTCGGTGTGCTTCCACATTTTGGCTTCCTTGCCCTGTGACATCCATCCACGATACCCAGGGAGCCACGTTTTGCCATCTGGGTTGGATGGACTCCTTCCCTCTCTGAGGAGACCATCTTGGGAAAATACTGACTCCGTTGTGAAAAAGGGCTTCATCTCTGACTTTGAGACTCTCCCATTCTTGGAAGATTGCATTGGGGGAAAATCTAAAGAAGGCATCATTTTGATTGCCACTGCCTGATGACTGGCTGAGCCAGGGCTGATGGCTGGGATGGTTTCCCAGGCCTGGGGTTCCTATAATGTGGGGGAAGCCTAAAGAGGTGGCTTTGCTACCTTGGTCAGCAGGCAGAAATGGTCAGCTGGCCTGAGTTTTCTTCCTGGGCAGGCACGTTGGAATTTGCAGTCTAGATCCTTGCTGGGCTCACAGCACCCGGAAAGGCAGCGTGTGTGATGCAGGAGGCTGGAGTGGGTTCTAGCACAGGGAGACTTGGAGATGGCTTTCAGATAAAGGCTTGTCTATGTTTCTGCCCTTCACTTTGGGAGATTTTCAATTAATTTTGCTCTCTCTGACAGCCACCCCTTTGCCTCTTTCAGCTCCCGAAGTCTTCTGGGTACCTCTCTTAGGATCCTGAGCTATGTGGATCCCCCAACTCCCAACCCCATGAAGTGCTATTATTATTTTTATTTCAACAGGACACCCCTCTGTACAGCAACATGCTGCTGTTTGAGCATGTGCAGATTTATTTTGCATGTTTTAAGGACAGGGTCTCACGATATTGCTGAGGCTGAAGTAGTGCAGTGGCGCGATCATGTCTCACTGCAGGCTTGACCTCCCAGACTCAAGCCATCCACCTCAGCCTCCCACGTAGCTGGGACCACAAGTGTGTGCCACCATGCCCAACTAATTTTTTTTTGAGATGGAGTCTCACTTTGTCACCTAGGCTGGAGTGCAGTGGCGCAGTCTCGGCTCACTGCAACTTCCACCTCCCAGGTTCAAGTGATTCTCCTGCCCCAGCCTTCTGAGTAGCTGGGACTATAGGCATGTACCATCATGCCTGGCTAATTTTTGTATTTTTAATAGAAATGGGGTTTCACTGTGTTGGCCAGGCTGGTCTCGAACTCCTGACCTCATGATCCACCCACCTCAGCCTCCCAAAGTTCTGGGATTACAGACCTGAGCCACTGCACCTGGCCAAACTAGTTTTTTAATGTTTTGTAGAGATGGAGTCTCCCTGTGTTGCTCAGGCTGGTCTCAAACTACTGGATTCAAGGGATCCTCCCTGCCTTGGCCTCCCAAAGTGCTCAGATTACAGGTGTGAGCCACTGTGCCCGGCCCAGATTCATTTTGAATGAATGAGCTGTGGAGTGGCCAGGATTACCTGTAAAGGAGGGCTAGGGTGTCATTTTCCTGAGAGTTAGAGAGTGCAGGACTTGGCCCCCAGACCCTTTAGTTAGGAAGGGGCAGATTGAGGGTCCTCACCTAGTCTTCGGCCTGAAGAGCTCACGTTGCTTCTTGCAGACCCTGAGTGGTCTTTGTGCTTCCTCTGGCACATGACCTGCTGCCTGGCACATGCAGGAAACAGTACGTGTCTTTTGACAGAATGAGCAGAAGCATGATGGGTTCTCCTTGGCTCTTTGAGGATGTACCTTCTTTTTCCATCTCAAGGGCAGTGCACTGGCCTGCACTTGGCCTTGAAATGGTTCTCCCGGGGTTCCCTATGTGGATTCCTGGTCCCTGACAGCTCTTGCATCAGGATCCAGAGACCCAAGCACAGAAAGGACGCCCTAGGGACGCCAGTGCCAGGAGGTTGTGGCTTCAGCCGTGCTCAGCATTACTGCCATCTCTTTAATTGAAGAGACCACCATTCATGTGGCTTTGGCGGTCTGGGACTTGGCTGTCTTCAGTGAAGTCGTCCGCCAGTGAGCATTATAAAGGCAGTGTTTTAAGTCTGAATTTTATCAGCTACACCTTCACTGTCTCTTGGCTATGAGAGGTCACTACATTCTTGGAACCCTCTTTTCTCCATTTCTAAACAGGCAAAAGAATCCCCACCCCATTGGTCTCCTGGGGCGCCTAAGTAAGAGAGTGAGATCCAAATTCACACCTCGGTTTTCTTTCTTACTGCTCGCGTGCATGGAACCAAGTTTTTTCCCTTCTTGGAGCCTTGGTGTTCTCATCTGTAAAATGGGCACATATGTTATGGGGTCGTGTTGCTCACGGCAGTAGCGTAAGTGAAGCCCTTAGCATAGGCCCATGTTCCCATTGCACACCCCATATAATGGCGATCACCACCTATGATTATTGTTATCATCACCAACAACAGAATAATCACAGTCTCCTCAGCAAGCGTATAGGCATTCAAAGGCCAGATTCATCTCTCTGTTTTAGCTTGAATTGGAGCTTCTAGAAAGAAGTAAATTGGGGTGGGAGGAGTGAAGGGTTTTTTTTTTTCCCTTCCCTAAAGGGGATACTTGATAAAGGCCTGTTGAAGACAGATGCCTTGTGATCTTGCTTTTCGTTCATTTCTCAGGATGAGGGCTACCCCCCCACCCCTGTTTTTCTGTCTCTCTTGTAAAGGCAACTCTTGATGTGCCTGTGACACTCATTTCCTATCTTCTTATAAACTTCGCATCGACTCCTTCCTGCATTCAGCTGAGATTTTCCTTTTCGGGGCTCTCCAATGGAGCAAGTCCTTTTGCTTCAGTAGAACTTTGGCAATTAAGTCTTTCATAGTCTTAAAAGGGGGGTGATTGGCCTCCACAGGCTGAAAGAAAGGCAACTTTGTTAGACTAGGATGCATGAGGTTAAGAGCAATTTTTTTTCCCGTCTCCTTTTCTTCTAGAGGCCGTGAAGCCTTCGGGTCCCGACAGCCTGGGTTCGCATCCTGGCCCTGCCACTCACCAGCTCTGTGGCTTTGGCCAAGATACTTCCTTTCTCTTCTTTTTTCTCTTCATCTTTCAAATGAGGACTAATAGTCGCCACCTGGAAGTGTTGTTGTGACGAGCATCCCAGAGGTTGCATGGGAAGTGCACAGCAGACAGCATGGCACCTGGCAGGTGCTCAGCAATGTCTGTGTCTTCCCTCGGCTGCCGGTGCTTTCTGTGCCTCCCCTGGTCCCAGCATCTGTCTCCCCATCCATCGACAGAGCTTCCGTTTCCTTTGGGAATTGAGCCCTTGGCTGGCAGGTCATTCCTAGATTACAGAGGGAGCCTCCAAGCTTTATGAAGTCCAAGTGTGCTGTTTTAAACCAATTGTGGACTTTTGTGTGGCGCTTCCGCTGAGTGGAAAGATAAGCGTACGAGAGCTTGTCGAGAAGAGTAGACGGGCGAGTCATGGAGCTTACATTCTGTCCCATTGATTTTTTTTTTTCCTCCTTTTTGAGGACTTACTAGCTGCCATCTGCTCCTTGAACATCGTGTTCATAAATATATAAATAATCGAAGTTGACGAGGAGGTTTGCTTAAAGAAGTGTTGCTGAGAGTGATTTTTTATAAATATTTAAGATAATCTGAAATCATTAAATGAATTGCAGGGTTTATTAAAAAACTGAAGATGCGTTTTGGAAGGGATCCTTTTTTTACAAGCTGAATAAATGTCAAGAGTAGAAAAATGAGGGAAGAGAGCTTTCTGAGCGTGGACATGGGACCCGTGCGGGTGAGTGGGCAGCCAGTCTGTCTGTCTCTGCCAGGCCTCACTGTTTTTTTTTTTTTTTTAAATTTTTACTTTTTGAGATGGAGTCTCACTCTGTTGCCCAGGCTGGAGTACAGTGGCGCAATCTTGGCTCACTGCGACCTCTGCCTCCTGGGTTCAAGTGATTCTTCTGCCCCAGCCTCCTGAGTAGCTGGGATTACAGGCACATACCACCACACCTGGCTAATTTATATATTTTTAGTAGAGACGGGGTTTCTCCATATTGGCCAGGCTGGTCTTGAACTCCTGAGCTCAGGTGATCCACTTGCCTTGGCCTCCCAACATGTTGGGGTTACAGGCATGAACCACTGCGCCTGACCACCTCAGTGTTCTTTTTTTTCTTACTTTCTTTTTTTTTTTTTTTGATTGAGACAGAGTCTCACTCTGTCACCAGGCTGGAGTGCAGTGGCGTTATTTTGACTCACTGCAACCTCTGCCTTCTGGGTTCAAGTGATTCTCCTGCCTCAGCCTCCCGAGTAGCTGGGACTACAGGCGCACACCACCATGCCTAGCAAATTTTTGTATTTGTAGTAGAGATGGGGTTTCACCATGTTGGCCAGGATGGTCTTGATCTCTTGGACCTCATGTTCCGCTCGCCTCAGCCTCCCAAAGTGCTGGGATTACAGGTGTGAGCCACCACGTCTGGCCTCCTCAGCCTTATTGAAAGCTGCCTGGGCTTCCTTGAGAGCTGGAGAGGGCCAGTGAGTGATGTGTGCCGGGAGTCACTCCGGGCACTACTCATTTCAGATTCTGCTTGTGACAGTCAGTGGCGAGGCTTCTAGAAGGTTCCTAAGGCAGATCTCCTTGGTTAATGATGGGCTGTGTTTTAGTGAGCCCTGCTAAGCTCACAATTCTGGAGGCTTCTAGGTGCTAAAAGCAAGGGAGGGAGGAGTTGGAGGAGTTTTCCAAACTTGAGTGTGCTGCGTATCATGAGGGAATTGCCTTGGAGGTTCTGAGCAGGCACTGGGGTGGGTTGAGATGCTGCATTTTGAACACCTTTGCACATGATGTGATGCCTCTGGGTTGTGGACCACACTTTGAGTGCAGTGGGCCGGGAGATCATCCAACCTGACCTTCTTCCCATCATTCATTCAGGAGCCAGGCTGACACTGACGGTGCAGATCTGTATATGATGCTGGAGGTTCCCGAGGTAGCTTAGTGGAGGAGGCAGACATGCAAAGCACACATATAACAAAGTGACGAAGGCCTAGGACGGACCTCAGGACAGGCTACAGTGGAAACAGGAAAGAGTGGTAGAGAGACTGCTTCTGTCTGCCAGCAGGTGCTGAATAAGCCGGGAAGGTGCTGTGATCTGTTGAGATGGGGAGGGGAGGAGGAGAGGCAGCGTGAGCTGAACAGCTCCCCCATGTGATGGTGGCCTGGAAGGACTGATCAGAAACTCCATGCTCAGAGTCTCAGGCCTAAGCATCCAGTACTCTAATTTTAACACACAAGGGAACTGGGACCCCCCAGGGGGAAGCATCTGACCAAGAGGCACAGTCAGGACTGGAACCTGGGCCGCTGGCTCCTGAGCCTGGTTTTTGCTCACCGCTCCACAGTGCCTGCCATCTGCATCCATTGCTATGTTTAGCAGTAAGGCTGTGAGAACAGGAGAATGCTGAGGACTGGAGTCCTTCCCTAGTTCAGAATGTATTTCTGCCCTTGATCTTCTTTCAGCAGAGTACTAAGCACCTAAATCCGCAGTGGAAAAGAAGGCCTAACATGGGAAAGTGAGAGCTTTGAAATCAACATAAACCATGCAAGAGACTAATCCTTTCTCTGTCTTTTCCCCCTCCTAGCAGGAGCATCCTTTGATAAGAAGGTGGGGGAAGGACAGTGAGGGCCCCGTTGTGCAGAGGAGTTAAGGATGGGACAGGCTTGGGTAGTAGGAGGAAGAAAAGCTCCATTCTTTCCTCATCTGCCTAATAGAGTCTCCTGTCACTGGCTGTGTCTGGCCGCTTTGAGCTCTTTGGAATTTACATCCAGTGCTCACTCAACAAAGCCTATTGTATGGCAGGGCTGATGGAGCCCTGGCCCTGCTTCTTAGCACTGCATGACTTTGGGCAGATCACATCCACTGCAGAACCAGAATTGTCATTGATGAAGCTGGGCTACTATCACCTGCTTCCCTGGAATGTTTGGAGGATTGGGTAGGATAATGTGTATCAAAGCATCTAGCATAGCCTCTAGCAGAAGCCCTCCATATACACACCCTTCCTGTGGGACATAGTCACAGGTGGTGAGAGCTGTCTAATTTGTCCAGGGCTATCCTTCTGGCAGAGATGGGATCTGAATTTAATGCAGGGGGACCATTCTTCAAGATGCTTTCAAAATGCTCAGGGGCCTCTATGAAAAGTGAAACACTTTGCAATGTTGGTGGTTGGCACCTTTGAAAAAGGACAGTGGCAGGTTGCAAAGCAAGGACCTTGGAGCCAAGGAGGTCTTTGATTCAGACTCGACTCCCTAACTGTGAAGTTTTTTGCACATTGCATAACTTCTCTTGGCATCTCAGGGTCTGTTTTCCAGCTTGTTGTGGTTCTTAGGTTAGAAAATGTCCGAATATACTTATGTCAGGTATATATCAATGGGTGCTCAATAATTGGAGTCCCTGGTCTACAGAGTCTCAGTGCTGGGACTCAGGGAGAGGAACATGTAGACTAAGGGGAGTTTCTTTACCAGTCCCAGCTTTGCTCAAAACCAGAGTTGAAGTAGAATGCAGAAGACGATGTGGAAGTGAAACTTGGGTAATAACTTCCTAAAATGTCTGCTCTGCTCCTGAACTCTGGTTTTGTGTATTGCCCTCTGCTCCTGGGACACCAGAGACCAACCAGTGTGTAGACAGATCAAACAGGCTTGCAAATGAAAGAATCAAATGGGGATTTCTATGTATTCTGAAAGGTAGTATTTTATAGTCATTCCTAAACATGGCTTCATAACTCTCAAGTTTTCAGGTCTTGAGGGAGGAGTGAGACGCATCCTGCCATTCAACAACAGAACAGATGCAGAGTGAGCACCTACTGTGTCCTAGGCCCTGTGATGGATCCACGTGGGGAGTGATACTGTGTGCCCCACGGCCACCCCACACATGTCCCCTGAGGCCTGAGCAGCTTGGAGAATGAAGGAGTTTGGGTTTATTTCTTTGGGTTAACTCAAACTCAGCCCTGCGAGGCCCATTCTTCTCACTCAGGAATTGGAGAAGCTTTTCTGAGGGGCTTGGAATGGGGCGGCAGAGACAGTCAACAGACACCGTGAATGACAGGCCAGGGGGTTGATGGTGGTGAGTGGAGCAGGAGGTAGGGAGTAAGGTCACTTTTCTAGACTGTGTGTGGGGGCAGTTATGGCCCTGGCAGAAAGCACGTCTATTTTTTTTTTGAGACAGAGTCTTACTCCTTCACCCAGGCTGGAGTACAATGGCATGATCTCGGCTCACTGCAATCTCCGCCTCCCTGGTTCAAGTGATTCTCCTGCCTCAGCCTCCTGAGTAGCTGGGACTACAGGCATGTGCCACCACACCTGGCTAATTTTTATACTTTTAGTAGAGACGGGGTTTCACCTTGTTGGGCAGCGTCTAGTCTCAAACTCCTGACCTCAGATCATCTGCCCGCCTTGGCCTCCTAAAGTGCTGGGAGTTTAGGCGTGAGCCATCATGCCTGGCCTGAAAGCCCCTCTTAACAGGGCTCCCATCAGTGTCACGTGGTGGGTTTCTGTGTTTTTTTTTTTTTTTTTTTGGTCTCCTGTATGGCAACATGAACTTTCTGTTTATGGAACATGGAGCAGGTGTCATGTGTCATGTCCTTTTTTTTTTCTTCTTTTGGAGACAGAGATTCGTTCTTGTTGCCTAGGCTGGAGTGCAATGGTGCGATCTCGGCTCACAAAACTTCTGCCTCCCAGGTTCAAACAATTCTCCTGTCTCGGCCTCCCAAGTAGCTGGGATTATAGGCATGCACCAGCATGCCCAGCTAATTTTGTATTTTTGGTAGAGACAGGGTGTCACCATGTTGGCCAGGATGATCTCGAACTCCTGACCTCAGGTGATCCACTCGCCTCAGCCTCCCAAAGTGCTAGGATTGCAGGCATGAGCCACCGCGCCTGGCCGTGTTATGTACTTTGCATATTTTATTTCTTACTTCCATGGTAACTGTGTGGCAGGTGATATTATTTCCACTTTACAGATGAGGAAACTGAGAAAACATGAAGGCTAATAAAAAGCAGAGCTGGAATTCACACGTACCAGGTGAGCTTCAGCGCCCACCTCCTGCTTTTACTGCCTCCTTCCGGTGAACCTCAAATGTAACTGGAAAAGTCTGTGAATGGAGTCGTCTAGCCAAGAGCAGACGCTGCTCCTGTGGGCCCTGCTAGGAGAGGGCAGGGATTTTCTCAGTGGGCATCTCATAACGATGGGCATCTCAGCAGCCCTCAGGGCCAAGAACCACCTACTGCAAACTCATCAGCCAAGGAAGCTCAGAATTTATAATTGCGGTTGTAAGCAGATTCTTTGAGCTAATTTGAGCGGTGAGGTTTTGGTAAAGTTAGTGTGAAATGACTCAGACTAATAATCTACCTCTTGATGCATTTGGTGTTGGGATTTGTAGCACTTTGCATGGTCTGCATACATGCACTCCCCATGAGAAAGAGATGTTGGGGAAAGAAAGGTCCTGAGACCTTACACTGTAGGGGATTGAATTTGAAAGGAAAATTTCAATGATTGGATACTGGTCCATGTAGACTTGAGAAAATAAGGTGCATGTAGGATTTATACGTCTGCTTTCAGCGTTCCCCCACCCATTTTCTATATGTGACCCTGCCAGCATAGTCTATGCCCGTGTTCCCTCTTCTGCAGTACTTCTTTCTTTCTTTCTTTTTTGAGATGGAGTCTTGCCCTGTTGTCAGGCTGGAGTGCAGTGGCACCATCTCGGCTCACTGCAACCTCCGCCTCCCGGGTTCAAGTGATTCTCCTGCCTCAGCCTCCCGAGTAGCTGGGACTACAGACATCTGCCACCATGCTCAGCTAATTTTTGTATTTTTAGTAGAGATGGGGTTTCACCATGTTGACCAGGATGGTCTCGATCTCTTGACCTTGTGATTTGCCCCCCATTGGCCTCCGAAAGTGCTGGGATTACAGGTGTGAGCCATTGAGCCTGGGCTCTTCTGCAGTATTTCTTTTATCTGCTCATACCTGGGTGGCTTATGCTTCCTGGGTGGAAAGGTCCAGATATATATATATATGTATATATGTATATATATGTATATATAAAATACATATATACACACACACACGTGTATATATGTGTATGTATACATAGATATGTATGTGTGTGTGTATATATATATATGTGTATATATTTTTTTTGAGATGAGAGTCTTGCTACGTTGCTCAAGCTGGACTCAATCTCCTGGGTTCAAGTGATCCTCCCACCTCAGCCTTCCAAGTAGATTAGACTATAGGTGCACACCGCTGTATCCGGCAAGCGAGAGTCTTTTTTTTTTTTTTTTTTTTTTTTTTTTTTTGAGACAGAGTCTTGCTTTATCGTTCAAGCTGGAATATGGTGGCGTGATCTTGGCTCACTGCAACCTCAGCCTCCTGGGTTCAAGCAATTATCATACCTCAGCCTCCCAAGTAGCTGGAATCATAGGTGTGCACTACCACGCCTGGCTAATTTTTGTATTTTTAGTAGAGACAGGGTTTTACCATGTTGGCCAGGCCAGTCTCAAACTCCAGACCTCAAGTGACCTGCCTGTCTTGGCCTCCCAAAGCGCTGGGATTATGGGTGTGAGCCACCATGCGGGACCCCAGCTTTTAATCTTTAAGGCACAGATCTGGGGATGGAGCTGTGAAAGAGGAAGCATCTTCCAGCTAGAGGTGACCCACCCAGGGGCCCCATCACCCTAGATGCTGAGGTCAGTATCCCACACGGTGTAACCTCTTGCTAGAATCTCGCCTGTGGGGCTCTGATTCCAGTCCAAGGTGGAAGGCTGTTCAGAGGCAACTGAGGTTCAGCGAGGTGACGTGTGTTGCCCATTACCACACAAGAGTGTGACAGTCATCTAGGTCACTCCTCATTTAGAGAAGGAGGGAGCAGGCCAGGCACGTGAAAGCCCTCTATGGGACCCAGCAGTGAGGGGGTGAGTTCTCTTGACCAGATAGCCTGTCCCTGGGAGGCAGCTTGTGAAGCCACAAGGCCCTGCTTTGGTACCCACCAGCCTGGGTCCCGGTTTCCTGTTCTGATCTGAGCTGGGCTGGTTTTCTGCTTTTTCTAACAGACAGACACATGCCCCCAAGACCTAAAAGCACCAAAGGAGAAGAAGCTGCTGAACAGAGTCACATCTTCATGGTGAAGTTCAGAAGTCAGCACAGTACGCAAAAAAAAAAAAAAAAAAAAAAAAATCTTGACAGTCTCCCAGGTTGCTCCTGAAGGCTGGTTTTCCATGCACTGGTCTTGTGTGTGCGGTGCTGTACGGGGACGTCAGTGAGTCAGTGCATAAGCGGAATAGCAGTAGAGAATATTCGATAAAGTACAATGCATAATATACAAAAAATAAGAAACGGAGTGCTATAGCTCCTTTAGAATTTGTCCTGCAGGCTTTCCATTTTCCCCATGCTAAAAACAAAGCAAAACAAACAAACAAAACCCACAGAAACAAATGCAGGCCAGGTGCAATGGCTCACACCTGTAATCCCAGCACTTTGGGAGGCTGAGGTGGGCGAATCATGAAGTCAAGAGATCGAGACCATCCTGGCCAACATGGTGAAACCCTGTCTCTACTATAAATACAAAAATTAGCTGGGCATGGTGGTGCACGCCTATAGTCCCAACTACTCGGGAGGCTGAGTCAGGAGAATCGCTTGAACCCAGGAGGTGGAGGTTGTAGTGAGTTGAGATCGCGCCACTGTACTCCAGCCTGGCAACAGAGAGAGATTCAGTCTCAAAAAAAAAAAAAAAAAGAAACAAATACAAATAAATACAATAGGCAAAATACACCTTTACATTATTTAAAGTTTTTAAAATGGAAAGAGGAAAGCATTTGGCCCTTTGAGTTCAGCTGAATTTGGCTCAGTTAATCGAGGGTATGGCTGGGGGTGGTGGTGCACACCTGCCGTCCCAGCTACTCGGGAGGCTGAGGCAGAAGAATTGCTTGAACCTGGAGGCGGAAGTTGCAATGAGCCAAGATTGTGCCATTGCACTCCAGCCTGGGCGACAGAGTGAGACTCCGTTTCAATAAAAAAAAAAAGGAGTTATTTTCAGGGAAAGGTAAGATGAATGAGAGCCACTGATGAACAGTTGCCAAGTGTTTTCTGTTTGGGGACTTTATGTTATTTCCAAAGCAAAATGAACTTTGGTTCAGAAGCTGTGTTCAGTGTGTTCTTAATGGAAGATGAGTGACCTTCTGTCTCCAAGCACCTGAGTAATCTCTCTGCTCCTGCCTCCGGCACATCCAGGGAGTGAGGTGCAGCGGGTGTGCCCGACCTCTCTTTGGGAGAGGGACCACTTTTCAGAACCCTCTTCCTGTGCTTTGTGGTGGGAGGCAGGGGCAGAAGAAAAGGATACATCTGTCTCTGAGAAACCCATACGGAGCAGACAGACAAAGGCACCTCAGCGGGTGGCTGAGCTATAACCGTTTATGTGATTGCAAATTTCCAGACAGACTCTTGTAGTGTCTAAAATGCCGTTTTCTTTTGAGCCCTATGTCTGTGATGCAGCCCACTATCACCTTTGCCTGTGTTTTGGAAGGGTTCGGATTCAATGCTCCTCAGCCATTTTTTAAAGGGAGGCACCAAATATAGAAAGTACCTAGTAGGTAGGTACCAGACATATGTTTGATGAATGAGTATATGAGTTAATTTTCTACTTTGGGTGGACAATTGAATTTTTTAATTATTATTACATTTTTTTTTTCTTTTAGAGACAGGGTCTTGCTCTGTTGTCCAGGCTAGAGTGCAGTGGTACGATCATGGCTCACTGCAGCCTCTAACTCCTGATCTCCGGGGATCCTCCCACCTTGGCCTCCCAAACAGCTGGGACTACAGGCTCTCTCCACTGTGCCTGGCTGATAATTTAAATTGACGTATTTATTAATTATTTTATTTTATTTTGAAACAGAGTCTTGCTCTGTCACCCAGGCTGGAGTGCAGTGGCGCAATCTTGGCTCACTTCAACCTCCACCTCCTGGGTTTAAGTGATCCTCGTGCCTCAGCCTCTCAGTAGCTGGGACTACAGGTGTAGCCCATCATGCCTGGCTAATTTTTGTATTTTTAGTAGAGACGGGTTTCACCATGTTGGCCAGGCTGGCCAAGTGATCTGCTTGCCTCAGCCTCCCAAAGTGCTGGGATTACAGATGTGAGTTGCTGCGCCTGGCCTAAATTGTCATCTTTAAAAATATTCGTTTCATGCCCTGAATTTACCACTTTGATATGTGTATATAAGTATTTCTGTGATTAGATGCAAAAGGGGGACATGTCTTAGCATCTCAAGTAGGTATTTATTGAATGTCCAGAAAATTCCTAGGTTTGCCCATGGTCTTCCCCGTCTCTGTCCCTTACCCCACCTTTTCCTGTCCTCACCTCTGGGCTCTCTGCTCCTCAGCACCTTGGAGAGGAAGTGATAAGTTAGTCAGCTGCCATGGCTGAAGGAGTGAAGAATGAACCCAGTTACTTGCTGAGCGGGGCCCTGGGCTCAACAAGCTGAGTCATGCTGAGTCATACAGGCTCCTTGTCCTTATAGTTTCAAGGGTCAGAGGAGGAAAATGAAGGACTAAAATACAAGGGGGATGCAGTAAGAGTAGAGGTTTCTGCTGGGTGTGCATCATCTCATTTAATCCTCATCAAAACCTTGTGAGAGGCTGGGTGCCGTGGCTGATACCTATAATCCCAACACTTTGGGAGGCGGAGGCGGGAGGATTGCTTGAGCCCAAGAGGTCCAGAAGAGCCTGGGCAACATCAGGAGACCCTCATCTCTACAAAAAATTTAAAAAAAAATCTTGGTGTGGTGACACTCACCTGTAGTCCCAGCTCTTCGGGAGGCTGAAGTGGGAGGATTGCATGAGACGGGAGGCTGAGGCTTCAGGGAGCCATGATCACGCCACTGCACTCTACGCTGGGCAATGGAGTGAGACCCTGTCTCCAACATATTAAAAATACAAAAGCTCAAAGCCTTGAGGGAGATTCCATTCAACTCAGCCTGTCTGCGAGGGAGGCCCACCAGGCAGGAAGCAATTCTGGTAAAACGTTCAGTCCTGGGAGGAGTTGAAGCCTGTGGCAGCTCCAAAGTTTTCATCACCTGAGGGTGTCAATTGCATCTGCCCCTTGGGTGGTGCTGGGTACACATGGGCCGTGCCTCTGCACTGTGTCACCAGCCCTGCCATGTACTCCTCTGTGTCGCTGGCGGGTCGTGTCACTTGTCTGAGCCTTCCTTCCCTTCCCTGTGCACAGGGATCCCAAGTTGGGCCTGGTGAGGATGCGGTTCAGCGTGTGTCAAGTTGCAGGCCCTGATGACTAAGGTCAGCTCCTCCCCACTGGCCGTACCTCGAGGGCGCTGTCACCTTGCAGCTCTCTCAGAGGAGTGTGGCTGCCTGCTGGGCAGCAGCTGGGTTCTCTGCCAGTCTCTCCCGGCTCCTCTGCCCCTCCTGCCTCCCACCACCCATGTTATTCTGAGCGCATGGGACAATTCCTCTGTTAGGGTGAATAATTGAGCATTAACTCTAGGAACAGACGACTATGAATAGATGTGAGGGAAGAATGCATTTTGCCAAGTTTGAGCTGAGCTGAGGATTGTCAGCGCTGAATTAAAGATGAGCTTCCTGGCTCTCTGTTCTACTTAGCATTGATCAAGCACCATGTCTTGAATTTTCAAAAAAAGAAGAAAAGAAGAAGGAGAAGAAAACATTCAGAAAGGGGTTTATATGATAGAAAACCAAGTACAATAAGAGCACCTTATTATCCATAGAATATTTGGCATTTAAACTTTGACCTTGCTCCACTAAACACAGCTGGGCCCAGGACGGGGTTGTTTTCTGGTTTAGATCCACAGGCCAGGCTAGCAGTAGGCCTTACTCCAAGAGTGTTTGTAGAGTGTATACTTTTCTTTTAGAAAATCGAAGCCCAGGCCGGGCGCGGTGGCTCACGCCTGTAATCCCAGCACTTTGGGAGGCCGAGGCGGGTGGATCATGAGGTCAAGAGATCGAGACCATCCTGGTCAACGTGGTGAAACCCCGTCTCCACTAAAAAACTACAAAAAATTCAGCTGGGCATGGTGGCACGTGCCTGTAATCCCAGCTACTCAGGAGCCTGAGGCAGGAGAATTGCCTGAACCCAGGAGGCAGAGGTTGCGGTGAGCCGAGATC
>NW_022436943.1:53146827-53262714 GCF_009761245.1 Sapajus apella | reverse complement strand
AGAGCGAAACTCTGTCTCAAAAAAAAAAAAAAAAAGAAAAAGAAAATCGAAGCCCAGAGAGGTTGAGTGATTTGCCCAAGGCTGCACAGCTGGTCAGGGCCAGAGTTGGGACTTCTTTGTGTTTTTTTTTTTTGTATTTGTTTTTCTTTTTTTTTTGAGATGAAGTCTTGCTCTGTCACCAGGCTGGAGTGCAGTGGCACAATCTCGGCTCACTGCAACCTCCTCCTCCTCCTCCTGGGTTTAAGTGATTCTCCTGCCTCAGCCTCCCAAGTAGCTGGAATTACAGGTGTGCGCCACATGCCCAGCTAATTTTTGTATTTTTTAGTAGAGACTGGGTTTCACCATGTTGGCCAGGATGGTCCCGATCTCTTGACCTTATGATCCACCCCCCTCGGACTCCCAAAGTGCTGGGATTACAGGCGTGAGCCACCACACTCTGCCGGGACTTATTTCTTTAGCCCTGGCTCTTGTTAAACTTTACTTGATGACCTTGCAGATACATTTTTTGTTGTTATTGTTGTTTGAGATGGAGTCTCGCTCTGTTACCCAGGTTGGAGTGCAGTGGTGTGATATCGGCTCACTGCAACCTCCGCCTCCCGGGTTCAAGCAATTCTCCTGCCTCTGCCTCCCGAGTAGCTGGGACTACAGGTGCATACCACCACGCCCAGCTAATTTTTGTATTTTTAGTAGAGACGGGGTTTCACCGTGTTGGCCAGGATGGTCTCCATCTCTTGACCTTGTGATCCGCCCTCCTCGACCTCCCAGAGTGTTGAGATTGTAGGTGTGAGCCACTGCGCCTGGCCTGTATTTTTAGAAGAGATGAGGTTTCACCATGTTTGCCAGGCTGGTCTCGAATGTCTGACCTCGTGATCCACCCGCCTCAGCCTCCCAAAGTGCTGGGATTACAGGTGTGAGGCACCACGTTCGGGCATGGATACATCTTAAGCTGACAGAGGATTCACAAGGGACACAGGTTAATTCATGAAAAGAGCCCTGACGAGGGGCACTCTCCCTTTAATCGGAAGGCTGGTGTTCCCGGACTGCCAAAAATTAGCCCATTCTTATGGTGGCCACATAAACTGTGTTCTCTTCCCCTAGCTCACCCATCATGTATTTAAGTGTTTTCCCACTTGTACGACACTTCCTGGGTTGCCTCCAGAAATCCTAGAAGGCACATGGGGGTGTATTTGGTGATTGAAAGTCAGGATGGGCCAGAGCTGAACAAAAGAAGACTCTGGTCCTGATGAGTGAGGCCTGTGTCGCTCTCTGTTAGACAGGCCCTGGCTGGGTCTCCTCTGGAGCAGCCACGCTTAGCGTTTCTAGCTTCTGTTTTCTTATCTGTAGAAATGGCTTTATCAAACCTGTGTGTGCTGGGTGCAGCACTGTGAGCCTACTTCTCACAATAAACACTGCACGGCCTTCTACCAGCCCTGGATGGAGTCGTGCTTGGGTCCTGGGCATCGTCAGCCTCCACTGAGATGCCCCTGCCTCCCTCTCTCCCTTCCTTTTTGGGTCTAGTGGGTGAGGACTTTGCTCTCAGGGTCTTGTTTCTTCCGTTTCCAGGAAGCATGCATGAAGCACGAACGCTGTGTGAGGGTTTGGGTTAGGTTCCTGCAGTAGAGGATTAACGGGATGCCGGCACTGCCCTCAGAAGGCTCAAGACTGTGGGAGGAGATGGACATAGAAACAGACTGTTGTATTGATAGGCAGAGTGTTTCAATTATGAGAATTTTAAAACATGCAAAACAATGCTGTACATTATTTAGGGAGTGCAATCATATGTAGTAAAGTATAAAGAAATACAGGGAATCGGTAAATACCAAATTCAGGATGGTGCTTCCCAATGGGGATTGGAGAGGGGGATGTGACTGGGGTACCCAGGGGACTTTGTGTTTGGTGTATTTTATTACATAAAATGAGTACATGATGGTGGTGGGTACAAGAAGTGGTTTTATTATTCTGTTACTCCTTATACATTTTTTTTTTTTTGAGACGGAGTCTCGCTCTGTTACCACGCTGGAGTGCAGTGGCACAATCTTGTCTCACTACAACTCCGCCTCCCAGGTTCAAGCGATTCTCCTGGCTTAGCCTCCCGAGTAGCTGGGAATACAGGCACGTGCCACCACACTCAACTAATTTTTTGTGTTTTTAGTAGAGATGGGGTTTTACTGTGTTAGTCAGGATGGTCTCGATCTCCTGACCTCATGATCAGCCTCCCTCAGCCTTCCAAAGTGCTGGGTTTACAGGTGTGAGCCACTGTGCCCAGCCTGTACATTTTTTTTTTTTTTTGAGATGGAGTCTCACTCTGTTGCCCACACTGGAGTGCAGTGGCATGATTTTGGCTCATTGTAACCTCCGCCTCCCAGGTTCAAGTAATTCTCGTGCCTCGGCCTCCTGAATAGCTGGGACAACAGGCATGTTCCACCAGGCCTGGCTAATTTTTGTATTTTTACTAGAAACGGGGTTTCACCATGTTGTCCAGGCTGGTCTCAAACTCCTGACCTCAAGTGATCTGCCCGCCTTGGCCTCCCAAAGTGCTGGAATTACAGGTGCAAGCCACCGTACCTGGCCCAGTTTTTGTACATCTTAAATATCGTACAGTAAAAATTTTTAAATAGATTTTCAAGTAAGGGGCTATTTGGAAACTCTAGCCTGGGAAGGTATGGCCAAATACACGTTTCTCCTCTCTGCACTTCTGTTGAAGTACAGGACCTCGCTGGACTCACACCCTCAGGAACTACTGAACCAAACAGACTCTGCCTGGAGGGGATGGGAAAGGCTTTATAGAGAAGGCGACAGTTTAAACTGAGTTTTGAAGGACAACGCTGGGAACAGCATTTCAAACAGGGAACAGCAGGTGCTAATGCAGGTAGGCAGTACAGCATTCAGGGAACTATAGGTGTGAACGCTGGGGACAGCTCAGCTTTGGAGCAGTCTGGCAACTGTTTGTTTTGCTCTTGACCATTTATACTGAGTGTGGCTCAGAATCCAGGTTGGCTTGGGGTCAGCTTGGGATGGACTCCACTCTTGTATTGAAACCAAGCCAGTTCCCAAAGAGTGCTTTGATGTTTATTGAGGCTTCAGCATTGTGAGAGATGGGTCCCAGCCTGAGGAGCTGGCTTCAGTACCAAGTGCAGAAAGCTGTTGGTATACTGAGACTCTGATGAGGGAGCTGGACCTGCCGAGTGCGAAAGCTGGTGAGGAAGATGGTCTTGTACAGAAAAGAGCCATGCGCGGACCCACTGAGCGTCTTGAGGTTGCCATTGTCTGACATTGAAGACTTACATGGTAAACTGCGGTGGGCAGGGGTGGGGGTGGGGAGTAGCAGGAAGACCAAGCTCTCTGTGTAGTGACTTGGAGAATAATGTACATTCAAGATGATTTTCTGACCGGGCACAGTGGCTCACGCCTGTAATCCTAGCACTTTGGGTGGCTGAGGTGGGTGGATCACTTGAGGCCAGGAGTTTGAGACCAGCCTGGTCAATAGCCGTCTCTACTAAAAATTCAGATATTAGCCAGGTGTGGTGGCACGTGCTGGCAAGTGCCTGTAATCCCAACTACTTGGGAGGCTGAGGCACGAGAATTACTTGAACCTGGGAGGCAGAGGTTGCAGTGAGCTGAGATCACGCCACTGCACTCCAGCCTGGATGACAGAGCAAGACTCTGTCTCAAAAAAGAGATGATTTTCCTTGAAGATACTGCAAAGCCAACAACCCCCAGGGAGCCAGATTAAAGCACCAATGGGAAATTTCATCAGCAATGCTTAATCAAAGGCATTGATTGTTTTCTGGTCCCCACTGGTTCCTCTCCCATTGTTGTCCTTAATTGTGGAAACTTGTTCATTAGGGTTTCATTAAGCCTGGCTCTGGCTGTTGCCCCTCCTTTGCTTTCTTTGATCTCTGCAAAGTCATCCACTTCCTTGTGGAATCCCTAGGGTTCTTCAACATCTTTGCCACTAATGTTCAAATTCAGACCAGACCCTCATACATTTCAGAGCATGGCACTCCTCTGCACCCAGGTACCAGCTTGGAAGGACCTAGTGTGTGAGAAGCTATTATTGGGAGGGACCTTGGCCAGTATCTGGTGCAGCGGCCAGATGTGGACACTGAGGTCCTGAGATGAGCTGTTATGCTCTGGAAGGGGCAGCCTCTGTTTCTGAGCTTCTTTAGGTGCCTCTTGTAATTGGAGCCCAGGTTCTTCCTCCAAAGGCTGTCCCCAAGGAACCTGTAAGTCCACAGGATTTTTAATTGCAGTCTGGATGGGCTGTGTGACAACCTAGTGGCAGGAGGGGGAGGAGAAGCCACATTAGCTGCATCAAGATTCTCTGGCTCTGTCCAGAGGAACTTAGCACGTATCTCCCACCAGGGACCAATTAATTCTGCAGGAAGTTATGGTTTACATTTTCCCCTGGAAGCTCAGGCCCTGCACACATTTATGTGCCTTGGCCCTCAGAGCTTCCTCCTGCAAGTTTTGTTTAATCACAGTCATGATTGAAAATGCACAGCATTTTCCCGTGATTTTATTAGCCAGTCCTTACCCACATTTCATCTGCTTTCTCTTAAACACTTTTTTGGATCTGTGTTTATAGGCCCTGAATAAACACAAATCGTTGACTTTAATTAGGAAGCCAGCAATGGCCAAAAAAGGAGGCTCATGCTGTCTGTTTCTCTTCTACTGTGGAAATTGAAAGGAAAGTGAAGGAGGACAGGGGATCCTGCAGTAGATAGTAGAGTGGCCTTGGGGCGAAGAATTATGTGGTGTCTCCTTGCCCTCAATAGACCATGTTTGCGGGGTCAGCTTAAGTGGCATCTTGAATAGATCACTCGGTGTTCCCTGTCTTCCCATCCCTTCTCTTCCCTCCCCTTCCCTCCCTTCCCCTCCCTTTCCCTCCTTTCCCCTCCCCTTCCCTAGCTTCCCCTCCCCTCCCCTCACCTTCCCTCTCTTCCCCTCCCCTCCCTTTCCTTCCCCTCCCCTCCCCTCTCTCTCCCCCTTCCTCCCTTCCTTCCTTCCTTCCCAAAGGCATACCAGATTTTCATAACACCAATTCATGATCGTATCTTTAAAAAACAGTGATTTTTGCCTGTGTCACGCTGGTGTCTCTGTACTTACAATAGAACATACTCTAGGTGCTCAGTAAATGTTTGTTTAATGAGTAAGTGAGTAACTGCCATTCCATCATTAGGAATCCTTTTCATTCTTTTAATCCCAGACTTTTATCTTCAGGGTATCTTAAAAAAAAAAATCCCCAGGGGAGGGTACAGAATCCGTTAGAGCCCCAGTAATAAGTTGGTCACAGGAAAAGAGATGGAACTCTGCCAGGAGCGAGAGAGGGAGGGCTCAGAGCTGTCTGAGATGCAGAGTTGGTTTGGAAACTGCTATGAAGAGAGCAAGAGTAGAGACCCAGCTGGGTGACCAGCAGTAACATTGTGGGCAAGTCCCCAAGCTTTCTGAGATAAATGTCCTAATCTACCAATGAGGAGGGAATGACACCACCAGATTCTTACCTTAAGTCTCCTCTGCCCTCTCCCACTTGGCTTGTTTCCCCATGGCCCCTCTGTCGTTCTGGGTCCTCCCGTTGGCACTTCCTCCGGTCATTCATTCTGCTTCACTGTGTTCACAGCATAAGCACTGCACGAGGCTCAGGGGAGGCAGGGGGTGGATGGGGCAGATGAGTCCCTTTTGCATCTAAACCAGGGAAGGTTAGAGAGAAAGCCAGTGCTGATCCAGGGATCTGTGATGTAGGGAAGTCTAGGCTGCCGCAGGCCTGTGGGGTGAGGGTAGGTGACATTGATCCCAGCCTGAGAGATTAAGGAGGGCTTCCCAGAGGAAGTGGCAACCAATCTGGTAGCAGCTGTGTTTTTATTACTCTTAGTAATAAGAGTCTTAGTTTTAAGCAAAGTGCCTTGGTGTTCAATGAATGAATGAAGGAGTGGATGCCTGTAAAAGTGTCTTATAAATTGGAGGGTGCAGTGCAAATGGCAAGCACTGGTGGTATGATTGTGAAGGGTAGAGTAGGGGCATGTAAAGCGAGCTTCCCCTCCCAGTTTCCTGAGGACCAGCTGCTGACCAAGAGCTAGGGTCAGCCCGAGAGCACAGCCAGCTGGCATGTTGGGGTCAGCCTCTGTCTCTTGCCTCCCGCCCAGGGAAGCAGATTGCCATCTACCATGTTGACATCGTTAGCCCATCCAGCAGCCTGTAGCCCTTCTTTACAGGATGTAGATTGGCACTTCCAGGCCTGGTCTTTGGACCATGGTCCTAGGGCTGGTGGCTGACAAGGGAGGTAACTGATTGGGAGGAAGTGTGTGTGTGTGTGTGTGTGTGTGTGTTTAGAAATGCGTGATGCCCAGCAAATGCTAAAAAAAAGTCTGGGACGCATATTCCCATCACTAACCTCTAACCCTCCATGACAGTTGCCATCCCCAGCGAAGCCTTCTCTGTTATCCTCTCCTCCAGCTTACTGACCTTGTGGTCAGAGAGGGTAACTCATTCACCTTTGTAACTCCAGAGTCTAGCACAAGGCCAGGTACATCTGGGTCTTGGGACAGGTTGCTGAATGAATGAATGAACAAGCTTCAGATAATGTTATCCAGAATGTAGCTGATGCTGAATGGCTTCTAGGGTAGGGGAAGGAGGATGTTTCTGGAAATGACGTTTTGCTACTACTTTAGATATTTTGCAATAGCAGATGCTTGAAATTCCGCTTCACACTTGTTCTCTGTGGTGAGAGATGAAGAAATACTTCCTTTGTTCACACTTGGCTCTGGGCTGTGTAGACATGCAGAGGCCTCTCCCTCACTTCCGCCACTCTGGTTGCCTGAGTCCATTCTGTAGGACTCTGTACGAGTCAGTCTTGGTGCGATGGGACTCAGGGATCTGCCTTTACTTAATTCTGCAGCTTGGTGGGTTGGTGGGTCTCACGATGGGAACTTGTTATGTTTTGGGATGCTCAGCACCCCACCTACCTTCCTGGTTGGGGGATCTCTCAGTGTGCAAGTCTTGGAGGGAGGCAGAGCGCCTCTACCAGTATGGAAGCTGAGGTGGACCAGATATTCTTTCTCGCAGCCTCTGAACTGTTCAGGCTCTGCCTCGGCTTGGCCATGTGGGCACTGCCACCCTCAGCTTTGACCCTGGGCTGAATACTGCACAGATGCAGGGGCAGGAAGAGGTTGTTTAGAGTTGAGGCCCAGTGGGAGTGGCCGTGTCTTCAGCCGATGTCCTGCGGCATGGCCTTGGCCACGTTCTCCCCCTGCGTAGTATCTGTGGTCCTTTGTCTGAGCGTGGCTCTGCACTTTGCCTATTGGTTCTGGTAGCTTCTCATAGCTTCTCATCAAAATCCTCTTTTCCATAAAATAGTCAGAGCTGATTTCTGTTGTTGGTGCTCCATAGCCTTGACTAGCACATACTGCCAGGCTGTTGTGGGCTCTGGTGAGGTGGAGAGCTTGGGTGCCTCTCTGCACCTGCCTCCCATTCTGGAAAGTAGATAGCCGCCCAACCCGATGCTGTGCCTTGAACACCCAGACTTCTGTGGTCCAGTTCCACAGAGGTGGAGTCCCCTCCTGTGTGCTAAGCACAGGCATACAGAGACAATGAAACCTGTATCAGCTTCCCAGGGCTGCTTAACACATTTCACAAACTGGGACTCAAACAGCAGACATCCAGTGTCTGAGAGCTGTTCTGGAGGCTGGCAGTCCAAGGGGAAGGTGCTGGCAGGGTTGGTTTGCTCTTGGGGATGTGTGGGAGAGTCCATTCCATGCCCCCCTCCAGCTTCCGGTATTTGGGGCAGTCTTCGGCATATCTTGGCTAATAGGTGCATCACCCTCTGCCTTCGTGTTCACGTAGCTTTCTCCCTGTGGTGTGTGTCTGTGTCTTCATGTGGTTACATTTTATTAGTGCCCACCCTACTCCTCTATGCCAACTAATTACATTTGCAAAGACCCTAATTCCAAATAAGGTCACATTCTTTGATATTAGGGGTCAGGACTTCAGTGTATGAATTTTGGGGGACACTATATACCCAAGCAGTAATCCTGGACTGCAATCAGATTACAGTCCAGAGGTAGAGAGAGAAACACAATTGAATGATTGTGTCCAGACGGTGGGAGAATTGAGGGAGGCAGGGCAGAGGTGCTATGGCAGCACAGGGACTCTTTTTTTTTTTTTTGAGACGGGTCTGGTTTTGTCGCCTAGGCTAGAGTGCAGTGGTATGATCTTGGCTCACTGTTACCTCCACTTCTTGGGTTCAAGTGCTTCTCCCACCTCACCCTCACAAGTAGTTGGGACTACAGCTGTGAACTACCACGTCCGGCTAATTTTTTTTTTTTTTTTTTCTGAGAGAGAGTCTCACTCTGTTGCCCAGGCTGGAGTGCAGTTGTGTGATCTCAACTTACTGCAACCTCCGCCTCCTGGGTTCCAGTGATTCTCCTGCCTTAGCCTTCTGAGTAGCTGGGACTGCAGGTGCCTGCCACCACACCTGGCTAATTTTTGTATTTTTAGGAGAGACGGGGTCTCCCTGTGTTGTTCAGTCTAGTCTGGAACTCCTGACTTCAAATGATCTGCCTGCCTCAGCCTCCCAAAGTGCTGGGATTACAGGCGTGAACCACTGGGTCCAGCCAGAGTTCTTTTTTGTTTTTTTGAGACAAAGTCTTGGTTTGTCACCCAGACTGGAGTGCAGTGGTGTGATCTCAGCTCTCTGAAACCTCTGCCTCCCAGGTTCAAGTGATTCTCTGCCTCAGCCTCCCAAGTAGCTGGAATTACAGGTGCACACCACCATGCCTGGCTAATTTTTGGATTTTCAGTACAGTAGGGGTTTCACCATGTTGGCCAGGCAGGTCTCAAACTCCTAAACTCAAGTGATCTGCCCACACTAGCCTCCCAAAGTGCTGGGATTACAGGCGTGAGGCACCTTACCCAGCAGGGAAGAAGATGTTGATTTCTGTAATGAACAAGATAAACGAAAGGGTGCTTGCACCCATGGTTGCTCTGCTGACCCCAGCCTTGCCCATCCACAGTAGGCCCCACCTTTGTTTTGTAGAAATTAAAGGCAGCCAGGAAATGCTGTGTTACCATAGAGGAAACGTTGCTCTTCCTTCTCGCCATGTATTCCTTTCTGCCCTGGCTGCCAGGAAGCTCAGAGCTGAATTTGTGCTTAGTCACAGCAGCTGTCACCAGCTCACAGGTCCAGGCCATTTGCTTTGTCATGGCTCTCACTATCATATTTTCTTCTGTTTGTAATCCTCACGGGTCCTTTTTGTTGTTGTAAGCAATCTCAAGTGTCTCTTGGAAAGATGCAGGGAATAAAAAACACATATATGATAAAGAAAGGTGGGCTCGGGGCTGGCGGATCACGAGGTCAGGAGTTTGAGACCAGCCTGGGCCACATGGTGAAACTCCGTCTCTACTAAAAATACAAAAAAAAAAAATTGGTGGCACGATCTTGGCTCACTGCAACCTCCACCTCCCAGGTTCAAATGATTCTCCTGCCTCAGCCTCCCGAGTAGCTGGGATTACAGGTGCCTGCCACTGCACTTGGCTAATTTTTGTATTTTTAGTAGAGATGGGATTTTGCCATGATGGCCAGGCTGGTCTTGAATTCCTGATCTCAAGAGATCCGCCCACCTTGACTTCCCAAAGTGCTGGGATTACAGGTGTGAGCCACTGCACCCAGCCTTGTTGTACCTTTAAACCATGTCTTGGCTGGGCACAGTGGCTCATGACTATAATTCTAGCACTTTGGGAGGCTGAGGTGGGCAGACTGCTTGAGGCTGGGAGTTCAAGATAAGCCTGGGCAACATAGTGAGAACCTATCTCTACGCAAAATGAAAAGGAAGTTATCCAGGTGTAGTGACAGGTATCTGTAGTCCCAGCTACTTGGGAGGCTGAGGCAGGAGGATTGTTTGAGCCTGAGAGGTCAAGGCTGCAGGGAGCCGTGATCCTGCCACTACACTCTAGCTTCACAGAGCAAAATCCTGACTTAGGGAAGAAAAAATACACACACTACTTGGGAGGCTGAGGCAGGAGAATTGCTTCAACCCAGGAGGCAGAGGTTGCGGTGAGCCAAGATCGCACCATTGCACTCCAGCCTGGCTAACAAGAGCAAAACTCTGTCTCAAAAAAAATAAAATAAAATGAAATAAATAAAAAGAAAACACACACACACACACACACACACACACACACACACACATTGTTCTTTATTTGCTCAGCAGCATGAAATATTACACATATTACGCATATACCATTTATTGAACACCTATTATGTGTTATAGAGAAAACATACTTTAGATACATAAAGCGTGCATATATATGTATGTGTTATGTCTACATAAAACAAGCATTTATTGAATGCCAACTATATGCTACAAACATGTTTGTATGTATGAAACATGCATATACAGTATATACATATATGTATATTTGAGTGTTTATGGAACACCTACTTGGTGCCCACACCGTGCTGGGCACCAGGGAGATCACAGCCTAGTAGAAGAGATGGAGAAGAAGCCTGTGCCTTCATAGATGGGGAAGTGTCCTAAAACTGAGGACAAGTTGGAGAGGCGACCCTCTTACTGCCTCAGAAAGTCAACGATGTGAACTAAGAGACGGCATCAGGCCTGCGAAGTCCTGAACACGTCCTGAGGCTGGGGTGGGAGTGAGTTCTGGTTGCTGGCCTCTGCTGCCTTGATGAGAGCCCCTTCTGGCCATGTGCCTGCTACCTACATCCCAGTCCCTGCAGAGGGAGCGACTCAGAGTGCCCCTTACATGCCGAGGTAGGTGCTTGCCAAAATCAGAGGTTGTCTGAGTTGTCACCTAATTTGAGTTCCTTCAAAATCATCAGTGAGATGGAAACTTGACAACAGCCTAGTCCGCTTTGGGAAGTAGAGACTGCCTTTCATTGCTCAACGGGCAGCTGCTGTCTGTGCTGCTGGTGGGGGCTGTGTTTATGGGTAGGAGAGAGGGTGAGAAACCGCAGGAGGCCTAAGGCATGGTAGGCTCCAATCATCCTGCCGGTAAACACAGAGACCCCATTTTTCAGAGACCCACGGAGAGGTGGTGCAAACAGCAGAACACACATGCTTCTCTGTGGCTTCCATTCTTAAGTGAGTGTGTCATGAGTGTTGTAATAAAGAAAAGCGAAAATGAAGATTCAGTTATTAATAAATGTTGTGGGAAAAGACAGAAGCTGGTGTTTGTGCTGGCCGGTCAGCCTCCTAGCTGTGTGACGCTGGGTGGTGATTTCACTTCTTGCAATCTCAGTTTCCACTTCTGTAAAATGGGAAGGTTGTACTAGAAGATCTCCAGGGGCTGTTTTGAAATTAACTCTCCCAGCATTGCCATGATAAGTGCTCTCAGTTCATGTGCAGCGTTGAGAGTTTTCTTCGTAGATGTTTTCTTAGGGCTCTTAGTGAAATGTACACATCTGGCTGGTTTTCAGTTAAAACAGGAGGAAAAAACCCACCTACCGTAATTTACGTAACAAACGCGTGTTGAACTCAGCCTCTTTCTGTCCTAGTGTGGATGTTAGACAGGTTGCAGGATTATGGGCCTTGGTAATTGGAGGAGAAGGGGCCGTGCCTGTGAGGTCCTTTCAATATTTACTTAATGCCCATGGGGAGTGGGGTTTGACCTCAGTGGACTGGATGTGGGTTATGGAATGTGAGGGGTGACCCTCATCCTCAGAGAGCTTCTGGTATAAACTGGGCTTGCTAAGACTCCTAAACATTTGGAAACACTGTTCCTGTCAGGTGACTTGTGCAAATGCCTGGAGATGGGAAGGATCTCAGTGTAGCCAAAGAACATTCACAGGTCCACGTGGCTGAATTAGAGGGTTCCTGAGGACATCAGGGTCAGGCGATGGTGGCTTTGTAAGCTGTGTTAAAGAGACTTGCCCAATCTGTAGGCTATGGGAGCCAGTGGAGGATTTGTGTACTAGAAATGGTGGGGCCAGGCACGATGGTTCATGCCTGTAATCCTAGCACTTTGGGGGCTGAGGCAGGTGGATAACTTGAGGCCAGGAGTTTGAGACCAGCCTGGCCAATATGGTGAAACCCCATCTCTACTCAAAATACAAAAAGTAGTTGGCTGAGGTGGTGCCTGCCTGTGGAATCCCAGCTACTCAGGAAGGTGAGGCAGGAGAATTGCTTGAACCCAGCAGGTGGAGGTTGCAGTGAGCCAAGATCGTGCCACTGCACTCCAGCCTGGGCAACAGAGTGATACTCAGCCTCATTAAAAAAAAGAAAGAAAAGCAAAGGTGGGAGCTGGGAGGTGGCAGATGAGAGATTGGAGTCCGGGGCCCACAGTGAGAGAGAGAGGTTGTGTTTGCACAAAGCGGAGGGCATGGGGCCTTAGCCCAGCCTCCCAGGTGCCATAAACAAGCCACAGTCAGACCTGAAATAGTAGCCAGGGCAGAAAGTGGGGCCTAGTAGCAACCAGCAGCAGCCTCTCATTAACCCATAGAGCACGTGTCAGTCAGCGCTGTGTTGCAAGTGAGAGTACCCAGACTCCAGCTAGCTTCAATCTAGAAAAGATCATTTATTGTGTCGAGTTAGGCTGGGCTGGTCCAGGGGCCCCAACTGTGTGGGCCAGGTTTTGTCTCCCGTTTCCTGGCCCTGCTTTTCTTTCTTGTTTCTCAAGCAGTGTCTCCTTTCACGTTGGCAAGAGGGACCAGGCGTGGTGGCTCATGCCTGTAATCCCAGCACTTTGGGAGGCCGAGGCGGGAGGATCACCTGAGGTCAGGAGTTCAAGACCAGACTGACCAACTTGGTGAAACCCCGTTTCTATTTAAAAAAAAAAAAAATGGCAAGGGGCCATTAGCTTGGATTCAGGTTTCCATCCACTCATATTAGCAACCCTGTGGGGGAGTGGGAAGGTATCCCTTTCCTAGTGGCTTCAGCCAGAGTGTCAGAGAGGTCTCTTACTGTCCAGTTAGGGTCACGTGGCTGGGTTTGAGCCATCTGTTGGTTCTAGAGGTTCCACGCTTTGACTGTCCTCCTCTGGATAATGTGCCACCCCTGGAACATGAGGGGAGGGTTAGGGGATGCCCTGTAGGAGAATGATGCCATTACCAGAAGGGGCATGGAGGCTGGCACGTAGTGCTGGGTTTGCTTGTGCCTCGTGTCTTTGTCCTTTTTCTTCCCTCCTTCCTTCTTTTCTTTTCTTTTCTTTCTTTTCTTTCCTTGTGCTCTGTCACCCAGGCTGGAGTGCAGTGGGGTGATCTTGCCTCACTGCAACGTCTGCCTCTGGGGTTCAGGTGCTTCTCCTGCTTCAGCCTCACAAGTAGCTGAGACTACAGGCATGTGCCACCACACCCAGCAAATTTTTTTTCTTTTTTTGTATTTTTAGTAGACACAGGGTTTCACCGTGTTAGCCAGGATGGTCTCAGTCTCCTGACCTCGTGATCTGCCCGCCTTGGCCTCCCAAAGTGCTGGGATTACAGGTGTGAGCCACCATGCCCAGCCAGTCTTTGTCCATTTTCTGTTGCTTACCACAGAATACCTGAAACTGGGTAACTTATAAAGAAAAGGAAGTTATTTCTTCCAGTTCTGGAGGCTGAGATGTCCGTGGTTGAGGGGCTGCATCTGGCGAGGGCCTTCTTGCTGGTGGGGACTCTGCAGATTCCCAAGGCTGTGCAGAGTGTCACATGGTGAGGGGCTGAGCGAGCTCATGTGCCAGCTGAGGTCTCTCTTCCTCTTATAAAGCCACCAGTCCCACTCCTGAGATAACCCATTAATCCTTTAACTTATCAATCCATGAATAGATTAATCCATTCACGAGGGCAGAACTCTCACGGTCCAGCTGCCTCTTAAGGTCCCACCTCTCAACACTGCAACGTTGGGGCTTCAGTTTCAACATGCATTTTGGAGGGGACACATGCTTAAACCGTAGCACCCGGGTAGGGAGGCTTCTGCTGCAGTGGGGACCTGAATTGGGACAGAGTGAGTGGCCCAGAGGAGGGAGGTTTGGCAATTCTGGGGTCTGTCCTTGGGGCCACTGAACTGCCACTTGAATCAGTTTTCCTTCTCTTCCCACTGCGCCAGCTTCCGCTCTCTCTTCCCTTGGCAATGCATTTATTGAGAACGTGTCCCTCTTCTGAATCCCCCAGAATTTCATTTGCATCTTCATGCCCCTTACTTGTGCTTAGGAATGATGGCCAGAATATTTAACCTCAGGCACCCCTCCCCTCCCCTCCCCTCCCCTTCCCTCCCCTCCCTTCCCCTCCCTTCCCCTCCTCTCCCCTCTCTCTGTTCTTTTCTTTTCTCTTTTTTCCCTCCCCTCCATTCCCTCTCTCTGTTCTGTTCTTTTCTCTTTTTTTCCCTTCCTCCCCTCCCCTCCCCTCTCCTTTTTTTCTTTATAATGCAGTCTTGCTCTATCGCCAGGCTGGAGTACAGTGGTGTGATCTCGCTCACTGTAACCTCCGCCTCCCAGGTTCAAGCAGTTCTCCTGCCTCAGCCTCCCAAGTAGCTGGGACTACATGCCACCACACCTGGCTACTTTTTTGTATTTTTGATAGAGATGGTGTTTCACCATGTTAGCCAGGATGGTCTCGATCTCCTGACCTCGTGATCCACCCACCTCGGCCTCCCAAAGTGCTGGGATTACAGGCGTGAACCACTGCACCCGGCCGATCGCACTACTTTCTGGAAGCCTCTACTGGTATCCCGACACTAATTCTTTCCTTGCTGTGTCCTGGGGGAGGTTTGGGAGTGCTGGGGGATGGGCACTTCAGGCGAGGGTTCCTGGGGCAGCAGCTACTTCCCAGCCTGTGTGGAAGGACTCACTATTTTAACAGCTGGGGCAGCCATGCCGGGCTAGTTTGAAAGTGTTTGGGATGGGGCTGGGGTAGACTGTTCCTTCCAACCCTCCCTGACCCCTACTCACCCTCGGGGGCTTTTCAGTGGGCCTTTTGCAGAGTGAGCGTTGCCTTGATTTGCTGTGGAGGTCGACTGAGAAAAGTGGAGGGCGGCCGCTCTGGGCTGGGGTAGTTGTTCAGGACCCGCTGCCCCGCCGCCGGAGGTCCCGCCGACCACCTGTGCCACACTCCCTCTATTTGCTCTGAAGCATTTTTTTTTTCCTGCGATTCGGGTTTATAGGCCTTGGAGAGTGTGCAAATATTTGATTTTAATTAAGGAAGTCTGGAATGGGGAATAGAAACCGGTTACTTCTTGTTTACTATTTCTGGGGGATGGGGGAGGATGTGGTACCTCCAGCCACATGGTCGGTCTCCAGTGTCTCCAGGGCGGCCCAGGCACCCAAGAAGGGTGGCGAGCGAGAGGCAGTGGGTTGCCGGCCCAGGGAGTCTGCGGGATTTCAAGGGGGTGAATAAGGCAAGCGGGTAAGCAGTATGGAGTTTTCCCTGGCCAGGATGGGGCGTGGAGAGGCCGAGAGAAGGAACTGCCTCCTGGATGGTGGCACCTACTGCCTGTTAGTACCTGCTGCCAGCCGCTGTGGCGCCCATCCCATCCACTGGATGATCTCACCTAAGAATCCTCACCACCACCCTTAGTGGTAAATATCATCAGCCCCACTTTACAGCAGAGGAAACTGAGCCCAGACAGGTTAAGCAGCTTGTCCCAGGCTGGGTGTGGTGGCTCATGGCTGTAATCCTATCACTTTGGGAGACCAAGGTGGGCAGATTACCTGAGGTCGGGAGTTGGAGACCAGCCTGACCAACATGGAGAAACCCCGTCTCTACTAAAAATGCAAAATTGGCCAGGCGTGGTGGTACGTGCCTGTAATCCCAGCTACTCGGGAGGCTGAGGCAGGAGAATCACTTGAACTCGAAAGGCAGAGGTTGCAGTGAGCCGAGACTGCGCGCTCCAGCCTGGGCAACAAGAGCGAAACTCTGTCTCAGAAAAAAAAAAAAAAAAAAAAAAAAAAAGAAAGAAAAAGAAACTTGCCCCGGATCACTCAGCTACTGAGTAGCAACCCTGGTGTGTCAGGCTCCAAAGCTGTGCTTAAAAAACACCACTCTGGAGTGGTTGGAGGCCATTCCTAGAGGACCCAGGACTGTTTCAGGGAGGACAGGTGGGGTCCCATGAATTAAAGCCGTAGCGTGTGCCATGAAGTGTCATCCTGACTGGTAGAGCCTGTTTTCTGTAAGAGGGAGGAGAAAAGGTGTTGGGGGAGGGCTAGGCAGCAGCCACATCCTGGGGCACAGGGAGGAGAATGAGCCCTGGAGCCCAGAGTTCCCGTGCCAGCCCTGCCCCCAGCATCATGTGGCTTTGGGTGACTCATCCCATCTCTCTGAGCCGGCTTCTTTCTCAGTGAGATGAGGGTAGCAGCCACAGTAACAGCAGCGACTGTGGGATTCCTAGTGCCAGGTGCATGGATTAGAGCTCCCGCACCTGGATGCTTAGGGGATGAGGAAGAGGGCGTCCCTGCCAGCACCGCCCGGGAGACACTGGATCGGGAGGTCCTGGACAACCGGAAGGTGCTTAGCCTTCTGCAAGGAGAGGGAAGCAGCTTGTGTGTGTCTCGTGTCTGGCTTCAGGGCCCTGCAGCCCTCTGACTGTTGTCCCAGAAAGAGGCAGGGGACTTTTAAGGATAGTACTTCTTGCCACAGCCCTAAATAGTGCTTCTCTCTGCTGGTGGGCGGTGCTCCCGCCCGGGCGGCTCAGCAGGATCACCTCCTCAGGCATTCAGGGGAAAAACAGGAGGCCCCAGCTGTGCAGCACTGTCACCTGGGAGCCGTCTATAAATCCTCATCCCCAATTCTGGGGAACAGTATTGTTAAAAAGCTCCCCGGTGATTCCGATCGGCGGTTGGCTTCTCCTAGGACCTGCTGCCGGTTCCTGCCAAGGGGATGTATTCATTAGGGCCTGGGAGGGGCCCCGGAGAAGATCGGCTTTACTGCGCAGCGCCTCGCGGGAGGGAGTGGGTGGTGTCCTCTGTAGGTCGCGCGGGGCCCGCGATGCCCAGGACGTGCTCCGGGGCGGTCCCCTCGTGTCTCCGCATCTCTGCGTTCCCATGGTCCCCGCATCCCTGTGGCTGGCGCAGAGCGCACGTGAGCGCTGCCTCGTCCCTGCTCTGGAACTGGCCAGGATGCCCCATCTCTTCCTGCCGCCGCCGGGGCTGTCTGAGTGACCACACTCTGGGTGACCTGCCACTAATCCCCACCCAGTGCCTGCCTCCCCATGGTGGCTTCTTAAAAACATTTTTCTAAATTTAGAAGGATATTTATTTTATTTTTTATTTATACATTAAGAGACAGGGTCTTGCTGTGTTGCCCAGGCTGGTCTGGAGCTCCTGGGCTCAAATGATGCTCTCTCCTCTGCCTCCCAAAATGCTGGGATTACAGTCATGAGCCACTCCCAAGGGTTTTTTTTTTTTTTTTTTTGGTTTGTTTGTTTTTTAAAACAGCTCTACTAAGGTATAATTCATATATGAAAAATTGCACAAATTTAACGTATCCATTTTGGAGAGTTGGACATGCATGTTTGTAGCTAGACTGTGTTGACTGCCATACCTTCTGAAGTGGCTTGGTGACAGCCAACTGCAGGCCTAGGGACACAAATTAAGATGTGGTGAGCCCAGCTGGACAGCCGTGACAGTTTAGAATGAGAATTAAAAGCAGACAAGGGTTTTAGAGACATGCTGGAAATGATGCTCATGCATTTACTTTTTTGGTTCAGAATCAAATTTTTCTCACATTTTTACATATATTTGGTTTAGTTGCTTCTAGAGAAGTCCTATTTCTTGAGGCTCTGCTATGGGCCAGTCACTTCACTTTCCATACATTGTTGCAAAGTGAGTTTGTGGGGATTACAGATGAAGAAACAAGATTCCCTAAGAAGTGCTGTTAGTAAATGAGCCAGGATTTGGATTGAGGTCTGTCTGACTTCAAAGTTCATCCCTGTGTGCAGTGATGGCACACTAATTCCACGAATGGAAAACCAGAATTAAACTATCCAACAGAGTTGCCACTAACCACGTGGGGCTATTTATGTCTCAGTTAATTAAAATAAATTAAAATGACAAATTCAGTTCCTCAGTCACAGTAGCCAGAGTTCAAGTGCTCAGTAACCACATGTGGCTAGAGCGAAGCCATTAGTACAGACAAAAGTCATCTTCATCGAGGCAGAAGGTTCTATTGGTCAGGGCTGAGCTGGAGGGACCGCATGGCACAGATGGGGCTCTGGGGCCTGGCCTGGGTGTTGGAGGTTGGTTAGAGAAGGGGGAAGTGTGATCAGGCTGTCTGATTCTGTTAATGTCTGCTACCAGTGACCAGCCATCCTGGTTGGGGTATTTCCCAGGACTTGGGACTTGCATTGCTAAAGCTGGGAAATTCCCTGGCCAATGGGGACAAGTTGGTCACTCTGTTCACTACACACAGTATCCATGTGGATGTCATTACTGCACTCAATACCAGGGCACAAAGAGGAATGCTTGCTCGAGTTACTCTTAATTCAGCCGGGAAACTAGATAGTAGATGATGATGTCCTTCACCTATAGTGTGAAGAGTGCTCTGAGGGACGGGGACAGGGGTCGGGTGGGCCAGCAGGGGCACCCATCTGGACAGCAGGCTCCCTGAACTGAGACCCGAAGCCTGGGAAGCAGTTCACCAGGTGAAGAGCTTTGGGACTGGGAGGAAGCTAAGTCGGGAAGCTTGGTCCTGGTCCTGCTCTGCTGTGATCCTATGGTCAGGCCCCAGGCATGTTTTTTTTCTTGCAGACTTTAGATTTTCTCGCCTATAAATTCAGGAAATTAGACCAGATACCCAGAAATAATACTCTCGATCTCTGCAAATGTCACATTTTCAAGTAAATAGTGACATACCTTTAAAAGAGATACATCCTTACACTAGGGAAGGATTTGATAATCAGTTCTCCCTTGTTTCAGAAACATCATTTTTCTCTTCTCATCTATTAGTGAGCTTCTGTTTATGTCTCCACTTAAAAAAGGGTGGGACTGGGGCCAGGCACAATGGCTCACACCTGTAATCCCAGCACTTTGGGAGGCTGAGGTTGGCAAATCTTTTGAGTCCAGGAGTTCAATACCAGCCGGCCAACATGGCGAAACCCCATCTTTACCAAAAAACAAATAAACAAATTAGCAGGGCATGGTGGCATGTGCCTGTAGTTCCAGCCATTCTGAAGGCTGAGGTGGGAGGATGTCCTGAGCCCAGAAGGTGGAGGTTTCAGTGAGCTGAGATTGCACCATTGTGCTCCAGCCTGGGCAACAGAGCCAGACCCTGTCTCAAAAAAAAAAAAGGTGTGTGCGTGGGCGAGCTCACTCTACCTCTCAGTTTAACTGAGATGATATTGGGATCTGGCTTTTCACTACACAATAGTTCATTTCATTCCTCATCTATCTCCTTCCCAACTTCATATTATGTTGTTTTGTTGTTTGTCGTGTGTGTGTGTGTGTGTGTGTGTGTGTTGTTTTTTTTTTGAGATGGTCTCTGTTACACAGGCTGGAGTGCAGAGGTATCATCTTGGCTCACTGCAACCTCCACCTCTCAGGCTCAAGCCATCCTCCCACCTTAGCCTCCCACATAGCTGGAACCACAGGTGTGCACCACCATGACCAGCTAATTTTTTATATTTTTGGTGGAGATGGGATTTCATTATGTTGCCCAGGCTGGTCTTGAACTCCTGAGCTCAAGCAATCCACTCGCCTTGGCCTCCCAAAGTGCTGGGATTACAGGCAGGAGCCACAGTTGCTGGCCTCATATTATGGCTTTTGTTTGTTTTTGAGACAGAGTCTTGTTCTGTGGCCCAGGCTGAAGTGCAGTGGCGAGATCTTGGCCCACTGCAAACTCTGCCTCCCGGGTTCATGTGATTCTCCTGCCTCAACCTCCCGAGTACCTGGGATTACAGGCGTGAGCCACCGCACCCAGCCCATAGTGTTTATTAAGTCAATGGTGTGTGAACTGGACTTCTTGAAAAACAAGACTGCGTATTAAAGTACACAGGAATAATTAATGTTATTGGTTTAAACATGATTGGCTTAAAGCCTCAGAAGACTTCTTTTGAACATTTATCAACATGTTAGGCGCCAACCACACTATGTAGCTGTCCTCCCCACCCCAAAATGAGATTTCTTGAAGGCAGATTTATCACGTGGAAATAGAGCTGCAAGTACAGCTAGTGCTCGACTTACGACCATGATTGGTTCCGACAGACCAGTCGTAACACGACTTGGTCGTAAGTTGAGTAGGCTATATGCACGCGGAGATGGTAGTGCTGCCGTAGCACTGTCGTACGCCCAGCTGGGCAACGTTTGTGCTGCCAGACGTGGAGCAGTCGTGGCTAGTGATTGTGGTCGTAAAGTCGAATGGTCGTAAATTGCATAGGTCGTAAGTCGATCAATACCTGTACTACAGCATCATTAAAAACAATTTTTTATTTTTTGAGATGGAGTCTTGCTCTGTTGCCCAGGCTGGAGTGCAGTGGTGTAATCTTGGCTCACTGCACCTCCTTCCCTGGCCCACTGAAAACTATTTTAACTATGTAAGCAATAGATCATGATACTGTGGAAAAATGATGTATGTTGTAAGCTGCGATCGGCCTATACTAGGAGAATGGTAGGCAAATGTAAAGACTGTGTTTTTATTTTTATCATGCATCAGAATTTAATCTGGAAAATGGTTCATATTTCCAGGAGAGAATGAATTTAAAGGGAAATGATAATTATTTTATTTTGTTGAGACAGTCTCGCTTTTTTTTGCCCAGGCTGGAGTGCAATGGCACAATCTCGGCTCACTGCAGCCTCCACCTCCCAGCTTCAAGGGATTCTCCTGCCTCAGCCTCCCAAATAGCTGGGATTACAGCTACCCACCACCACACCTGGATAATTTGTGTGTGTACATTTTTAATAGAGACAGGGTTTCACCATGTTGGCCAGGCTGGTCTCAAACTCCTGACCTCAGGTGATCCACCTTCCTCGGCCTCCCAAAGTGCTGAGATTACAGGCTTGAGCCCCCATGGCTGTCTGGGAAATGGTAATTAATAGACCCTCCTGCTGTTTATTGTCTTTGAAACAGAACTGCTCAGTATTATAGCAGGATATCCCCAGATCTTGGACCCCAGTTCTGGGCAAAAGGTATACTCTAAGTGCTGTTCTCCTTCATATGTTAGCATAGCAATATGTTGAAATTAACCTTAGCTGCTATTGACAGAAAATCCAAGCCAGAGAATGTTTATAAACTTGGGGTAGACCCAAGAATCAGTAGTGTTATCTCCAAAGAATCCCAAAATGTGTATGGGATTTGCATCTTGGTGGTAAACATGCATTGAAAATCAGAAGTACTTTGTATTTTCCTGGTATGAGGATTGTAAAACATTGATATATTACTATTTATTTTGAGGCAGAGTCCTGCTCTGTTACCTAGGCCGGAGTGCAGTGGCGCTGTCTCTGCCCACTGCAGCTTCTGCCTGCTGGGCTCAAGTGATTCTGCTGCCTCGGCCTCCCTAGTAGCTGGGATTACAGGCGCACACCACCAGGCCCAGCTAATTTTTTGGTGTTTTTAGTTGACATATGGTTTTGCTATGTTGGCCAGGCTGGTCTCGAACTCCTGGCCTCAAGTGATCTGCCTGGCTCGGCCTCCCGAAGTGATGGGAGTAGAGGCGTGAGCCACTGCACCGGCCAATATTGATGTATTTTTTAAAAGGTATGTGTGTGTGTGTGTGTGTGTGTGTGTGTGTGTATACATGCACTTAACTAGCTAGCACTAGTTATGAATAGGAAATTAAACACCTGGGAATATGTTTTAAAACAATTCCCCCAGCCCCAATGTATTAGCATCTTTTCTGGACTGTATACTTGGGAAATAATAACACATTGACAGAGCTATAGAGAACCTGTTCTGAATGGATGAAGGGATCCTTTAGAAAACTCCAATATGAGGGAGGATTCCTCCAAATGCGTTCATTTTCCAGGTGCATCTTTTGTTCTGTATGATCCTGGACCATGCCCGGGGGGATGCTGCCCACAGTGAGAGGCTCGGGTCTCTAGGGATCCTCTCCTAGATCTGTGACAGTGGAGGTTTCAGACACTGCGGTTTTTCTAACAAGCTCAAATCAACCAAGACAAATTGGAATCACTTGTGTGAAGCCTGCCCCACAACCATCTCACAGTCGTCATTTAGTGCTTGGCTGGACGAATATTTAATGAAAATGTAAGAAAGAGAAGTTTGATTATTCAGGTAATCTGATTGTCTAGCTATATAACACACTATAGGCAATTAAGAGGATAAAAACTAAAGTTAGACTGGGCACGGTGGTCCACGGTGGCTTTGGGAAGCCTAGGTGGGCGGATTGTTAAGACCAGGAGTTGGAAATTGACCTGGGCACATAGCAAGACCTCATCTCTACATAAAATAAAAAAATTATTCAGACACAGTGGCACAACCCTGTACTCCTGAGTAGCACCCCAGTTACTTGGGAGCTAAAGACAGGAGGACCCTTGTGCCCCGGAGTTTGAGGCCACAGTGAGATATGCTGGTGTCACTGCACTCCAGCCTAGGTAACAGAGCAAGACTCTAATAAAAATAAATAAATAAACAAAATGATTACTTCTACTGCAAGTAGAAGATGTCCACTCTCAAGGTGCTTATGATCTGTTGGAAACAGATGCTCCGTGCTGCAAAGAAAAATCAACACTGAGACAAAGGATCTCTCAGCAAGCAATTTTTACTCCCTGGACTGCAGGAAGGGCACTCTTGCTAGCCGTCTTGCCGTAAGAGTACAGCGAACAAAGGAAAAGCAGACATATTTATCCCTTACACATTTGGGGTTGTTCTTACTGCTGTGTCTGATCTCCATTGGCTGGAGCCAGACCTCATATTTTTTTTCTTTTTGTTTTTTTGAAACAGAGAGTCTCACTCTGTCGCCAGGCACCAGGCTGGAGTGCAGTGGCACGCACTTGGCTCACTGCAACCTCCGCCTCCCAGGTTCAAGCAGTTCTCCTGCCTCAGCCTCCCGAGTAGCTGGGACTACAGGCACACGCCACCAAGCCCAGCTAATTTTTGTATTTTTAGTAGAGACGGGGTTTTACCGTGTTGGCCAGGATGGTCTCCATCTCTTGACCTCGTGATCCGCCCGCCGTGGCCTCCCAAAGTGCTGGGATTACAGGAGTGAGCCACAGTGTCTGGCCATAATTTAAACTAAAATCCGATTGGGTAATATAAATAACTTAAAACTTTTCTCAACAGGTAAGGGGCATAGGCTGTGAGCTGGGACATGCCTATGAGCACAGATATCTTGGTGAAAGTACAAGGACATAGAATATACTACATGTCTGTAAGCATGGCATGTTTAACAGCTACATGGAATAGGGCTTAACAAAGAGTTATTAGCACATTTATTCTTTAACAAGAAAGAAACGTTAAAGAGGAACTTTTCTACTTCCCACATGATCTCATTGAAAGAATGAGGACAAATATTAGGTTATAATACCAAATGGTATAGGATGGGAATTGGCCCGTGTGTGATCATTTTTTACTTTATAATTGACATTTACATGCAGAGACGTGCACATCATTATTTTCAGCTGGGTGTCGAGTCCAGTTTATTTAAAACATGAAATGGCAAACTTGGGGAGCTTGATGGCCTTAGGCATAAGTGAGGCATAGCAGAGTTCATGTGTGAGCCATAGGGAGGTCTACCGGGAGCGAGTGTGAATCTTGAGCTGAACATGCCCAACTTCCCGCATACCTGCTAGAAGCCTTCTATGCCTGGCACATCCTGGGAAAAGATGGCTGGGGCAGCGTGTATCAGCAAGGCAAGACATTTGGAAATAGCCTTAATAAAACCTCTTTGCTCTGGCTGGGTGAAGTGTCTCACGCCTGTAATCCCAGCACTTTGGGAGGCTGAGGCCGTTGGATCACTAGAGGTCAGGAGTTTGAGACCAGCCTGGCCAACATGGTGAATCCCATCTCTACTAAAAATACAAAAATTAGCTGGTGGTGGTGGTGCATGCCTGTAATCCCAGCTACTTTGGAGGCTGAGGTAGGAGGATCTCTTGAACCTGGGAGGTGGAGGTTGCAGTGAGCCAAGATTGCACCACTGCACTGCAGCCTGGGTGACACAGCCAGACTTCATCTCAAAAAAAAAAAAAAAAAGAAAGAAACCAAACGCAAAGAAACTTCTTTGTTTTGATTTAGAAATTCCATTTCTTTTTTTCAAACAAATGTTTGGCTTCTCAGAACTGAAGGGTAAACATTAAGAATGACCTTCCAAATTCACGCTCAGAGAGGCAGCCATAGGAAGAAGTTGGAATTAAATACCACTTACAACTATTAGCTTCTCTAGATAGCTACGGGAACAGCTGAGCAGGTTCCCCTGGAATGGGGAGATAGATAAGTTTACCTGTGTAATGACTGCATTTAGTTTTTTTCCCATGAAATTATACAAAAGAATTGCTTTACTTAAAGGTCTATTTTCATAAGTTTGTTAAACATTGCCCTAATAATTTTTTACATTATGAACTGCTCCTAATAGTATGAAATAAATTCAATCTAGTTTAGAAAAACGCTCATGACTTCTGAATTAAAATAATTCTGAATATCCATTATTATCATAAATACTAATGTTTATTGCATATTTACTATATGTTAGCCACTGTTCTGGGGGCAAGTTTTATTAAATGAAGCAATTAGGGCTGTTAGAAATATTGCAGAGCTCTTGTAAGTGAACAGGATTATGGGTATAAGTTTATAATTTTATTAACAGGAATAGAATGAATCATGGTAAAGGAAAAAGCAAGTGATAAACAAGCCAATAAAATAACAAGATGAATCCACTGAGGGGAAGGAGTAATTATTTAAATTATCATTTTTTGTTTAATTAACATTTATTCTGGGTAACAGACACTGCTAGGGACTTTTACATCTGCTATTTTATTTAATTACTAGAGTTCTTCATTTCCAGATAAGATTTCCCATGGGCTTCCTTTGACTAATGAGTTATCTTAGCCTAGTGCTTCTCACTCCTAACTGCACATGAAAATCACCTGGGGAGCTTTGGAGCAATATAGTGTGGGGTCCATCCCCAGAGAGTCTGTTTAATTATGCAGGGCGGGGACCGGCAGCAGTATTTTTAAACTCTGACCAAACCAGAGATGTCATTTCACTTGCAGGAAAAATACAGCAATAAGCAACTGTTGCAAACATCAGCAGTAGAGCATACTATGCCAGGTGGAATAAGCAAAAACACCTGTTTTCCTTTGTTTCCTATTAAGTGGGATGTGTCAAGTGTCAGAATAATGGAATGAAGCAGGTTAGAAAACGTTGCTTTAAAAGTTGCAAACCCAAAATTTCCAGGTGCTCTTAATTTGTAGCCTGGGTTTTGCTCTGGCATTTATCAGAAACATGATGCCAGTGACTTGCCTAATAGTTTTTGTCTTTTTTTTTTTTTAAGAAAAAAGGAAACTAACAATTTTCTATACTAAAGGTAATGTGTTTTAATGAAATATATGTCCAGAGTACAGATCTGTGGATAAGAGTTTAAGAGGACACAGGATTGTAAGGAGTATTTCTTTTGGTGGAGGGATTATGAGTAGAAATATCTTCTTTAAAAATCATCTGTTCCAGCAGGGCATAGTGGCTCAAGCCTGTAATCCAAGCACTTTGGAGGCCAAGGCGGGCAGATCACCTGAGGTAGGGAGTTCAAGACCAGCCTGGCCAACATGGTGAAACCCCATCTTTAAAAAATAAATAAATAAATAAAAAATAAAAAAATCATCTGTTCTGGGTGAGTGGCTCACGCCTGTAATCCCAGCACTTTGGGAGGCTGAGGTGGGTGGATTGCTTGAGGTCAGGAGTTCAAGACCAGCCTGGGCAATATGGTGAAACTCTGTCTCTACAAGAAATTAAAAAAAAAAAAATAGCTGGGTATGGTGGCATGTGCCTGTGGTCCCAGCTATTTTGGGGACTGAGGCAGGAGTATCACTTAGAACCCAGGAGGTTGAGGCTACAGTGAGCCGTGTTTGCGCCACTGCACTCTAGCCTGGGCCACAAAGTGAGACCCTGTTTCAAATTAAAAAAAGATCATCTGTGGTTTTGTTTTTTTTTTTTTTTGACTTCTGGTAAACTTGTTTAATGGCAAAACATTTTAAAATAGCAAAACATTTTTAAAAACCAGGAAGGAACTCAGTGGTTTAGGAGGCTTAATTATATAAAAAAAAAAATTATTGTAGCCTTAGATCACATAATAGAGACTTAACTTTAAAAATGATCCATAATCAAAAACATATCCAGTCCCTAAAACAATTCCTGGTCATCTTTGTAAATAGATTTGCTTCAGTGGGATTAGTGCTGCCTAGAGCATCTCAGAAGTCAGTGTGGTGAAATCGGTCAGAGAAGGAAAGCTTCCATTTGACTTGCCAACATCAAGGGTTTTCCGCTTAAAATAAGCAGTGTTTTTGGTAGGGGTGATAGATAGGTTTCCATTTAAGTGATGTTTTGCTCCTTTAAAAAAATTTTGTATTGGCCAGGCACAAATGGCTCACGCCTGTAAGCCCAGCACTTTGGAAGGCCAAGGCAGTCAGATCACAAGGGCAGGAGATCGAGACCATCCTGGCTAACACGGTGAAACTATGTCTCTACTGAAAATACAAAAAATTAGCCAGGCATGGTGACACCTGCCTGTAGTCCCAGCTACTTGGGAGTCTGAGGCAGGAGAATTGCTTGAACTTGGGAGGCAGAGGTTGCAGTGAGCCGAGACCGCACCGTTGCACTCCAGCCTGGGTAACAGAGCGAGACTCCAACTCAGAAAAAAAAAAAAATTAAAAATAAATAAATAAATAATTTAAAAAACCTTTATATCACATTTGTTGAGAGACCTTGGGCAAGTCATACCATTCTTTTGGGCCTGAGGTTCTTCATTGATAAAATGAGGGAATTACACTAACATAGCTGTCAGCTTTCAGATTGGGATTCATGGGGTGGAGTCTTCTAGAGAGGGCTCAGGGAGGAGTGTTGAGTTAGCTTGATTCTGGGTCTCCAGCCTTGGCCTCAGACAGGCAGCCCTGCGGGAGGGCTCTGGGCAGTGCTCATTGGCAGGGAGGGGAAATTGGTTTGGTTCTGTCTGGATTTGGGGGATCTTCTGGACATCAGGCATAGTACCATGTGCAGGGGATACTAGGATGACCAAAACTGGCATGAGTCCTCAGGTAGCTTAAAGCTTAAAGTGTCTTGGAGAAGACAGATAAGGACACAGAGAAATCCAGCATTTCTCAGCTAGGTCAGAGACTGGATGGGAGAAAGGAGGGAGTTGGTTAGAAGGCCAGTTAGGTATAGGAGCCCTGGGTGTTTTTTAATTTTTATTTTTATAGAGACAGGGTTTCACTATGTTGCCCAGGCTGGATTTGAACTCCAAGGCTCAAGTGATCCTCCTATCTCAGCCTCTAGAGTAGCGGAGACTATAGGCAAGTATCTTTTAAAGAACTAAATGACAAATAGAGGACAGCTCCCTTCCTTGAGTCACTGTCTGGTCACTACCGAGGGGAGAAGAAAGAGGAGGGAGTGGAGCCCACGTGAGGTGGTTGGGACTCCCCTTGTCCTCTGAAGCCGACTTCAGCATGCCAGTGACAAGCTGTCAGGGAAAGAGAGGACCCAGGCTCTCAGAAGACGATAGAATCTGCGTTGAGGGCTGGGAGGGACCTCAGGAGGGCACCTGGCCCCGGCAGGTTATCCTGGCAAGCCCATCCCTGACATATTCAGGCCTATCCCTCTTCCACCTCTTGGGCTTAACTGGGTGGACCAGTAGTCCAACCTGCGGGCCTTTGCATGTGCTGAGAGCTCTGCTTGGATCCCTTCCTGCCTCTGGCCAATTCTACTTAACTTTATCTTCTCAGCTTCAATATCACCTTCTTGGGGAAGACCTTCTTCCATTATCCATCACTTTCCATCCCCTGCTGAGTTAATTAAATACCCTTTTCAGGGATTGCCTCATCTGCTTTCCTTCAGAGCATTCATCTGCCTGGAGTTGCTACCCTAATCTTGGAGAGCTCCTGGGTGGCTGGGACCGTTTGATTAATGGAATTATCTCCATGGCCACAATGCTTGGCACACAATAGATGTTCAGTAGCTATTGAGTGAATGGTTGTCCTCACTTTATGACAGAAGTGAAGTGACTTGCCCAAAATCAGATGCTGGGAAAGACTGAGAAGGGATGAGATCCATGGTATGAGGCTGAAGAGGAGGCGAGATCTGGTTTCTAGAGCTGACGTCCAGGCTTTTTGCCCATAGCTTGGAAATGAAAAGAAGTCACTCTTGTTTAGAGGCCCACGTTACTTCTATCAGAGTCACTCTCTGTGCCCTGGGTGTTCTGGGTGTGTGTCTGAGTGATGGGGGTGGTGTGTGGGTGTGTGTGATGTGTGCATGTGTATGAGGTGTGTTCCTGGGATGTGTGTGTATGGTGTATGTGTGTGGGGTGTGTGCACGAGATGTGTGTATGGTGTATGTGTGGTGTGTGTACTGGGAATGAATGTGTGTTATACATGGAGTCTGTGTGTATGTGGTATGCGTGTACATTGACAACGTAGTTTGTGAGTATGCAGTATGCTTAGATGGTTCTTTTTTTTGTTTTGTTTGGAGACAGGGTTGCTCTGTTACCCAGGCTGGAGCTCAGTGCGTGCATATCATGGCTCACTGCAGCCTCGACCTCCTGGGCTCAAACAATCCTCCTGTCTCAGCCTGCCAAGTAATGGGACTGTAGGCATGTGCCACCACACCCAGCTAATTTTAAAGTTGTTTGTAGAGACGAGAGCTCCCTAAATTACTGGGCTCAAGCGATCCTCCCGCCTCAGCCTCCTAAAATGCTGAGATTATTGGTGAGCTGCACTGTCTGACCTAGATGGTTCTTAAATCCTCTCCTTGGCCACTGAGCCATTCTGTGATTATTATTTAAAAGGGAATGTTAAACCACACTCATGCCACAACAAGAAGAACAACAGAAAGAAAACCTGTTCTGGCAAACAGAAAGAGCTGCAAAAGCAGCAGAAGTGGCTGAAATTATCAGCAGATAGCATTCTCTCTGGACAATTAGACATGGCCCCTAAACCTTTTGTGAATAAAACAAGGCTGGTTAAGTGGCTTCCGGTAGTTTCAGCACCCAATGAAAAGCAAAAGAAAACACTAAGGCAGCTAAAGATTTAATCGGAATAAAGGCCAGAGAAAAAGTCATTCTGTTGCTCTCCCATTCAATAGTAAGAGCGTCTAGACACTGCAGACTCTGCTCTGATCTTCACACTAACTGGGGGCGAATGCATTAAAATGGGATGTTGTTTAACTTTGGTTTGATGAAAATTCTCTTTTTTCATCAGCTTTTGTTGCTGTAAGAGATTTTGGAGGGTGACAAGGCTGGTGTAATGTACCTGTTTGTGTTTCTTTCTCTGCAAAGTAGAAACCTAAAACAGGAAGTGATTCAGGGGACAGCATGACTAAGACCATTTCAATCCCAAGTTGAACCGAACATCTTGCTGGGACCAAGACCTGCTGCTGCAGCCCAGGGTCCCCAAATCCTTTATACTAAATCTCTATGGGTAGCCCTGGCCCACCATATATGCTCCTAGGACAACACGGTCCAGCCAAACTGTCCTTCAGTCATAGGAGTTTGGTTTAGGTCTTTGTTCTTTACTTGCTGTGCAACCCTCAGCAAATTACTCAACTTCCCTGAATCTCTATTTGTAATACAGCAGACAATTTTGAGCATTAAACGAGAAAACTGTTTGCAAAACAATTCAGTGATATAATGGTCTGTACAAATGCTATCTGGGGCCAGGTGTGTTGGATTACTGGCTCACGCCTGTAATCCAACACTTTGGGAGGCTGAGAGTGGCAGATCACTTGAGGTCAAGAGTTTGAAACCAGCCTGGCCAACATGGTGAAACCCCATCTCTACTAAAAATACAAAAATTAGCCAGGCATGCTCGCTTGAACCTAGGAGGTGGAGGTTGCAGTGAGCCGTGATTGTGCCACTGTACTCCAGCCTAGGTAACGGAGCAAGGCTGTGTCTTAAAAAACAGACAAACAAATGCTATTTGGAGTTGTTATTCCCAAACTGTGCCTCTACTATGGGAAAAAAATAATAGCAAGGATTTACTGGGGGCTTTCTTTGTACTGAGAATTATTGTAACTTGCTTAATCCTTGCTATAACTCTTTTACAGGAGAAGAAACTGAGGCCTGGAATTTGATTAACTCGTTCAAGGTTACCCAGCTGGTAAGTAACAGAGCTGGAATTTGACCGTAGCCATCGGCTTCAGAGCCAGCACTCTTTTTTTTTTTTTTTTTGAGACAGAGCCTCGCACTGTTGCCCAGGCTGTAGCGCAGTGGCACGATCTCGGCTCACTGCAATCTCCGCCTCCTGGATTCAAGCACTCTCCTGCCTCAGCCTCCTGGTAGCTGGGACTACAGGCATGCACCACCACACCCAGCTAATTTTTTTTGTATTTTTAGCAGAGACGGGGTTTCACCGTGTTGGCCAGGATGGTCTTCATCTCCTGACCTCGTGATGCACCTGCCTCAGCCTCCCAAAGTGCTGGGATTAGAGGTGTGAGCCACCGCGCCCTGCCCGAGCCAGCACTCTTAACCACACTTCTTGTGAGGCAATATTAAAGTGATGGTAATGGCTACAAGATGGATTTTAGTTGCATAGAAATAAGAACCTTCTACCTCTGTTGAAATCAGAATACATATACATCCCTTCATTTACTCGATGAATATTCACTCACTCCATCAGCCTACAAAGTTTTCAGGTCAAATTGTTAGTTTAAATAAGAGCTATAGGCCAGGAGTGGTGGCTCACACCTGTAATCCCAACACTTTGGGAGGCTGAGGTGGGTAGATCACTTGAGGTCAGGAGTTCAAGACCACCCTGGCCGACATGGTGAAACCCCATCTCTACTAAAAATACAAAAATTAGCCAGGCACACTCACTTGAACCCAGGAGGCAGAGGTTGCAGTGAGCCAAGATCAGGCCACTACCCTCCAGCCTGGGTGACAGAGCAAGACTCTGTCTCAAAAAAAATAAATGAATAAAATAAATAAATAAGAACTATAATTTTGGAGGGAAGGAGGCATTTCCAACCTTCTCTCATGAGTAATGACAATAATAGCTAATACTTATTGAATATTTACTATATGCAGACCCTATGGCTAAGAGCTTTTGTTTTTGTTTTGTTTTCTTGAGATGGATTCTTGCTCTGTCGCCCATGCTGTAGTGCAGTGGTGCAATCTTGGCTCACTGCAACCTCTGCCTCCCGAGTTCAAGCAATTCTCTGCCTCAGCCTCCCTGAGTAGCTGGGATTACAGGCACGTGCCACCACACCTGGCTAATTTTTGTATTTTTAGTAGAGACGGGGTTTCACCATCTTAGCCAGGCTGGCCTTGAACTCCTGACCTCGTGATCCACCCACCTTGGCATCCCAAAGTGCTGGGATTACAGGCGTGAGCCACTGCGCCTGGCCAGAGCTTTTTAACTTGTTTAAGCTTCACATAAGCCCCCACAAAGTTACAGTTGAAGGAAGACAAGTAACTTACTGAGGGTCACTCTGTTGGTAAGGGATAGAGCTTGTATTCCCATCCAAGCTTGGACTGAAAGTCAATACTCTTAACCAGTGTTGTCTTGTCAACCCTATAAGGCCCTTCATGGAAAACCATCACCTCTTGGAGCCTGGGTGCCCTCTCTCTGTGACAGCACACTTCCCTTTTCTGCCTCTTTCCTCCCCAGGTTTTCTAGACTCCCTACTATCCTCACTGGTGAGGCTTAACCATAGGATGGGAACTTTTGGCAAAATCCTGTGCAGCCCTCTCTACTTAGGCATGCTGTTTTTTTTTTTTTTTTTTTGAGATGGAGTTTTGCTCTTGTTGCCCACGCTGGAGTGCAATGGCGCGATCTCAGCTCACTGCAACCTCTGCCTCCCAGGTTCAAGTGATTCTCTTGCCTCAGCCTCCTGAGTAGCTGGGATTACAGGCATGTGCCACCACGCCTGGCTAATTTTGTATTTTTAGTAGAGATGAGGCTTCTCCATGTTGGTCAGGCTGGTCTCAAACTCCCGACCCCAGGTGATATGCCCACCTTGGCTTCCCAAAGTGCTGGGATTACAGGCATGAGCCACTACACCCTACCCCTCTTAGGTATGCTTTTAACTTGTATTTTGATCAAGCTATCTTACATGCTGTAAAATACACAAATTTTAATCGTACAGCTTGGTGAAATTTTAATATGTTACACCTATGTAACCACCACCAAAATCAGGATATACAATATTTCTAGAAAGTTCCCCCATGTCCCTTTGCACTTAGTATTGCCCCAGAGATAAGCACTATTCTGATGTCTGTCATCATAGATTCTTGCTTCTACCTTATTTGTATCCAAATATACTTGCGCAGCAAAAACAGAACAAAAGGATAAAAACACCACTTTAAATAGCGTGGGTGATCCTGTCATTCCACCCAATGGGCGTCTCTCTCGGAGCAGGTGTGAATGGCAGACATGGATCTGCTGTTCCGTCTGTTGGTCTTTGTTCCCTTGGCTTTTTAGAATGTGAGCATCTTGTGCCACCAAGTATGTTTCTCATATTTATGGATTTTAATTCTCACACAACATGGCCCCTAAATCCAAGCCAGCTATTACATATGGTGCTCAACCTACAAAGTCAAATCCAGTGCTGAAGGAAAGACTGTCTGTGTTGGACTTCATGAAAGATGGTTTGTCTCCAACCTGAGACCTTATTGTGGGATTTTCAAGGGGAATTTTGGCTCCTTTCAATTTTCATATCACATGCTGGATTTAGAAGCTAACCCTTGAGTAGATACAATTTTAATTTGGGCAGAACTCAACTGTGGATAAGTGGTTTTATTAGATTTAGTGACCTGGAATACTTCTGGCAACGTGGTGGACTAAGCTGATTTGTGTGAGTCCTTCCTGGTATGAACACAGAGTTGACGGAAATATAAGAATTTTATCTAGGGAGCACTGAAGAAAGAGACATCTGTAAATGTCAAAAATGAGGATAGACTGGGCACAGTGGCTGATGCCTGTAATCCCAGCACTTTGGGAGGCTGAGGCAGGTAGATCACTTGAGGTCAGGAGTTTACAACCAGCCTGGCTAACATGGCGAAACCCTGTCTCTACTAAAAATACAAAAATTAGTCAGGTGTGGTGGCACGTGCCTATAATCCCAGCTACTTTGGAGACTGAGGCAGGAGAATTGCCTGAAACTGGGAGGGGAAGGTTGCAGTGAGCAGAGATTACACCACTGCACCCCAGCCTGGGCTACAGAGTGAGATTCCACCTCAAAAAAAAAGAGGATAAATTTAAGCTAAATGGTGGCATGTGAACTGAAGCCATGACTACTCCTGGGGCTTTTGCACAGAAGCTGTAGAGCCTGGTGGCCAAGGTTTTAATGCCACAGTGGCTTTAGGAAGAAGGCCTGGGCTCAAGGTGGAATTGAGTGCCCTGGAGCCTTGAAGGTCTGACTTTTTCATGAAAAGGGTCTAGAAAAACTTCAGTGCCTGGAGAAATAGAGAGGAAGCTGGTCTTGACTGGAAAAAAAGTGACGAGCGAGAACTTAAACACGTGGGACTATACCTTATGTGGTTGTGGAATCTGTATTTGCGTTATCTATGAGATATGAGACCTTTCAACCTGAAAAAATTAACATAAAAACTGGTGTAGTACCATGAAAACCTTTACTACAAACACAAAATCATTCCAAAGGCATATTTCAACAACCCATACCTAACAGCACTCCCACAGAGACAATGACCTCCGAAGACGAATTCACAATGAAAAACCACTCCAAGTTGGAAATAATAAAACTGTTTAAAAGAGACTACAGCTAGGGCTCGACTTACGACCACGGTTGGGACCGCAGACTGGTCGTAACATGATTTGGTCGTAAGTTGAGTAGGCTATATGCACGCGGAGATGGTAGTGCTGCCGGAAGCTGGTCCGCACTGTCGTACGCCCAGCTGGGCAATGTTTGTGCTGCCAGACGCGGAGCAGTCGTGGCTAGCGATTATGGTTGTAAAGTCGAATGGTCGTAAGTTGCATAGGTGGTAGTGTCGATCAATACCTGTATAAGAATGGTATATTTAAAATGATTAAGATGTCTTCATTTGGGTTCACAAGCAAAAAGAAATAAAATGATTAAGAACTAAAGATAATAAAAAAATGTGAAGAAAGGTAGAAAAAGAATAGGTTGACTTGAAGAGCAGCCAAATTGAAAGAAAAAAATCATTAAAATCCAACAAAAGAGTTAAATAACAGATTTGACAGAGCTAAAGAGAGAATTAATGAACTGGAAGGCAGAAATGGTTAAAATTTGTTAAGTGCATAGTACGTGCCATTGTTCTGTGTACTTTATTTGCATTAACTCATTTACTCCTTAGAACAAAATTATGAGGAGGCATTATTATGATCATCTAAATGTTATAGCCAAAGAAACTAAAAAGCAGTTTAAGCCACTAGCTCATGGTCACATAGCTGGCAAATGATAGAGCTAGGATTTGGCCTTGAGTCTGTGTTTGCAAATATTACACTATGGGAAATCACCAAGAGTAGGCACTAAGTGATTAAGAGATGGGTATATGAATTAATGGTAAAAAAGTATCAATGGTACTGCTTATGTCTACATAGAGGGACTAAGGGAGAGGCAGTATTAGAAGACATAAGGATTAGATGTCCTTTCAGACATCTTCCAATCCTTAGGTTCCAAGAATTTGTGACCAGGACATCAAGGGCAAAATATTCAAAGGAGGCTACTACACCCTCAGTTTTCACTGTAGTCTACATTGCTGTGCTGGTAAATGTTTACAGTGAGTTAAGAAGAAAAGAAAAGGAAGAAAGAAAAGAAAAGAAGCCCTAATTTGTAGTATTTGCTGATTTTTATGGTGTAAATACTTCCATCATGACCAATTCCACCAACATGATGCCACTGAACACAGAGTTTGGAAGAGGTCAACACTGTCAGGACTCTTGAGTCAGTATAGCCACCTCCAGAACACCACTGCCTTTGGCATTCATTTTATTTTAAACTGTTCATTGTTGTTATTTTTATTGTTAAGATAGGGCCTCACTGTCACCCAGGCTTGGGTGCAGTGAAGCAATTATGGGTCACTGCACTAATTTAAAAAAAACACTCATTGCTAATATTTTTAAAATTTATTTTTGTCTGGGCTTGGCTTATGCCTGCAATCCCAGCATGAGAGGCCAAGGTGGGAGGATCAGTTGAGCTCAGGAGTTCGAGACCAGCCTGGGCAACATGGCAAAACCCTGTCTCTACAAAAAATATAAAAATTAGCTGGGTGTGGTGGTATGCACCTGTAGTCCCAGCTGCCTGGGATCGTGAGGTGGGAGGATTGCTTGAGCCCAGGTGGCAGTGAGCCAGGATCGCTCCTCTGCACTCCATCCTGGGCCATGGAGTGAGGCTCTGTCTCAAAAAAAATTAAAAATAAAATAAATAAAAATTTAAAAAGAAAGTAAAATTTATTTTGTATAGAGGCTGGTCTTGAATTCCTGGACTCAAGTGATCCTCCTGCCCTGGCCTCCCAAAGTGCTAGGATTACAGGCATGAGCCACCATATTCAGCCTGTTTTAAACTCTGATCTCTGGGCTGTGCATCCAGGGGTGGAATTTTTAGGAAGCAGTAATGTCATGTATGATATCACAGGGGCAAGAAGAGGCAATGGAGCAAGAGTCGAGCTCTGCCTTTCTTCTTTTGTATTTAAAAACAAAGCAACCTTTTGTGAATGTGGTTGGAGAAAATGGCATTCTCATTCTACTACTGCTGAGAGTGAGAATTAGTACAACCTCTTCGGAGGACTATTTGGCACTGTCTACCATTTTAAGTGCACACACCTCTGACCCTGCAATCCCGCCTCAAGGATTTTATCTTATAAATTCTGTCTTTCCTATAGTAATACATGTGTGTGAAGATGCATGTAATATATATTCATTGCAGCATTGCTAGTAATAGACCGTGGAAGCAACTTAATGTATGTCAATAAGGAATTGATTTATGCTGGGCATGGTGGCTCACACCTATAGTCTCAGCCCTTTGGGAAGCTGAGGCAGGCGGATCACTTAGGTCAGGAGTTAGAGACCAGCCTGACCAATATGGTAGAAATTGTGTCTCTACCAAAAAATACAAAATTAGCCAGTGTGGTGATCTGTGCCTGTAATCCCAGTTACTCGGGAGGCCGAGGCAGGAGACTAGCTTGAACCCGGGGGGCAGCAGCTGCAGTGAGCCGAGACTGCGCCACTGCACTCCAGCCTGGGTGACAAGAGCAAGATTCTGTCTTAAAAAACAAACAAGACCCAAAAAAATGAAAAATAAGGAATTGATTGAATATATATTCTTACAGTAGATTGCTCCGCCAGTGTTTAAAATAGTAGGTCATATCTGCTAAGAAGGAATGATTTTCAGGGTACATTCTTAAGTTTAAGAAAAAAGCAATACGCAGGAACATATATGTGATATGCTGCCAGGTACAGGAAAACAAGAAGGGGGTATAAGTGTTTATACACACCCACCCACACACATACTCATGCTTGATTATGCCTAAGCGATTGCTGGAAGGACACACACACACACACACACACACACACACACACACACACACACACAGTGTCTGGGGGAATTCTGTATACTTCTTGGAAAAGCTTAGGGGATTGTGGGTCTTGGGTGGGTGGGAGATATCCTGCTATATGTCCTTTTATATTTCTTTGAATGTTTAGAGAAGATTTAGCAGGTCTCCTGGGGGGGTTGCATATCCCCCATGGGAAACCCATATTTATTGAGCATTTGACAAGCACCAGGCAATTACCTGTGTTATCTGCTCACAGGTAAGATAGATCACACAGGTCAGGATGTGAGGATGTGTCCTTACACATCCATAACACTGGAGTTCTCTCCATTGCCTGCTGATACCTGGACTACAGAGCTGCCCAGTAAATGTGTAATAAATGATCATCTCCTTTTCTTTTTCTTTTTCTTTATTTCTTTGGAGACAGGCTTTTGCTTGATCACCCAGGCTGAAGTGCAGTGGCATGATCACGGACCACTGCAGCCTCGACCTCCCAGGCTCAAGTGATCCTACCATCACAGCCTCCTGAGTAGCTGGGACTACAGACATGCGCCACCACGCCTGGCTAAGTTTTTTCATTTTGTAAAGATAGGGGTCTCACTGTCTTGCCCAGGCTGGTCTTGAACTCTTGGGCTCAAGCGATCCTCCTGACTTGGCCTCCCAAAGTGCTGGGATGACAGGTGTGAGCCACTGTACTTGGCCCATAATCCCATTTTCAACAAGAGGGGTGGTACCTTTGTTGTGCAAAGACCTGTGGCATGCAGGTAGAGGAAGGGACATTCCATGGCAGCCTGCAAGGTATTTTGGAAACAGGAGTAACCCAGCTGCTTCATAGAAATCTGAGTTATCTGGGAGGCATCTCAAGCCTTTCTCCTTACACTAGTCCCTGGCACCTCTCTTGAGACCACGTGGAAGTATTCAGTCAGTACTAATTTTTCCCACTGTCAGATTCTTTGTTCTGGAAAGCTGTAGCTTGTGTTTCTGGACCACATAAATTGCTGATGTGTTTAGAAACAGCAAAAGCCAGGAGAATTAGTCCTGCGATGTCCTCCTTTTCTGAATTACTTTATCTTTACAACTTTCCCGTTGAGTATGCATCATCAATGGTCTAAGATACACCAGCTTCTGTTCACTTAAAAAGAGTGCCCTTTAGGACCTTTCTTCTCAAAATAGATGTTCCCAGAGGTACTTTTATTGTTGTTATTGTTGTTTTCTGCAATCAGTCACATTTCTAGCCCATCAGGAAATGTGTTATGGAGCCAGAGGCTTTCTCTCTGCCCCTTTCCTTTGATCATTTGGAAATAAATTCAGTAAGTAGGTTATTCATCTTGAAAGGGCTGTTTTGATGCTGTTATGATGTGATCAGTGCCCAAATGGACAAGAAAACTGGAATGAAAACTTAAGTGTATGGAATCAGAATCACAAAAACTGACCTGGGTGGTATTTAAGAGCATAACATTATCTGCACAATTCAGATGAAATACTTGCAAGTGAGAGTTATTTGACCTTAGCACTTTGCTGGTCTCTTGAGACGGTATTTTGTAGGCTCTGAGAGAGCTGTTAAGAGCTTTAAGTATCATTACCCTTATGTGCAACGTGGGATGTAGTGGTTTTAGTTTACTGGAAGATGAATGTGAATCAACAGTGTTATCTGACTCCCCCAAATAGCAATTCCATCTTCACTACTTGAATAGAGATAGGAAGCAGCTATTGCTGTGTGAGGCCTTCCTGGACCCAGGTGCTTTGCTGTGCTCATATTGCACTGTGTAGCATTTAATTAAAGCAATTATCTTATTGGCTTTAAATAACTGTAGTTGTTTGTAGCTATCTCCACATCAGCCTGTGAGTGCGGAAGGATGGTATGGATCACCTCGCTTCATCTGTGTATAGCCAGCATGCAGCCTACACCACAGCACTTCGGATTTCATTAGTCAGGATCCTGTCGACCTTGAAACAGAATCTCACCTCGAACTGGCTTCCGCAGAAAGGGGATTTGTTGGTTTATGTAACTGAAGTATCTAGGAATGAAACATAAGGCATGGAGGATCCAAGGCTTAAAGTGTTGCCAAGGCTTACACAGTTTTTCACCATCTTCAACGCTGCCTCCTTTTTCTTTTGGATTGTGGTACAAAATGGTTGTCAGCAGTTCTAGCAGGAGGGAAAAAAAAAAAAAAAAAGCCAGTGTTCCAGTAGTTCAACAGAAGTCTTAGAATTGAGTCCAACTGTCTCTCTGATTGGTCTTTTCTGGGTAACATGTACATCCCTGAACCAATCGCTGTGGCAAGCAAATGCGATGCTCTGATTGGCCAACTTGGACCAAATGCCCTCCCTCTGAGGGAGATTGGGTGCAGCCTGCACCTGCTCAGGTACAGGGACTGAGGATGAGGGAAAGACTGCAGGTCCCCAGGGAAATGTGGGTATCGTTTGTGAATGGTGGGTAGGCAAAAGCCAAGGATGTCCAATATAGTAGGTTTTTAATCAGTGTTTACTCAGTGAATGAATTAACAGATGAATGAGCAAACAGGAGCGTGCTGCTGGTTCTGCGAGCTGGTTATGCAATACCCCGAGTGGGGTTTTAACAGATGGAGCCTTTGCAGAGGGGAGGGCTAGAAGAGGGCTCTGAAATCAAGTCATCTGAGGATACCATTAAATTAGCTGAAATATTTAACAAGAAATAGGAGACAGAGGAGACATAAGACATCTGTTTCCAAACGTAAAGGGCATTCATAGGGAAGGGACATTTTCTGGGTCCCTACTCTATGCTGTAGATGCTGGGCTAGACACGTTAACTGATGTCACTGCACATTTATTTTCATTTTATTTTATGTTATTATTATTTTTTTTGAGATGGGGCCTTGCTGTGTGTCCCAGGCTGGAGTGCAGTGGTACAATCCTACCTTACTGCAGCCTCAGTCTCCCAGGCTTAAGCAATCCTCCTGCCTCTGTCCTGAGTAGCTGGGACTACAGGCACACACCACACTCAGATAATATTTTTTTTCAGACGGGATCTCGTCCTGTTGCCCAGGCTGGAGTAGAGTGGCACAATCACTGCAGCCTTGACTTCCCAGGCTCAGGTGACCCACCTCAGCCTCCCCAAGTAGCTGGGACTGTAGGCAAGCACCACCATGTGTGGCTAATTTTTTGTATGTTTGGTAGAGAAGAGATCTCCCATGTTGCTCAGGCTGGTCTCCAACTCTTGGGCTCAAGCCATCCTCCTGCCTTGGCCTCCCAAAATGCTGAGATTACAGGCATGAGCCACTGTAGCTGTCCGCAATTTAAAAATTTTTATTTAATCTCGATAATTGTGTTTGTTTAAGAACCTAGCTCAGAGAATTTAGGAACTTGCCTGGGGTCCTAGACCTGGGCTCTGACAAGGCCAGAATTCAGTCTGGGTCTGCTAGTTCAGAAGCCCCTCAGATTCCCTGGTATTTGATTTAGCTGCTGCATAGCCAGCAGACTGTACTAAATAATAGGGTTTTGCCATAGTTCTCTTTTGAGAATCTTGATTTCATCAATATTTGTTTATCCACTCATTCATCTTCATTCATGTACTCAGGAAATATTCCATTGATTGCCTACTGGGGTACTAGAGATAGACCAGTGAATGATTCAAGTCCCTGCCTTCCTGGAGCTTATAGTCTGGCCAAGTTCCATATTACTTCTAAGTGGTTCAATGACAGCCTCTAAGGATGTACAGATCTATGATAATACCAGTTACACTAGTCCCACTCCTCTGTAAGGAGGCAACCAGCAAAACCAAGAAGCTGGATGGCTTAGTTCTGTCTATGCTGTCTGCCTGGGAGACAGCCCCTAAAGGGGCTGATGGATGTTGAGGTATGGGAGGCTCAGTGTGCCTCACCTGTTTTCATCCTCCCAGACTGGTTCTGCTGGGTGATCTGAGCCGTGTCCCACCACTCTGTCCATATGATAACTTCCTTTTCTGAACCCCAGAGCAGAACCCATGGAATGAAGCAGGGTTAGCTGAATAGGAGGGAAATAAATATTTCTTGAATGAGGCCTTCCCTGCCCAGGGAAGTAGGTATTATTGTCTCCATTTTTCAGGGGAAGAAGCTGAGGCTTATTAGAGTCATGATTTGAGCCCAGGCCTGTCTGATGCCTCCAAAATGGTATGGGCTTCCTCTTGACCCTCCTTTGATCCAGACAGGTCTGGGGAGTAGGGCTTTCAAAGCTTCTGAACTGCAAGATGATCTGAATAGCTGGGATTACAGACGCCTGCCACCATTCCTGGCTAATTTTTGCATTTTTAGTAGAGACAGGGTTTCATCATGTTGGTCAGGTTGGTCTCAGTCTTCTGATCCGCCTGCCTCAGCCTCCCAAAGTGCTGGGATTACAGGCATGAGCCACCATGCCTGCCTTTTTTTTTTTTTTTTTCCTTGAGACGGAATCTTGCTCTGTTACCAGGCTGCAGTGCAGTGGCGTGATCTTGGCTCACTGCAACCCTCCCTCCTGGGTTCAAGCGATTCTCCTGCTTCAGCTTCCCAAGTAGCTGGGATTACAGGTGCCTGCTATCATACCCAACTAATTTTTGTATTTTTAGTAGAGACAGGGTTTCGTCACATTGGCCAGGCTGATCTTGAACTCCTGACCTCAGTTGATCTGCCCACCTTGGCCTCCCAAAGTGCAAGGATTACAGGAGTGAGCCACTGTGCCTAACTATGAGTTGTTAAGTTTCATTTCATGTATTTATCTAAAGAAGTACATATGGAGGGCCTAGGTACAGGAACTATTAGGCCCTGGGTGACCATGATTGACCAGGGTTTCTGCTGCCAGGTAACTTAAAGTCTGAGTTAAATAATTGGAAGTGCACAATCTTTCATTCAGTGATTTATTCAGCCATGCACCAGGATGTATCAGTTAGGTGCTTTGAATTGCAAGTGACAGAAATCCCAGTTCAAATGGGATAATTGATAAAAGCAGTTAAGTGGTTCACACCACCAGAAAGTAGAGAAGGAGGATAGGTCAGGGCTCCGCCTACATTTCTTTGTGATCCTCCCAGCTCTGTACTTCTGTCTGCTCTGTTCTCAGGTTGACTTCCTTCAAAGTTGTAAGAGAAAAGAGCTACCATCTCTCTCTAGAGTCACTGAACAAACTTCCTGAGCTTTGTCCTGATTGGATCATTTCAGGACATGCATTCATTTTTCAACTAATTGTGGTGGCAGGGGAAATGGGATAACACTGATTGGCTTAGACCATTCAGGACCTGTCCTTGGAATTGGAGGTGAGGTGTGTTTGACTGAAGGATGCGTCTCCATGGGGGAGGAGTGGAGTAGATGTTGACAAAGAGGTGACGACAGCCTCTTAGTGGGCAGTGTGCTAGGACTGGCATACAAATATGAGTAAAAGTGTCATCTCTTATTAGACACTCATCTTTTTCTTTTTAGAAATATTAATAATAGAGATGGGATCTTGCTAAGTTTCCCAGTCTCAAACTCCTGGGTTCAAGCGATCCTCCTACCTCAGCCTCCTAAAGTGCTGGGATTATAGGCGTGAGTCATCACACTGGACCAGAAACTCACCTTCTCTAGTGAGCTTCCTGAGAAGGGCATTTACCTAGCCTTAATTGAATGCTAGGTACTCGACATACATTTTTCAGAGTTAATTCTTGTAATATCCCTGTCAAAGAAATAAATATTTCCAGTTTACAGATGAGGAAGCAAGTCAGAGAGCTGGAGTTGCTTGCCGGCAGTCACACGCCACACACACCTAGGAAGCAGGCGGGGCGTGGCTGTGCCTGTGGCTTCCACACTACTTCCTCTGCTTTTTTGTGATTATGGTAGAGAAAATAAATCGTTAATAGAGACCCTAAAAAGGTTTGTTGAATGACTCTTCTGCATAAACAGAGCCTTGGGAGTAGTCACTGCTTTTCATTTCAAGTTTTTGTTAGAGGAATCCTGCCTGCCTCTTTTTTTTTGAAACAGAGTCTCGCTCTGTAGCCCAGGCGGGAGTGCCGTGGCATGATCTTGACTCACTGCAATCTCCAACTCCTGGGTTCAAGTGATTCTCCTGCCTCAGCCTTCTGAGTAGCTGGGACTACAGGCGCGTGCCACTGTGCCTGGCTGATTTTTTGTATTTTTAGTAGAGATGGGGTTTCACCATGTTAGCCAGGATGGTCCTGACCTTGTGATCCGCCTGCTTCAGGCTCCCAAAGTGCTGGGATTACAGGCATGAGCCACCTCTGCCGGCCTTTTTATTTTTATTTTTATTTTTAAACTAGCTGTAGATGGGAGGAAAACTCTTCTTCCAGGTTGAGGTAAATAACAGAAATTGAATGAGTTCAAGAGAAAAAGCAGAACCATTGTCAACTGACAACGTCTCCAAAGAGATGATTGCATCAGATAATTTTACAGAAATGGTTTCTCTCTCCTTTTGACTTTTCTGCCTGAGGCTGCCATTAGGTTTTAAAGTAATAGAGTAGCTATTATGTAATTGTGTACAATGCTTCCTTCCCTTGGGCCCACAGTTAACTTGTGCCTTCAAAATACAGAATACGGTTTTTTTGGTAAAGAGTTTATGTAAAGCCAGTGTGATTCCTAAATTAAACTGCCAAAAAGAGGGCAAACAAGCTGGGTTTTCGGCCTCTCTCCAGGTTCTGCAGAGATGTAACATCCGACAGATCAGGAAGACGATTTGCTGAAAGCCATTTGTGTGCTTGTGCAGAATGTGTTCACGCTGCTCCTGCCCACAGTGTGTGTGTGCTGCACTTCACTGCCCAGTGGAAAGGCTCTCATTTGTTCATAGGTCCCCCAACCTCAACTACTTCCATTCCATCCAGGCAGATACAGTTTCATCTGGGGAGAAATTAATTTTTTTTCCAGAGACAGAATCTCACTCTGTTGCTCAATCTGGAGGGCAGTGGCACAATCTTGATTCACTACAATCTCCTTCTCCTGGGTTCAAGCGATTCTCATTCCTCAGCCTCCCAAGTAGCTGAGATTATAAGCGCATGCCACCATGCTTGGCTAATTTTTTGTATTTTTAGTAGAGATGGGGTTTCACCATGTTGGCCAGGCTGGTCTTGAACACCTGACTTCAAGTAATATGCCCGCCTCGGCCTCCCAAGGTGCTGGGATTACAGGCATGAGCCACTGTGCCCGGCAATAAAAAACTTTGAAACCCAAATGGTGGTTGGTGAATAAGGTTGATGAGTGAGGTTTTCAGCTTAGATGCTGTGCTTTTTGAGTTCTTGTGTCTGCTTTTTTTCCAGGTTATTACTGATGATAATTGATTTATCTATCCAAATTTCTAGCACATTATGTACAGTGTTTTAAGTCTTGGGGACAGAGAATTGAGCAAAGCACAGCCTTAAGTGCTATTCGCCTTTAGTGGCCTTCCTCTAATTCCCCCAAGTCCGTCCGCATTGGTGTGATCTGTGGGTGCTGATTTACTCTGGGCCAAGCAAACTTTAACTGGACTTGGGGAAAGGTATGAAGTAGAAGTAACTAGAACACGAGAAAGGTCTGGGGATAAAACGCAGAGGCTTAGGCTATGCGCAGAGCTCATGCCCGTAATCTCTGCACTTGGGAGGTTGTGGTGGGAGGATTGCTTGAGCCCAGTAGTTTGAGATCAGTCCTAGCAACACAGCAAGGGTATTGAACTCCTGAACTCAAGGGTATTGCTATGTTGCTGGGACTGATCTAGCACCAATAATAATAATAGAAAAGGGAAAAAATAGCCAGGCATAGTGGTGCATGCCTGTAGTCCCAGCTACTTGGGAGTCTGAAGTGGGAGCATCATTAGTGCCCTGGAGGTGATGCTACTGCACTCCAGCCTGGGTGACAGAGCAAGAGCCTTTTGAAAAAAGGAAAGAGAGAAAGAGAGAGCGAGTGGAAGGAAGGAAGGAGGGAAGGAGAAAGAGAGAAAGAAAGAAAAAGAAAGAGAAAAGAAAAGAAAGAAAAGGCTTAAATGCCAAGTAATGACTGGAAAACAGGGCTCTGGGCTCATTGTGACCCTGCAGGGGTGACCAATTGGTTTTCATTAGGGATGAAATTTAGGGGCTTTGTTACCACAGCATAACCCAGCTCACCGTAAGTCATGTAACCACTACTGTCATAGAGGGAGCACGATTCATGGAACTCGGGAGCAGATGTGTGTGTGCGCATGTGTGCACACAAAGACGTGTGTGTATATATGAATCTTGCTGCCTCTTGAACCTGTTTTCCAAACTTGTCTACACGTTAGAATCACCTGGCAATCTTTTAAAATCCCAAGCCTCAGGCCATACACTAGATGAATTACTTCATAGACTCTGGGGGTGGGACGGAAGCATTAATGGTTTTCTTAAGCTCTCCAGGTGATTCTAATGTTCAGGACAAGTTAAGTTCAGGAATCACTGCTCTGTGAGAATTATTATTATATCATGATGATGATGATTTGAGGAGGAGTGGGCATAATGGTAGTGACAGTGGGAGTAGCCATCATTATCATTTACTGGCTGCTGCCTATATGCCAGGCAGTATCCTGCGTGTTTTACTAAGATGATCACTTCTGATTCTCACTGTCCTCCACTAGACAATTTTGTAGGTGGTTGGAGAAGGAAAGGAGAGGGTCCTATCTTTTTTTTTTTTTGAGACGGGGTTTTGCTCTCGTTGCCCAGGCTAGAGTGCAATGGTGCCATCTTGGCTCACTGCAACCTCTGCCTCCTGGGTTCTGGCAATTCTCCTGCCTCAGTCTCCCAAGTAGCTGGGATTACAGGCATGTATCACCATGCCTGGCGAATTTTTTTTTTTTTTTTTTTTTAGTAGAGATGGGGTTTCTCCATGTTGGTCAGGCTGGTCTCAAACTCCCAACCTCAGGTGATCTGCCTGCCTCAGCCTCCCAAAGTGGTGGGATTACAGGCATGAGCCACCGTGCCTGGCTGAGGGTCATATCTTTCAAACTGATGTGAGCCACAGAGTTGGCTAACCAGATTGTCAGGTGAAAATAAGTAAGATGGGGTTGCTGGGCTTACCTTCTTGACCCCAGAGGGACCATTATGGTCATCCTTAGGGCTGAGATTCAGGGTTTCTTTGTTACCACAGCATAACCTATCCCATCCTGATGGATGCAACCATCCTTTTAATTACCACAGTGGCTTCAGGCGTCGGTGTTCAGAAGGACATTTTGCAACGTGATAAATTGAGGGTAGTTTACTTTGGCTTGCGGCTTGGAAAGAGAGAAGAGTGCAGTAAACCAGGCTATTAATCTTGGGTTGGTTGGTTCATCCATCAAAACCACTTTGTATGTGTCTCAAGGAATCACATTTAATAAATTAATAAAACGCTACCTTGTGTTTTGTAGCACTTTTCTCAGCGGAATACACAGTGCTATGCAAACCTCCTACTGTTGTTAGTCTTTTTGATACGCCATAGAAGGTCTGTAAGAGGTAAGTAGGGCATTTTACCAGAAGGTAAAATGAGGAAGTAAGTTACCTTGAAATGCTTATCTAACATCTTTATATATTTCTGAAGTCTGCAGAGATTTCTGATGGGAGCCTTTATGTGTAGGTAGGAGTTTGGCTGGGAAATATGGGAGTGTTGTGAAAAGTGTTCCCAGCAAAGGAACAGCATAGAGAAAGGTGGAACAGCAAGAAACAGTATTTACATGAACTCTGTAATCAGGTTAGCATTATGACCGAGAAAGATACCATAAAGCCTGCATTTCTATTTATTTCTTCATCATGCAGCACATATGTCTTTTTTCTTTCCCTTTTTTTTCTTTTTTTGGACACGGAGTTTCATTCTGTCACCCAGGCTGGAGTGCAGTGGCACGATCTCGGCTCACTGCAACCTCCACCTCCCGGGTTCAAGCAATTCTCCTGCCTCAGCCTCCCAAGTAGCTGGGACTACAAGTGTGTGCCACCACGCCTGCCTAATTTTATATTTTTAGTAGAGACAGGGTCACTATGTTGGCCAGGCTTGTCTTGAATTCCTGAACTCAAGTGACTTGCCTGCCTTGGTCTCTCAAGGTGCTGGGATTACAGGTGTGAGCCACCGCACCTGTCCGCAGCACATACACCTTCTAACATTTTTGCAATAGTGGAAGAGATTTGTGTGTTGTATATAATGAGGGCTGAATAAGGACAGCAATTAATTGACCTACTTTTTTTTTTCTTTGAGTTGGAGTCTCGCCTGTTGCCAGGCTGGAGTACAGTGGCGCAATCTCAGCTCACTGCAACCTCTGCCTCCCAGGTTCAAGCGATTCTCCTGCCTCAGCCTCCCGAGTAGCTGGGACTACAGGCACGCACCACCACACCCAGTTAATTTTTGTATTTTTAGTAGAGACGGGGTTTCACCATGTTGGTCAGGATGGTCTCAATCTCTTGACCTCATAGTTCGCCTGCCTCATCCTCCCAAAGTACTGGGATTACAAGTGTGAGCCACTGCGCTGAGCCTAATTGACCTACTTTTACCCTGAAAGATTACACCAGATACCGTACCAAATGTTGCACACTGCTTATTAGCATAGCTATTTCATAGGACTTTATTGATGCCTCAGTGATATAGAATAATCTTTGGAAATAAAGACAGTATAGACATAAACCCCTCTGATCTTCCCCTGGGTCTGGAGTTCATGACTAGGGGATTGCGCCCTGGACAACTTCCGTAACCACTTGGGCCCTGTATTTTCATAAACAAAAGTGTTAGGTTGAAGGTGAATTCCAAACTTTCTTCTGCTTCTAAAATTAGCTGATTTCATCCAGAAACTCTGATGCCCAGGCACTTATAAGTACAAATGGCCTATTAAATTAAGAAGCTAGGGCAGGTGCGGTGGCTCAAGCACATAATCCCAGCATTGGGAGGCTGAAGTGGGCGGATCACCTGAGATCAGGAGTTCGAGACCAGCCTGGCCAACATGGTGAAACTCTTGTCTCTACTAAAAATATAAAAATTAGCTGGGCATTATGCCAGGCACATGGAATTCCAGCTACTCGGTAGGCTGAGGCAGGAGAATCGCTTGAACCTGGGAGGCAGAGGCTGCAGTGAGCTAAGATTGCACCACTGCACTCCAGCCTGGGCGACAGAGTGAGAGTCTGCCAAAAAAAAAAAAAATCAAAAATTTAAATAAGTACTGAGATGATAGACATTTTCTCCAAGTCTGTGGATTGAGGTTAGACCAGAGCTTGGGCAAGGTAACATTCACCCCTTTGCCCTCTTCTGTGAATTACATGTTGGAGAGAGGTATGCATTCTCATTAAACCTGTGTTCTAACATGAAATCAGCACCAGGATTTTAGAGCGGAAGCTTGTTAAACCAGTTATACCTCTTCTTAACTTGGACCATATTGGTTATTTTTTTTAAAAAACCTTATGCAATATCTTTACTTCTGTAGCCTCAAAAAGTGACTGTGAGAACCCTAGCTCTTTCAGAGTTTTAGTTCATGTTTGACTTTTTCCCATCATTCTGTCTAAATCTCTGTATTTCAAATACTACGTTACACACTAGTGACCTGATCATTTAGGCTAATTCTGGGCAGGGTTAAATCTTACCTCCTTGTCTTGCTTGTCTGATTCCCTGGTTCCAGCTCTGTGGCCATTCACAGTAGTGTTAAGACTTAGGCCTGTGCTGATTCAGGCTGGGCCAATGTCATCTCCTTGACCAGCTACCGCTGTTGAGTGCATGCCTTGTACAGGCTCCATGCTCTCACTGAGGATATAGTCATGACGAAACAGCGTGGCCGCTACCCTCCTGGAGCTCACAGTGTTCAATAACTGTACAATTACAGTGGTGGTGTGTGCTGTAAACAAGAAGCACAGAGGTTGAGAACACCCGTGCAGGGGATCTGACCTAGTTTACTCAAAATAGCAAATGCATGGCCACGATGAGGAGCCCAGGCAAGCAGTTAGGGGCTGGAGGCAGTAAGAGCAGCAAGCGATCTCGAGCACAAGTTGGGACCAGGTGAACGGGTCAAGAGTCAGCAAATGAACAGGTCCCTGTTACTGGATAAAGTGCAGGACAAGTCCTTCATCTCCCTGCTCCCTCTCCCTTGACCTACCAAAGCTGGAGGGGACTCTTCTAGCCCGTTAATTTTACAGGATGTATTGATATCATCCATGCCATTTATTTGGCAGTTGTGTGTTGCTTTGTATTGGAGTAAGTAGTATGCCTTTCATCTCCTGGAAGAGAAGTCTGTTTCCTACACTCTGTGTTCCCCTAAGTCGGTGGCCCTAGATGGAATGGTTGATGCATCAACTGACTAATGAAGATGCCTGTGGCACTTCATTTGGTCTTAGAATGTGGGCCATGGTGAAACCCCGTCTCTACTAAAGGTGCAGAAAATTAGCCGGGCATAGTAGTGCATGCCTGTAATTCCGACTACTCAGGAGGCTGAGGCAGGAGAATCACTTGAATCCGGGAGGCGGAGGATACAGTGAGCTGAGATAGCACCATTGCACTCCAGCCTGGGTAACAGGGTGAGAGTCCATCTCAAAAAAAAAAAGAATGTGGGCCTTGTTCTTTTTGCCTTCAAACTAGCGGATCAACAGAAGGTTCAGAATGGAGGAGAACGGTAACACGTAACAGTTCCAAGTGTTCCTTCGTGCTGAAATTTACCAATGCTTCTGTGGACTGAGCCAATGAATGGGGGAAATTCTATCAACCTAGGAATAGTTTAATAGATACTAGCTTGTAATTAAAAGTTCAAGGTAAATTGTCTTTCCTTTATCTGCATGCTATTACCTACTTTTCTTTCTGCCTGTGTGATTCTATTCCCATTAATAGAGTAACTGCCAGCCATGAGCCTTCTGTTTGCTTTCGCCCCTTCTATGTTTCCTCATTGTCTCTATCAGGTTTCTCCTTTGACCGCTTCTGCTTCCTTTTCTTTTCCATTTTTCTCCTGTCCACATTCTTCCTTTTTTAAATGCCATCTTTTTGGGCAAATAAAATGGTTCAAAACATTAAAAGAAAATAAAAAAGGGCATGGTTTCATTCCCACATTCATCCTGTTATCATTGAGTTTTTTTTTTTTTTTTTTTTTTGAGATGGAGTTTCACTCTTGTTACCCAGGCTGGAGTGCAATGGCGCTGTCTCTGCTCACTGCAACCTCCGCCTCCTGGGTTCAGGCAATTCTCCTGCCTCAGCCTCCTTAGTAGCTGGGATTACAGGCATGCGCCACCAAGCCCAGCTAATTTTTTGTATTTTTAGTAGAGACGGGGTTTCACCATGTTGAACAGGATGGTCTCGATCTCTTGACCTCGTGATCCACCCACCTCGGCCTCCCAAAGTGCTGGAATTACAGGCGTGAGCCACCACGCCCGGCCTCACTGAGTTTTAACTTCTCTGACCCTTTCTACCATTCCCCACAGGGGTACATATTTTATATTAATTATATACATAACTTTGCATTCTATTATATATGTAACTTTATTACATATTTATTATCTACCTATGTATACATGTAGCATACATAATTATAAATGTAATTTTGCATTTTATGATATATGTAGTTTTGTCCTTTTTTTTTTTGAGATGGAGTCTTGCTCTGTTGCCAGGCTGGAGTGCAGTGACGCAATTTTGGCTCACTGAACCTCCGCCTTCTGGGTTCCAGTGATTCCCTTACCTCAGCTTCCCTAATAACTGGGACTACAGGCACACACCACCAGGCCTGGCTAATTTTTTTTTTTTTTTTTGTATTTTAGCAGAGATGGGGTTTCACTCTATTGGCCAGGATGGTCTTAATCTCCTGACCTCATGATCTACCCGCCTCGGCCTCCCAAAGTGCTGGGATTACAAGATTTGAGCCACCATGCTGGGCCTGCTATATGTAGTTTTGTACTTTGTTCTTTTAACTTAATATTCACATTTTAAAAATCAACGAATGCTAACTGAGCTCCTGGTATATACCAGACATTGTTCTAGGGGCTGGGTACGCATTAGTGGTCAGACCAGCCATAAACTCCTGCTGTCATGGGCTTGGTCTAGTTCATGGAGAAAGACAATAAACATAATACAAACGACGTTAGCAGGTGACAACTGTTATGGAAACAAAGAGTAGGGTTAAAGAAGACTGGGAATATTAATTTATAAAATAGTTTCTTGTGTTTCTACCATTTTCTTATGTACTCAGTTGTATGTTGTCCTTGATGTTGATGGATTTTAATTCACTGAGACGCTTAGGACTAAATAACTTTATTTATTTATTTATTTTCTAGAGAGAGTCTCGCTCTGTCGCCCAGGCTGGAGTGCAGTGGCACAATCTCGGCTCACTGCAACTTCTGCCTCCCAGGCTCAAGATTCTCCCACCTCAGCCTCCAGCGATTCTCCTGCCTCAGCCACTGGAGTAACTGGGATTGCAGGCATGTGCCACCACGCCAAGCTAATTTTTGTGTTTTTAGTAGAGATGGGGTTTTGTCATGTTGGCCAGGCTGGTCTCAAGCTCCTGACCTCGAGTGATCTGCCTGCCTTGCCTCCCAAAGTGCTGGGATTATAGGCGTGAGCCACCGCGCCTGGCCAGGACTATGTAACTTTAAATCACACGAGAACCTATGAGTCCTTGAGAGCAAACCTTTTATTTCTGAGTTGAGAAAACAGGTCCAGAGAAAAGAAATGACTTGCCCAAAATCAGACTGCCCCCAAGTAGCAAAGCAAGGACTTAACATTTTAATTAAAGTGATTTGCATTAATTCTAAAGACGGTTCTTTCAGAATCCTACTATGTCATTTCCCGATAGTGGGAAATTTAATTTGTGTCTGGTTTTTATTATAAATAATGCTGCAGCTTTATTAAATAGCATCTTAATGAAAGCAAGCCTATTAATAAAAACCATAATAATAAATAATAGAAAATATTAATACTTATTGTGCCCTTAAATTTTCTGTGCCCTGTGCTAAGCACTTTACATGAAATAATTTACATCTAACAATGAGTACCATTAGTTTCTTCATTTTTTTTTTCTTTTTTTGAGACAGAGTTTTGCTCTCGTCACCCATGCTGGTGCAGTGGTGCGATCCCTTCTCACTGCAACCTCCACCTCCTGGGTTCAAATGATTCTCCTGTCTCAGCCTCCCAAGTAGCTGGGATTACAGGCACACGCCACCGCGCCTGGCTAATTTTTGTATTTTTGTAGAGACGGGGGTTTTCCCATGTTGGCCAGGCTGGTCTCCAACTCCTGACCTCAGATTATCCACATCCTGCTTGGCCTTCCAAAGTGCTGGGATTATAGGCGTGAGCCACCGCGCCCGGACACTTTCTTCATTTTATAGATGAGAAAATGAAGGGATAAAAACTCAAGACTGACCAAGCCCAGGGTCTGACGGTCAGCTTCTATGATATACAACTTTCTGCGTGTGAATAGTAGAACAACAACTGTCGACAAAAAATCCCCCAAACTCTCAAGTTAAAAAAAAAAAGCAAATGTCAAAAGCCAAGATAATCAGGTACATGCATTTATTTAAAACTTCACCAGCCAGGCACGGTGGCTCAGGCCTGTAATCCCAGCACTTTGGGAGGCTGAGGTGGGCAGATCATGAGGTTAGGAGATCGATACCATCCTGGCTAACACGGTGAAACCCCGTCTGTATTAAAAATGCAAAAAATTCTTCGGGCATGGTGGCATGTGTCTGTAGTCCCAGTTACGCAGGAAGCTGAGGCAGGAGAATCCCTTGAACCTGGAAGGTGGAGGTTGCAGTGAGCCAAGATCGCACCAATGCACTCCAGCCTGGGCAACAGAGTGAGACTCTACCTCAAAAATAAAAAGAAAAGAGTTTACCAAATATTTAAGTTTTACCAAACTTTTACAGATTATGTTTCATATGTAATTGTTGCTTTTTATAGCCAAAGACGGTTCAAATTGGCAATTTCCTAAGTTCTACTTATTATTGTAGCCAATGCTCACAATTGACTACAATTGTTAAAGTAGGTGATAATTGTGCCTGTGTTATAGATGAGTAGTATAGTAGTTCAAGGGGAGCTTGACACTGAGGGATTTGGTTAATGTTTACAGAAAGGAAAAAGGGATGGGGAAGCAAGGCCGATGGAATGATTTATGCAAAGCAGGCAGCTAAGACTTGGGCGAGAATCCTGGTTCACATCCTAGTAGGTGTGTGACCTATGGCAAAATACTTGAACTGTTTGTCCCTCTGTTTTCTCATCTGAAAATAGGGAGGTAGTAAGTCTCTTTTATAATGTTGTAAGGATTGCATTATAAATGGGTAGAAATCACTTTCTATAATACTGCAGAAACTAAGCAATTGATCAGAGGTATTGGCGGTAAAAGTTCCTTCAGTCGTTATATTTCCCATTAAATTCTTTTGTCTTTCTTCTAAAGACAGTGTTTCTGTAAAACACAAAAAAATCTTATTTTAACAGCATTGATAAATTAATATACTTTATCAATCTTTTAAAATGTCATTGATAAATTAATGACTCTGGACAAAATTAAGAATTCTTTTTCTTTTCTTTTCAGACAGGGTCTGACCCTGTCGCCCAGGCTGGAGTGCAATAGTGCAATCATGACCCACAGCATTCTTGACCTCGTGGGCCAAAACAATCATTCTGCCTCAGCCTCCCAAGCAACTGGGACCACAGGCTCACACCACCATGCTCGGCTAATTTTCCTTTGTTTTAAAATTTTTTCTACAGACAGGGTCTCCTCATGTTGCCCAGGCTGGTCTCAAGCAATTCTGGGCTTAAGCAATCCTCCCACCTTAGCCTCCCAAAGTGCTGGGATTACAGGTGCGAGCCACTGCACCTGGCTGGAATTCTCTTTTTCTATAGGCAAAGATTTCATCTAATTCTGATGGTGTGCTATGTAAGGTGGGTAGAAAAGCAGAGATTCACTAACCTCTCTGGGTTTTGGGGTCACAGTGGGGTGAAGCTCAGAAATGAATGGCCTACCCAGCCATTTTTCTCCCTTCCGTTCCTCTGGAGCCATCTGTGATTTTGTGGCACCTGGTCCCTTCCTTCAGGTGATGCCCTCCTGTGCCTGTGCCTTTTCCTGATGGGAGGGATGGGATTGCCAGAACTAAACATGTCAAGTGAGCGGTGCTTCGTGCTGCTGAACCACACCAAGGGCTGAACGAGCTATTCATGGAAGGGGTGGCACTTTCTGAGCATACCCTCTTGGAGTTTTTTTTTTATTTTTTGCAGCCAGTGAGTCTGTAAATTGTGCCATGGGCTTGGTCTGCAAACTGCTTACAGCATCAGTCAGCATGGGGGAACAGCCTCTCCCTTGGGAAAAAACTTCTCCTCGATGGTAGGGCTTGGGAAGAAGTGAAGGCATACAGAAAATCTTTTCCTCTTCTCCCTGTTGAAATCTTGGCACGAAAGCACACTCTTCATTTCTGTTTCCTATATCAGCAGCAGATTCCCAATTTGAACTTGAAGGCATCATCCTTGCTTCGTCATACGTCAGCTTTTCCGGCTGCAAACAATTTTGCTTCTCTAGTTGACGAGGACTCTAATAACTCCAGGTGGTGAATGGGCGGTGGGAAATGCAGCTCTGTAGAAATACAGCTCGAAAGCAATACAAACACAGAGGGAAAAAATGGGAAGCTTGGCAAGCGGGAAGTGCTGGAATAAAGCATTTTACCTTTACTGAAATTGAAGAGGCCTCCCCTCAGCTGAATTCCAGATTCATTCAATACTTCCTGGTTTAGCTGCACAGTGGAATATTATACAGCCTTTAACAGTGATGTGGCTGAAGTGCCTTTGTTAAGGAAGGTTGATAAAGATACACTGTGAGATGAAAGACAGCAGATGACAATTCACTAAATGAACCATTTTAATAAAAATATGTGCTGTCTATATATAGATACAGACAGGAAAAACATTTGGAAGGGCGTCCACATGGTGTGGGTGGTTGGATCATGGGTGTTTATATTTTCTTTCATTTGCTCATATGTATTTTCACATTTTTTGCTGCAATCAACATGCATTACTCATATAATCAGGGTGAATAGTGCATCGGGCACCTCATTTACTGCTCAGATCTTCCCCCTTTTTTTTAATCCATTTTTTTCACCATATTTAGGGAGGCTCTCCTGGGGCTGGGGACTGTGGCAGGAACTGCAGTGGGCACGGTGATAGCTCCATCTCTGCTGTCACAGCTGACATTGTAATGAGAGGTGGTTTTTGTTTGTCTGTGTGGGGTTTTTTTAGTTAAAACTTTTTTTTTTTTTTGAGATGGAGACTCGCTCTGTTGCCCAGGCTGGAGTGCAGTGGCACCATCTTGGCTCACTGCAATCTCCGCTTCCTGGGTTCAAGCTATTTTTCTACCTTAGCCTCCTGAGTCGCTGGGACTACAGGTGCATGCCACCACGCCTGGCCAGGCTGGTCTTGAACTCCTGACCTTGTGATCTGCCCACATTGGCCTCCCAGAGTGCTGGGATTACAAGCGTGAACCACTGCGCCCAGCCAGTTAAAACGTTTTTAAGCTAAACATTTAAAATAATTAGAGGCCGGGCGCAGTGGCTGACACCTGTAATCCCAACACTTTGGGAAGGCAGGAGGATCACTTAAAGTCAGGAGTTTGAGATCAGCTTGGGTGAAACCCCATCTCTACTAAAACTATGAAAAACTTAGCTAGGCATGGTGGTGTGTGCCTCTAGTCCAAGCTACTCGCCAGGCTGAGGTAGGAGCATCGCTCTTGAACTTGGGAGGCAGAGGTTGCAGTGAGCTGAGATCACACCACTGAACGGCAGCCTGGGTGACACAGCAAGTTTCCATCTCAAAGAAAATAAATACAAAAAAAATTTAAAAAATTAGAGTTTGTGATAAGCGATGTGAAGGAAAAATGCCAGTGATGTGCTAGGGAATGAGTGAAGGTAGGTGGGGATTCACCTTTGGAAGGGTGATGGGGGGACCGCTTTGAACCTGAAGGTGGAAAAACAGCCAAGTGAGGAGACTGGAAAGCGTACTCAAGGTACAGAAAGGAATAGCCAATGTGAGGCGGTGGGACCCTTTTTCCTTCCTGCAGGCCACCTGAAGGGCTGGGGAAATGAGACTTGGAATTGCCCCACTTGTGAGAAATATGTTAGGTTTGCAAATGTATTGGAGGCTCATAGATGAACCTTGTAACTCAGGAAATAGAGCCCTAAGGACAGCTTCATGGCTCCTGTGAGATTGGTTAATGTTTTGCTAAATAACAGGAAGGTGTCGGTTTGATTGGTTGCCTTCTTACTTGGGTTCTTTTTGAATAGCAGCTCTGATGTCACCTTTCAATGCTGGATGAGTTTCTAGGCCTTCCCAGGGGATTCTCAGGCCTCTGTCCCCTGTCCTCTTCCCCTTTCTTCCTTAAATATTCATCCAGTCCTCATCCCTAACGCAACACTGCAGTCCCTGACTACAGTGGAAATGTTTGGAAGCTGTCTGTTTCCTCAAGGATTCAGTGTTCATTCATCCTGTGAAAAGACAGAGAGAATGAGTTTATAGAATTCTCTGCATGTTCAATTGAGGAGTGAGACTGTATACAGAGGCAGCAAAAACTCTAGGTGCTTAAGCATATTGAAAGATGTATTTGAGTGAAGGCTGGCAGCAAAATATAGAGTCTTCCCTAAGGACAATTGGGCAATAACAAATCAGGAACCAAAAACATGTTCAGATCCTTTGACCCAGTAATTACAATCCAGGGAACTTATGCTGAGGTCAGACTTTTTTAAAGGGAAAAATAAAGAAAACAAAACGTCTGTAGCAGCAGCAATAGTCAATAATGACATGTGTTTTGGAGCTTTGAAAGTATTTTCTTATACAGTCTTTATGAGAGCTTCCCAACATTTCTGTGAAGTAGATACTCTTATCCCCATTTCACAGGTAAGAAGTGAAGGTCAAGTGGGTGGTCCTAGTTCACTCTGGCAGATTCAGGCTCTGAGCTCCAGCTCATGAATGGTTACCCAGTGGGTTTGGTCAGAAACTCAAAGTACAGCTGGGGACAGTGGCTCTTACCTGTATTCCCAGCACTTTGGGAGGCCAAGGTGGGCGGATCACCTGAGGTCAGGAGTTTAAGACCAACTTGGCCAACATGGTAAAAACCCATCTCAATCTAAAATACAAAAATTAGCGGGATGTGGTGGCACATGCCTGTAATCCCAGCTACTCAGGAGGCCGAGGCAGGAGAATCACTTGAACTGGGAGGTGGAGGTTGCAGTGAGTGGAGATCTCGTCATAGCCCTCCAGCCTGGGACAACAGAGCAAGACTGTCTCAAAAAAATAAATAAATACAAATAGAAAAAAAGAAACTCAAGATATAGTGGTAGGAGTCAAAAAACCGTAAGGAGAAAACCAAGACTGATAACAGTTATTGAGCTTAGTCTGTACCTGGTTCAGTTCCCAGCATTTTACAAGTTTTTTTCTGAGTTAACACTACCACAAACTTGTGGGGGAAACTGAGGCTTTCAGATGTTGAATAACTTGTGTAAGTTGTAGAGCAGGTTTCAAGCCTAATCAGGTTACATCCAGAGTGTAGAGGTGGTGTCAGCTCCCGAGTTGCTCTCTGCATTTACAAGAATGCTTTGTAGAGGGAGTGAATATATGAACAAATGAACGAACACATGGATTAGGGAGGTTAGGACATGACAGCCAGCTTGTGTGGAGAATCAGACCTCAGGCTCCCTGTGGATGACAGCTTCTTTTCCATAGCTGCATTTTCTACGTGCAATACAGCAGTGCAGTTGTCCAGGCCTCTCCCAGGAGAGTGGGAGCTGTCCTGGCCCTCGAGGCCACATTTCTCCAGCACCTTTTGCCTAAAGGCTCTTTTTCCCTAAAGGCTTAACTCATCCCTTGCCAAATACCCAAAGCCAAATCAGTCTCGGGGGTAAGCCAGGCATGTAGGGTGTGGACCTTTAGCAACTGAAGGAAACTGAGCTATTTAGGCATGATGAAATACTCCGCAGTCATTAAAGTGACAGATGTGACTGTAGAAATACGAAAAAGTATTAGGAAATAGTTACATATATCTGAAGATACCAGTGAAAGCAATGTACATTTATTTCTTTATTATTATTATTATTATTATTTGAGATGGAGTCTCACTTTGTCGCCCAGGCTGGAGTGCAGTGGTGGGATCTTGGCTCACTGCAACCTCTGCCTCCTGGGCTCAAGCGATTCTTCTGCCTCACCCTGCTGAGTAGCTGGGAATACAAGCGTGTGCCACCACGCCTGGCTAATTTTTGTATTTTTAGTAGAGACGGGGTTTCACTATGTTGGCCAGGCTGATCTTGAACTCCTGGTCTCAAGTGATCGGTCTGCCTCAGCCTCCCAAACTGTTGGGATTATAGGTGTGAGCCACCGTGACCGGCTGAAAGCAATGTGCATTTACATGGATGAAGATTGGAAGAGAAGAGGAATGAAAATTGTGTAAAAGTATTGGGATCAGGTGTGTCACCCTCCAATTTGTCTAAGCCAGGAGCCTCTGGGTCATCCTGACAACCCGTCTCCTCTTCCCCCAGATTGAACTTGCAGATTCTGCGTCCGTTAGCATCTTAATTCTGGCGTCTGTTCTTCATCCTCACTACCAGTTTCCTCCAGCAGACTCTCCTTATCTCTCCTGGACCCCACAGCTGCCTCTTAACTGGTTTGCTGGCCCTCTGTTCTCTGTACCACTGTAGCCCATATTGGACTCTGTGGTCAGAGTGATCCTGATATAAAACATATCTGATTATGAGTCTCCCTTGGTTAGAAGCTTTGCTTTACTTGTGGTTGCCTTCAGAAGGCAAGTTCAGATTTCTAACATGGTGTATGATGTCCTTTCCAATCTCAGTGTGTCACAGCACCCCCATGATCCTCCCCAACCCTTGGCCCTCTGCGTTTTCTTCTAGGTCCTTTCCCCTTAGCTTCAAGACCAAGCTCAGAGGTCTTGCCCCCTGCTTTTTTTTTTTTAGATGGAGTCTCACTCTCGCCCAGGCTAGAGTGCAGTGGTGTGATCTCGGCTCACTGCAACCTCTGCCTCTTGGGTTCAAGCGATTCTCTTGTCTCAGTCTCCCGGGTAGTTGGGATTACAGAGGCACTTACCACCACTTTCAGTTAATTTCTTTTTTCTTTTTTTTTTTTTTAAGTCGAGACAGAGTTTCACCATGTTGGTCAGGCTTGTCTCAAACTCCTGACCCCAAGTGATCTGCCTGCCTTGGCCTCCCAAAATACTGGGATTATAGGTGTGAGCCACTGTGCCTGGCCAAAGGTCGCATTCTTTGTGAAGCCTTCACAGCTGTCCCAGGGAAAGTTGGTTCCTCTACCCTTCTAAATTACCAGTCATGCTATGTTTTAAGTGCAAGATTACAGCTATCCTTGCACTAAACTCTCAGCCCCTCTGGAGCAGGGACTTTGTGTCTTACTCTCCTACTTCCCAGACCCTCAGCCTGATGCCCAGGACTCAGTAAGGGGGCAAAAATGTGTGTTGATTGAATGGATCAATGATTGAGTAAAAGCATTTATTTTCCATAGTGTTTTAAAACCGATTTGATAATAAATAAAAATTTCTAAGAAAATAGCACTGAAGGAAAGCCACGGGACCTTCTGAGATGTAAAAAAATAGACAGAGAAAATGCGGTGTACATGGAGAAACAGAAAGTATGGGCAGGGTTTCACCATGTTGGCCTGGTTGATCTCGAACTCCTGACCTCTGGTGGTCCACCCGCCCTGGCCTCCAAAGTTTTGGGATTACCGGCGTAAGCCACCACCACGCCTGGTCCAGTATTTTATTATTATCACTCCTCAGTGGATTGTTTTCTTTGCTGGACTGTAAGCTTCCTAGGCCAGCGTCATGTCTGTATTGCTCTCCATAGATAAAATTAGGATCAGTGGGCCGGGCGCGGTGGCTCACACTTGTAAGCCCACCACTTTGGGAGGCTGAGGCGGGTGGATCATGAGCTCAGGAGTTTGAGACCATCCTGGCTAACACAGTGAAACCCCATCTCTACTAAAAATACAAAAACTAGCTGGGCATGGTGACAGGCAACTGTAATCCCAGCTACTCAGGAGGCTGAGGCAGGAGAATTGCTTGAACCCGGGAGGCGGAGGTTGCAGTGAGCTGAGATCGTGCCACCACACTCTAGCCTGGGCGACAGAGCTAGACTCCATCTCAAAACAAACAAACAAAAATTAGGATCAGTGGATGAAAATTGCTGTGCATCAGATTTTTGCTTACTGTAAAATAGGTTCCTCACAGTCAGAGGCTGATAATTGCAGTAATGAGCTCCCTATAATTGGAGATATTGGAGCTAAACTGGATATTCACATGTTGAAGATACTATGAAATATTTCTGCTTTTGGTGGGAGATTGGGTTAGAGGTGTATGGTTACTCAGAGCTCATATCTAAGGGACTGTGAACATGTATGAACTCCTCCTCTGGTTCACATGGAGCACGGTGGTCTGTCTGGACCCAGGTTTTCTGAGATTGGATGTTAGTATGTCAGACGAGTGGACCAAGGTTCTTGGATTATGAGGACTTTTCTATCAGCATCAACGTTTGCAAAACATCATCTCCAGTTTAATTGAAATTGACGAAAATTATAATAGATACAATATAGAACCCTTGAATCTTCCTGAGGTATGATAATTAAGGTAAAAGTCGGAGGCCCAGGAATGTTGCCTTTAGCGTGTGCCTTCAAAAAGCCACTTAATCTCTCCATGACTCAACACGTTTCTAAGTAATATGCCCACCATGTTACATACCATTTGATCTCTACATAACTCAAGAGGAAGACAAAAAGGCTAAATAAGGTCAGGCCTGCCCTTCTGTGTTTTGTGGCAAGGAGTGATTTCTTGGCCCCATACAGTAAGGCGCAGATAGTTCCTGGGATCTTAGCTCTTTGACTAGAGCTTCGTTCATAATCAGGATTTCATGGATGACTCCCTGGTTGCATGAAATTCCTGAAATTTTATCCAAATGTGTGTGCATATATGTATTTTTCTGGGGAGGGGGCGGGGGAAGGCCATACTTTTGTGGGATTTCAGTTCTGCCTGTGACCCCAAAATGCTTATATTCACCTCCATCTTAGTGATCTGCCCAGCTTTCAAACTGAAAATAACCCTGGGAGAAGTAACATTGTCATCTTTTCCCCTTTAGTGTTAATGAAAAAAAATTCAGCTTTGTAACAGGATTAGGATAAACTAGCTAGATGGGATGTTCTGTTTTTGTCTGTAAAGGGGAAGGGATCAGTTATATTCAAAGAGTGAAAGGGGAATTAGGGAAATAATTAAGAGGCTGTGCCCTCTGTCACATCCAAGTTTCTGCCCACTAGTTATTTTTGCCCAGTGTCGGCCCCAGAATAGGGGTTTGATTTATCTTAGAGTGCTGTAAGTGGCGTCTGATTGTTGTTCTCAGAATCATCATTTTTCACCTCCCAAGGGCGTCTCCGCGATATCATCGCAGGCGATAACGGTGCAGTCTCCTGGCGCTGGGCGCCTGCCAGGCAACACGTGCCGCGCCGGGAAGCGCAGGCGAGGCTCAGTACCTGACCCGAGGGGGAGAGGCGCGCCCTGCAGCCCAGCGGTTCCAGGCGTGGAGGGACTGTGGCAACTTCTTAGGGTTCAGCAACGAGTCCCGAGGTCCAGTTCCCGCCACTCCCAAGCTCGCTAACATGAGGCAGGTCACTGCCACCTCTGAACCTCCGTTTCCCATCTGTACATCAGGAAGGGTGGAAGACCCCAACTCACTCAGAAGTTATCTCGGCGCGAAGGTGCTACCCCTTTAAGGAGGCCGGGGGGGTACAAGGGGTAGCCACGCCTCCCTTCGCGCGCCGCGCCTGCCGGCCACCTGTCTCCGGCTTCGCCCCGCCCCTTCGGGCGGGGCGGGGAGGAGGGGCGGAGAAGATAGGCTAAGGATTTACCTTGCGGGGCGGGCGTGCAGCGCATGCGCACGGCCCGACAGGTCCGCGGCGCCCTCACTTCCTGGCATTCCCCCCTCCCCCTCCTCGCCGTTACCCTGTACATCCGGGTCACTTGCCCTCCCCGCTCGGAGCCGCCGCCGCTGCCGCCTGGCTCATCGCGGCTCAGCCACAGGGGCAGGTGCTGAGGGGCTCCCGGTCCGGCTGCTGCCGCTCCCCCGCTCCGGACCCGGGGCTCCCCCTAGCGCCGCTGAGGAGCCGCCTCTGCGGCTCGAGGAGGGCGGAGAAGCGGGGCTGAGAGCGCCTGGAGGCTCGAGCGGAGGGTGAGTGATTGGTTTTTGCCATTTTCTCCTCTTTCCTCATTCCTTGCTTTCCTGATCCGCGACCCCATTTTGACGAAGAGGTGGGTGCCGCGGGGCCCGCGCTGGCGCGGGGCTTCCTGCTTCTCCGGCGCGCTGGGCCCGCCCCCGGCCCCGCGGCGCTCCTGGCCCGCTTCCTCCCCGGGCCGCGGCTCCGGCCTGCCCCCGGCGCTCATTCATTCGTGTCTTCCTTTCTTCCGCCCCTTTCCTTCCACTGGCACCTCCACGCGCGCGCTCGCCGCCCCCTCCCACCCCAGATCCTGCGGCGGCCTGTGACCTTTGGCCCCCCGGCTCGTCCCCTCCCTCGTCCACATTGTCGCCCCACCCGGACTCCCACCACCCCTTCCTCCTCGCGGCCGCTTTTCCTCCTCACCCCTGTTCCTGTCCCCAGCTCCACACCTCCTTCTCCCCCGGGCTTCGCCACGCCCCGCGTCGACAGCCAGCCCTCCTGGTCCCTGGTGTTGAAGTTGGTGTCTTCATCGCTCCCCATCACTTCGCCTTCCACCTGCGCGGCTAGACCTTCCAACTTAGATACTGCGTTGTCCTTTTAATTAATGCTCAGCGTTTAAAGTCCAGATTCTGAGTCTTAGGGTGTGGTCCTAGTGTGTTTCCAAAACACACAGTTTCTACTATAATTACCCAAATCTATGACTGTCAAACTCTAGTGGAAGTGGCACTTGCTGTGTGTGTGTGTGTGTGTGTACCTCATGGCTATTTTGGGCTGTACCGAATACCTTTTTTCTTTTTTTTCCTGGAAGACTTCTATGATGGCTTCATTTCCTCAGAGTGTAAAATTTGGCAGAAGATTGTTATTCTTTCTGCTCCTCTGGATTCCTCCTCACTTGGTCCCTTGACTGATTTGCAACATTACCTGTTAATACATTGCTGTAGGAATGCTTGTTGGTGAGACTTTCTTGTCTCATCTGTCAACAACATTTTTTGACAACGTTCGCTGTGTGTGCAGAATACTGATGGCTGAATACTTGCAGTACCACAAAATGCCATTCTGAATGAGACAAAGGTTTTTGAAATTTGCTTACACTTTTTTTTACTACTTCCGTGTAAGTGTATTGAGTTTGCCACCTTTTTACTCTTTAATCTCTGTGTGAAAAAGGTAGTCAATCAATTTTGTGTTTTTTAAGTCTTAGGGTTTGGGAGATTGGCGTTTAAGAGGAGTGTTTTATATAGCGAAAGGAATTTCAGTCGCTCGGGTGTTTGATGACTTACTATTGCAAATCATTTAAGACTAATTCCTCAAGAAAAACCATGATCCTTTTAATTCTTTAATTGTATTTAATAATAGAAACAGAAGCTTTGTGTCTAGAACTGCTTGATAACTGAGGCTTGATAGTCTGTTTGTAAAGTGTTGCAGTTAACTGAAACTCCCTAATCAGCATTCATAAAATGAAATGACAGCACTTTTTTTTTTTCATGTGACTTTCATAGTCCATAATAACGAACTGCAAGGGAGGTTCTTAGTCCTGAAGCACACCTAGCTGCATATCATTATGATGGTGTTATTGCTGTCAGTATTTGTGTTAGCATTTTCTAACAGCCTTCGTTTTGGGGGAGGTGGGCGTTAAAAAGGCACTTGGTCGTTTCTCTCTGCTTAGGTTTTAGATAACCACTTAAGCAGTAAGATTTCTTAACGAGAGAGAGAGAGAGAGAGAGGGGGAGAGAATGTGTATTTGCAGAACAGTTTTGCTAGATAATAATCTTTAAAAACTCTTTAAAACTTTAGTAGTGATGTAGCTGTTTGTGAGAAAAATCTTGCTTTGTAAAATGTTCTAGGATATGTAGTATGAATTCTAGATTGTATAATTGGATAGAGGCTAGATTTTTCTCTCCCATGAAAGTGGTTGGTTGATCAGAAGGAGGAGCAGTTAGTAAGTTAATTACGGTTGCCCCAGAAAAAAAATATAATTTCAGATGTTGAGTAAAACTAAGTGAATGCAGTTTATTTTTAATAGATTTTTGATTGCTGTTTAACTTAATAGAACTTAAAATTCAGTTCTCTGAACGTTCCAGGAATAAACAGGTTTTAAAAATTTACGGGTAAAATTAGTGCCCCTCTTGGGATTATTTCACTCATATTTGAAATGGTCATTTGTCTTTACATGGTAAATAACAGTTGATGGAGAAGCATAGAGGGGTGCCTATTCTACTCCTAGTCTCCATGGGGGAAACTACTGGATTGTCCCTTACATGAGGTTGCTTAACTCTTACCAAGTATTAATGCATTCAACTGTAAGAACTTACAATTTTCTCTTACATTGTTTAAGGAAAACAAGACTATATTAGTTGGAAATAGCGTAGTGGCATACGTCTTCTTGGTTTTGGTCTCTTCTGTAACTACACCAGAGTTTAGCAGAGTGCCTGCCTGGTGCATAGTGGATACTCAGTAATTAGGTTTTAAACAACTGAGTGAATGGCAAGGTCAAAGAGTCTTAGATTTTAACAGCATTTTGTAATTATGTGGCAAAAGTTTTTGAAAAAGATGTCGGTTGCTTTGAGCTGTAGTTTTTTCAAGTATCTTGTATATTTTGAAGACTGCTGTATTGGGTTATTTAAGTTGCTTTGAAATCTTTGGGGGAGGAAGTATAGACACAATTCTGTGTTATACTTTAGTTCATAGAATGGATTCGTTTACTTGTAATGGGTATTTGATATATGTATCTTGTCAGCATTCATGAACAACAGTCAGTTCAAATAATTTCTTGTGGATTTAGAGTTTCTAAAAGTCCACATAAATGTTCTTGGATGTGTGAGCTCATTCTTTATTATGGTCAGTTCACTAAATCCTGGCTCTTAATTATGCTGTGATATTGAAGACCTACTGTATGCCAGATTCCTTATAAGCATTAAGTTAGTTTTATAACAACTCTGCAATGTGTAGGTTAGTTTCTATTTAATTTCTAATTAACATTAGGAAAGTAAGGCTCAGAAAGGTTAGGTTAGAGGTATGCCATTAGTCATAATTAAATATTTCCAATTAGGTCTACTTGCTCAAGTATACTGCCAAGTGGGAGATATTGAGACTGACATTTGAACCTATCACATTTACTTAAATTCTATTTCAGTGTGCTAATTTGAGGTCTTATGTTTTATATTAAGTATTCATAGAATATACTTAAAACAGTGCATCTCAAAACTTTTTACTTGTTCAGCTGCCGCGCAGGATGGATACTGCTCACTTTTTCTGTACTCTCCTGTAAGAATATACAGGATTAAAAGCTAGCTGTAGCTTCATCCCTTTCCCGCTTATGCAGGTAATTAGAATGCAAGTGAGTGACATGTATAAAACTTTTAAAACATGGAAGTCATTCTTAGAATTTTGATTATTTAAATATAAACATTTCTTGCAACACAGTGTGGATAACGGTAACATGGGTCAGAATGACTACTTTCAAAGATACTGTGTGATTTTGCTTAAGTAGAAGACTTAATGCAGAGATATATTTTTGCAGCTGTTTAATTCATTTTGGAAAGATTGATCTTCAGCATAAAGGTACTATTGGATGTGACACTGAAGCTTGAGTCCTTTACAGTTATTTTCTGCTAATGCAGTCATCTCTTCTTGGTATATTTTAGTTGATGTATTATGTACGATATATGTAAAATTCTAAATTGATACAGACTCTTTCTACTGTGTGTAGAGCAGGGGTCCCCAACCCCTGGGCTGTAGCCTATTAGGAACAGGGCTGCGCAACAGGAGAGTGGCAGGTCAGCGAGCATTACCCTCTGAGGTCTGCCTCCTTTTAGATCAGGAGAGACGGCATTAGTTTCTCATAACATGAACCTTGTTGTGAACTGTGCATTAAAGGGATCCAGGTTTTGTGCTCGTTATGAGAATCTAATGCCTGATGATCTGAGGTGGTACAGTTTCATCCTGAATCCATTCCCTCTGTCCGTGGAAAAACTGTCTTCCGTGAAACCAGTCCGTCATCCCAAAAGGGTTGGGGACCGTTGGCCTAGAATATTTATTCCTTCCAGTCATAAATTGGCATGTCCTCAGATAATCCACATTAACCTGAATACTACTTTAGGTCAAGCATTTTCAGAAAACATTTGCTAAGAAAAAAATTATGACATAGTCCCAGATGTCATAATACGAACATACTATGTCATATTGTTCCCCGACCAAACTGAGGGTCAGGTTGCTATTTCTTGTGGCCCAATAACGAGATGCAGGTGAACCGGGGAGGAGGCAAGTCTTTATTTTCCACAACTGATTACAGGGAGAAGGCCTGGAAATTATCGCCAGAACAACTCAAAGTTACAAAGTTTTTCAGAGTTTATATGCCATCTAAGCTGTTTGTCTACATGTAAGTGTGCATTCATCTGAAGATATAAGTGATTAACTTCTTCCTGAAGACCTTCCTCTGGAGCCTCAGTAAATTTACTTAATCTAAATGGGTCCAGTTGCTGGGGTGATTACCCTTATCTTGACTCCTGTGAAATCACCGAGGTTTGGGGAGTTCCTTTAAACCTCCAATAAACTTGTTTGTGGAGACCTGGGGAGTTTCTTCAGGCCCACAATAAAACTTGTTTAATCCTAAATGGCTCCTGCGAAGAATTCCTTCATTATTTTGTCATGCTTTAAGGCCCAGGAAAAGCCTAGGCAAAATTATTGATGGCCTTTTATTACATCCCATACTTTGTATAAGGCACTGGCTTTTAATATTTAACTTAATCACAAACAGTTGTTTTGGAGGCCTGCATTAGTGAGACCTGGTCTGCCTCAATATGACATAACATATCATAATATGTATTTTGACATATCATAATATGACATATCATAATGTGATACTGTAAGGATTATTTATGCCATTTCTCTGTCTTAGTGAGGATAGTAGAGAATCGAATGCACTAGTTTAAATGAAATCAGAAATCTATGACTTGAGGTACACTTTTATAGTTTGTTGACTTGTACCCCAATTGAGAGATTCTTCTCATTGTAACATTCTAGTATGTATGGACAAAAACATTGAATTTAATTTGAAAAATTTGCTTTGTATGATAATGTGAAAATTCTCAGATTATTAAATGGGAATAATAATGTCCCCATTGCATGCCTCATTAAACTGTTGTGAAATTTTTATGTTAATTTCAATGCAGCATAATAGGGAAGGCAGCATATAATTTTATTAATGTATTTCTAAGTCAAAGGATTATTACAAATAACTTTGCTTTTTATTACCTAGCACAATATGTGGAATATAGATTGCCATTAACTACCCAAGTTATTGAGCATATAAGTAGGGTTATATTGCAGTGAATAAATAATTTGCGGTTCTTCCTTAAAATAGAAGGCACAGGAGGAGTGTGAATTCAGTAATATGTGTTACATGGGTACTTAACCTTTTTTTTTTTTTTTTTGTGATGGAGTCTTGCTCTGTTGCCAGGCTAGAGTGCAATGGCACAATCTCAGCTCACTGCAACCTCTGCCTCCAGGTTCAAGTGATTCTCCTGCCTCAGCCTCCCAAGTAGCTGTGGTTACAGGCACACACCACCACGGCCAGCTGATTTTTGCATTTTAAAAAAAACTTTTTTATTTTCATTTTTTTGAGATAGAGTCTCACTCTGCCTCCAGGTTCAAGCCATTCTCTTGCCTCAGCCTCCCGAGTAGCTGGGATTACAGGCACCCACCATTATGCCCAGCTAATTTTTGGTATTTTTAGTAGAGATGGGCTTTCACCAGATTGGCCACGCTGGTCTCGAACTCCTGATCTCGTGATTTGCCCACCTCGGCCTCCTGAAATGCTGGGATTACAGGCGTGAGCCACCACACCTGGGACAATTTTTGCATGTTTAGTAGAGGTGGGATTTCACCATGTTGGCCAAGATAGTCTCGATCTCCTGACCTCATGATCCGCCCGCCTTGGCCTTGGGTACCTAATCTTAACTAGTCATGATAAAAGTCCCTGTTGTATTGTCATCTAAACTCTGACCTGAAGAGTAGACCAGTCAGGCCAGAGGGAGAGTGTACATGGGGGTACGGAAGAGAGAGAGAGGCAAAAAGCCTGAAGATAAGGGAAGTCGTGTTAGAAACTGATAGGGGTTATAGTATGACAGTAATAGAGACGGTAAAGGAAGAGTGGGAAAGATGAAGCTGAAGAGATAGACAAGAAGTAAACCATTAGGCCAGCTGCCTGAGTCATGTTAACAAGTCCCATTCAGTTTCAGCTGAAGGCAATGGAGAAACTATTATAGGATCTTAATAGGGGAGAGGGTAAAATACTCGAGTTGTCTTTAGGACAGATTGTCCTGACTGCTTTTGCAGAATGTATTAAACTTGAAGTGAGATTGGATACAGGGAGACAAGTTAAAAGGCTGTTGCCTAAGTCCAGGAAAGAATTGATAAGGATCTGACTGGAATATTGATGATGTCAAATCTATAAGATATGATCATTTACTGGATGCAGGCTTCATTGAGCCATTAACTTTGCCTCCAGTGGTAGAGTAGGGGATAAAGTTTTCCCCAAAGGGCTAGGTGCCCGCCCTTTTTCTTGTAAAGTTGTGATCCTTCTTGGGGCTAAGGCTAAGCCAGATGTGTTTCACGTAAGCATTTTCCATTGATTTACCACATTGTTAGTCATTAAGTGTAAGGTGACTCACCTCAAAATAGGAATATCAGGCCGGAGACTCTTGAGGCCTCCACGAGTTAGGCATTCAGTGTCCAAAGGAATCCAGAGGCAAGCTAATAGCTGCTTGTCAGAGGGGTAAACTTGATTGCTGTGTCAGGGAGGCAAAGTGTTCAAAACCCCAAGGGGCACTTGTAGGTGGAGGCTGCCTCCTTTTGCCAAATCCTCTAATCAGTAAAATATGAGACTTACAGCTCAAAATGGTCCTTAGGATTGTGGAGCCCCAAAGGTACCAGTGTACTTTTTTACATCCAGTCCTTTCTGATTGGAAAGAAAACCCTCACCGGCTCTTAAGTGAGACTTTTAAGTACAAGCACACAACACATCAGTTCTTTTTTTTTTTTTTGGAGACGGAATCTCACTCTGTCACCCAGGCTGGAGTGCAGTGGCGCGATCTTGGCTCACTGCAACCATTGCCTCCTGGGTTCAAGTGATTCAGCTGCCTCAGCTTCTTGAGCTGGGATTACAGGTGCATGCTACGACGCCCAGCTAATTTTGTATTTTAACTAGAGACAGGGTTTTATCATGTTGGTCAGGTCTCAAACTCCTGACCTCAAGTGATCTGCCTGCCTCGGCCTCCCAAAGCATCATGAGCCACCATGCCCGGCTCATCAGTTCTTACTATACATTATGATGTAGAGGCAACAATAGTACATTGAATTAGCCCAAAGCATCCCATCCATAAGTCACATTTATTTCCCTAACCACTGTAAACCCTGCCCAGACCCTGTTAGCTGAATCTGGGTGTCCGCCTGACAGGACAAGATAGAATGGTTATCTGGGTGCCTATTTCCAAGAGAACCATAAAATTTTGAGTCTCTCCCTAAACTTCTCTGGGCAAACCTCCTAAGTGGTATGTCTGGCCTTCAGTTCATCTTGGGGATCAGGGAGCCCTCAGCTCCATTCCTAACCATCGTTCTCGTTAAAGTAGAAGAGTTTGGGGGTGGAAGCAGACAGGGATCAGGGAGTGTGGAGGAGGAGGGAGCAACTCTGTGCGGGTAATCAAGGCTTTATATTCACTTGGGGTCATTCTCCCGCAGTTTAATGTTTTTGGTCTACTTGAAGCTCTGTAGTTGGCAGCAAGGCCATCATTACTTACACCATCTCTTTTAGTTTGGAGGAATCCTTGGCTCAGCAGTCGCAGCCACAGCCTTTCACCTGGGACCAGGGAGCTTGTTGCCCTTATTGTTATGAGACTTCCCTCCCTCCTCTAGCACAGAGGATAGTGAACAACCACCAAATCACCATTTGGATGGCTAATTTCAGCCTCACTTTTCACTGCTCAGTTTCTAAACATTTAATTTCACTCCTGTTCATTAAAGGTAGACGGGTAGGGGAGTCTTTATTCCCACCTTCTTCCCATCCACCACTATGATCACTCTCAAATCCCAGGGTATCTTCCCGTGTCCCAGAACTCAGGCTGCAGGGTCTTTATCCTTTCTCTAAGCATGTTATGGCTGTGTCAGCATCCCATCCTCTTTCCCCAAAACTCCCAAGAATCATGATGATCTGAGGTTTTATCCTACTTGCAGACTAATTTCTCTAAGCATGTTATGGCTGTGTCAGCATCCCATCCTCTTTCCCCAAAACTCCCAAGAATCATGATGATCTGAGGTTTTATCCTACTTGCAGACTAATAAGTTATCCAGCCACATTTTCATGGAATCTGGTAGAAGACATGAAACTCCTATGTTAAAGATGAAGGGCAGATTATTATTCTTTATAATAGCAGTAGCCAGAGTATCAATCAGCATTTGTTCCTGTTTTCTAAGCCTCAGTCTACAGGATGACATGAAGAGGACCAGGCAATACTTGTACACACAGTGGGCTACCGTGTTGGAGAGAAGCCCTGAATTAAGAGAACCCAAATCTTTTCTAATGAGCAATAAGCATGCCTGTCCTTTGCTCTGGGAGGGATACATTATATTATACTGGACGGACAGTAAGCATGCTTGTCCTTTGCTCCAGGAGATACTATCTTTATTTCTCAAGGCTGTTCACTCTACAAACATTCTTGAAAAGATACTCTCTAGAGCAAAGGGCAGCTGGTACCTCTGCCTGCACTAAATACAAAAGAGATGCCTATGAAGAATTATTTTTCCTAACGTATATAAATTATACCTCATTAAATCTGACATTTGAAAAAGTGGCCGGGCTCAGTGGCTCATGCCTGCAATCCCAGCCCTTTGAGAGGCCGAATCAGATAAGCCACTTGAGGCCAGGAGTTCCTGACCAGGCTGGCTGACATGGTGAAATCTTGTCTCTACTTAAAATACAAAAATTAGCTGGGTATGGTGGCATACCATACTTGGTCTACTTGGGAGACTGAGGCACAAAAATCACTGGAATCTGGGAGGTGGAGGTCACAGTGAGATCGTGCTGCTGCATTCCAACCTGGGTGACAGAGTGAGACTCTGACAAAAAAAAAGTTCCTGGCATGTGATAAGAACATGACCTGTACTGTAGTAGTATTATTATTGGTGCTGTTCACTTTTTGATCTGTTTTTGGGGGCAAAGGTCATGTAATGACCTTGGTGGAAATTTGAGATTAATTTTCTCAAAGACAAGTTTGGTTACTTTAATAACATTTACTCAAAAAGTAATGACTGACATGTTTAGACATCTTTTCTGTTTGAAAGAGATCACATGCTTTTGAGAATTTCAGGGACATCAAATTTAAGTGAAATATGAGAAAACCACCTTGGGGTGCAAGGTGTGAGATTAGTTTGCCTTCGTTGTATCAAATCACAGTTCTCAACTTTAAATTCTGGCAAATTCCAACATAAATGATGTTAATTAAGTACATTTTCAGGGAGTCTTCTTTTTCTTTATATAAAGGGACAGTATAGATTTAGGTAAATAAGAGAGGCTAGCATAATTAGTGAAGAGAATGTTTAAATTCCCTGTTTTTCTTTCTTTTTTTTTCCTTAGAGGAGTAGGGCTCCATTTTATTTATTAGCATTTTATAAATTATCCTCCCTTTCAGTTATTTCCTGCAAACAAGTCTTCTAGAAATGTTATTTTGAAAGCTAACTTACTAAAGATTATTTGTTACATTTGAATTTATTTTGATTTAAATGTTAAATAGTGTGTTCTGGTATTTAGTAAATATATTTACCAAGTTTTTTTCAAGAATATGGAGAACTCAGCTTCATTTATTCTGTTCATTTGGGTTAAAGCATACATGAATTTAGAGACTTGGAAACTTAAAACAATCTTCTAGCTATGGAGCTGGTTCTGAGTTGCTAGTGGGTAAAAGCAGGTGGATCCTTGAAAATGACGGATTTTAGAAAGTCTTTTTGATAATTGGGACTTCCTGTATTAAAATGTGAATACAGTTAAACTAAAGCTTTGTCTTTTTATTTGTAGAACAATACGTTGAAGCAGTAGTCAAAATATGTAGCCTGGTTGGCAACCCTTTGAAATGGGTGTGCCAGAGTTCCATTATGGTATGTGCGATGGTGACAACTGGCCAGTGTTCAGTCTTTGGTATGTGGCACCGACCTCCTAGTAGTCTATTAGCATATTAAATGTGTGTCTTTTAAGAACTTAGTTTTAGCAGATTTTCATTGTTCGTGCCTTATAAGCAACTTTTAAAAATAGTATTTTATTAAAATTTAAGTTTTTAAACCATTTTCAGTATGCCTAGTTTGGGTAGAAAGGTAGCCTATGCATTTAAATAATTTTTTAAAGCAATATTTAAGCACTTCAGAATTCTTTTTAGTTGAGGTCTGCAAGTGGAAGTTTTTGTGAAATTCTTTCACTGCCCCTCGTCTCTCAGATCTCTTCTAGGATCTTGTTAGGGTCTCATAAGTAAGAGATGAACCGTTTTGTTTTTAAAAGAGTAACTGGCTAACAGTATTATAGAAAACTATCTTAAGTCATAAAGTAGGGCCAAACAGATAGTCTAAGACTGTTTATCTCAGGTAGTTTTAACTACTGTATCCAGGTTATATCGCACGTAAAGTCTTGTAGCAAATTCCTGTGCCTTATCTTTAGATACATCCTTTCCCTCATCTTCTGTAAAATAGAAACTGTAAGTCACCTTTTCATAAGTTATTTGGGAATAGTGGAAAGGAGACTGCCAGAACTATTCACTCACTACTTGCCTTCAAGCCCCTTCTCTTTAGATGTGATTTTACTGGAATTCTATCCAAAGAAAGTTCTAGAGCAGGCTTTGGATAGCTCTGCTTTATTTTTCAGTTTCTGGTGTAGGGATATACATATATAATATACATACTTGTATTCTTTTATTTATTTATTTATTTATTTATTTATTTATTTTATTTTTTATTTTTTTGAGACGGGAGTTTTGCTCTTGTTACCCAGGCTGGAGTGCAATGGCGCGATCTCGGCTCACCGCAACCTCCGCCTCCCGGGTTCAGGCAATTCTCCTGCCTCAGCTTCCTGAGTAGCTGGGATTACAGGCACGCGCCACCATGCCCAGCTAATTTTTTGTAGTTTTAGTAGAGACGGGGTTTCACCGTGTTGACCAGGATGGTCTCGATCTCTTGACGTCGTGATCCACCCGCCTCGGCCTCCCAAAGTGCTGGGATTACAGGCTTGAGCCACCGCGCCCGGCTATTTATTTTTATAAGATGGGGTTTCACCATGTTGTTCAGGCTGGTCTTGAACTCCTGACTTCAGGTGATCTGCCCGCCTTGGCCTGCAAAGTACTTGGATTGCAAGCATGAGCCACCACATCCAGCCCATACTTGTATTTCTCTTATGATTCTGTATAGCTGGAGGACATCATTAATATGGAAGAAAAAGGTGACCTTGTTTTTACCCCCCAGTCTTCCTTGGTAAAGATGTAGAGCCAGTAGTTAATCAGATAAAAAAGATGTACTCTCATGACCCTTAGAAGTACTCCACTAAAGGGTAGAAAGTAAAAACCACTTACAATACTGATAATGGAGATAAGTGGCATGTGTGCCATTTTGATATGCTATTTTAATTTATGTTTTCATTTAATATGTTTTGTTTTCTCACTGGTTTTTGGCTTTGGCATGTAGAAAAGCCTAATCATTCCTTCAGTAAGCATAATTATGTACTAACTTTTTTCACTCTCTTTTTAAAAACAATTTTATTGAGGTATACTTTATACACCATAAAATTCACCCATTTCAAATTCACAATTCAGTGATTATTAGTAAATTTATTCAGCTTTGCAACCATTACCAGAGTCTAGGATATTGTCTTATTAACCCAGTAAGATCCCTTGAAAGCCTGTTCATCTTCCATACTCCTCCCAGTCCCAGGCAACCACTTTCCTATCTTCTAGTTTTTGCACACACTCATTCTCTATCTCTGTCTCTGTCTTTGTGTCTCTTGCTCAATTATTCTTTCCTGGACATTTCTTATGAATGGGAACATAAAGTGACCTTTGTGTCTGCTTTCATTTAATTTGCAGTTCATGCGTGTTCAGTGTGTCAGTAATTTGTTCCTTTCTATTGCTGAGTAGTATTCTATTTATGTGGATATGCCACATTTTGTTTGTTCATTACCAGTTGATGGGCGTTTGGATGGTTCACAACTTTTGGATGTTATAAATAATGCTACTATGAACATTTGTATGCAGATATGTGTGGACGTATGTTTTCTTTTGCGTAGATGCCTAGGAATAGAATTATTGGGTCATGTGGAAAACTTATATTTAATTTTTAAAGAAACTGCCAAACTGTTGTCCAGACTGTTGGTACTATTTTACGTCCTACCAGTAGTGCATGAGGATTTCAGTTTCTCTGAATCTTCCCAACACTTGTCATGATCTTTCTGATTATAATTATTCTACTGGGTCTGAAGTAGTATAGCGTTGTGGTTTGAATTTGCATTTCTCTAATGACTAATGATGTTGAGCATCTTTTCAAGCCATTTTCTTCTTTTTTTTTTTTTTTTAAGAGAGGCAGGATTTTATTTTGTTACTCAGGCTGAGTATGGTGGCATAATTACACCTCACTGCAGCCTAGAATTCCTGGGCTGGAGCAGTCCCCTACATGTTGGCTCACGCCTGTAATCCCAGCACTCTGGGAGGCCGACGTGGGTGGATCTTGAGATCAGGAGATCAAGACCATCCTGGCCAACACGGTGAAACCCTGTCTCTTCGAAAAAAAAAAAAAAAAGGAAAGAAAAAACAAAAAAGCAATCCTCCTGCTTCAGCCTCCCAAAGTCCTGGACTATAGGTATGCCCCACCAAGCCATATTCCCCATCTGTTTTGGTGAAATGTCTGTCAGATCTTTTTGCCCATTTTTAATTGGGTTGTCTTTTATACATTATGTATCCAGGTCCTTTGTCAGATATATTATGTGCAAATATTTTCTCTCAATCTGTGACTTGTCCTTTGATTTTCTTAATGGTGTCTTTTTTTTTTTTCTTAAGAGATGGGGTTCTTGCTATTTAGCCCAGGCTAGACTCAAACTCAGGGCTCAAGTAATCCTCCTGCCTTAGCCTCCTGAGTAATTGATACTCCAGGCATGTGCCACCATACTTGGCTGTTAATGGTGTCTTTGAGTTATGAGAGTTTTGATTTGGGTAGAGTCTAGTTTATCTTTTTTTCTTTTTCCTGTTAAGAATGGTGCAGTGTATGTCGTGTCTAAGAAATCTTTGCCTAACCAAAGATGATGAGATTTACTCTTGCGTTTTCTTCTAAAAGTTTTCTAGTTTTGGTCTTTACGTTTAGGTCTGTGATCCATTTTTAGCTAACTTTATGGTGTGAGTTAAGTTACTAAGTTCAACTTTTGAATGCGATATCCTGTAGTCTCAACACCATTTTGGAGAAGACTGTCCTTTCCTCTACTGAATTGCCTTGGTATCTTTGTTGGTAATCAGTTGACCACAGATGTTTGGGTTTATGTGTATAGACTTTTATGTATGTTTCATTGATCTATCATTCTGCTAGTACCACATGGCTAGATTACTGTAGCTTTCATACTGTATTTTAATAATGAAAATTCTTATAAATATATATGCTCATATTTATTAAAAAAAAATGAAACAATATGGAATAGTAAAAGGAAAAAGCAAGAATCACCATCTAGGTAGTCACTGTTTTGGTGACCATTTTTCCAGGCATCTTTATGCATATATACATGTTATATGAGTACGCACACATACTCTCTGCATTTATTCATAGAGATACATCATATTTGCCCACACTCATTGTTCTTGTGTACTTTTTGAGTGAATACATTTATTGTCAGCTTTAAGAGAGAACTGATTATTTTTCTTTCCGCAGGCACTTTTGTAATTCTATGCATTTTTACTGACTTAAACTTCTTAGCAGACTGGAGCCTCTTGGAGCTAAGAACTATGAGTGTATATTTCGTGGTAGCATGTTTAAATGGAATTTACTTCTCATTTCATCTGGTAAAAGATTAAAACTTTTTTTCCTTTTTTCTTTTTTTTGAGACAGAGTCTTACTCTGTTGCCTAGGCAGGAATACAGCGGTGCAATCTCAGCTCACTGCAAACTCTGCCTCCCGGGTTCAAGCTATCCTCCTGCCTCAGCCTCCCAAGTAGCTGGGATTACAGGCACACGCCACCATACCCAGCTTGCTTGCTTATCTGTCTATCCTGTCTATCTGTCTATCTGTCTATCTAATCTATCTAATCTATCTATTTGTATTTTTAGTAGAGAAAGGGTTTCACCATGTTGGCCAGGCTGGTCTCAGCTCCTGACCTCAAGTGATCCACCTGCCTTGGCCTCCCAAAGTGCTGGGATTACAGGAATGAGCTGCCACACTTGGCTCTAAGACAGAATTTTAAATGTGTGCTCTGTGAATGGATGGCACATTATGTGTAGAACTTGTAACAAAATGAATCCCAAAATTGAGTTTTAGACATTTAAAGTTTTAATAAATCTGCTCTTGAGTATTAGATTAACTTTTTGGCAGTTGGTGATAATGAGTGTGGAACCAGTACATACATGTGTAGCGATACAGAATTTGATTTGCAATCATACGAGGACTGATTCCCACTGCAAGCTTAGTTTTATCATGCTAATAAAGGAATAACTACCTTTGTTCTTTAGCATTTCGGAATTTGGTCCTAGTTCCTGTTGAAAATATCTCAGGATCCAGCTTCATTGAAGGGTAACAATTTGTGATTGACATCACAAATTCTGAAATGTTTCTCTCCTGCTAGTGTAGGTCACAACCCATTATTAGAAATTCCTCTGACATCTACGTTTTTCCTGTAGTATGATTTTATGTGATGCATTCATGGTTCAAAATCATATTTAGAGCGGCTCTAGGAGGCTGTATAGATTATGCTTGCTTTTTAAAAGATTAAAGTTTAATCTCCGGTGGTGGGGAGCCATTAAAGGGTTTCGACTTCAGAGTGGCACAGTGAGGCAAGCTTTAGAAAGACCAACACACTAGTTTAGTGGAAATTTGATGCTTGAAAAAGGTGATGTGCTTAAATTAGATGATGAACTTGATTGCTTAATGAAATTATAGAAATGAAGTGTTATTGTACAAGGTTTTGAAAAATTTAAACTTAAATTTTTAGGTGGCATAAAGGGAAAGTGTTAACAGTGGCTGAGTGGTGAGGTTGTGGATTTTTATTTTCTTCCTGCTTTTCATGGAAAATTGAGAAAATGTAAAATATGTAATAAGGTGCTAAAATGGGTGGAACTCTTGTATTCTGAGTTTGGCCCTAAGTCAACAGATGCACATTTCTAAAGTGAGTTGTAACAACACCATGTGTGTGTAACAACACCATGTGAGCCAGAAAATGAATCTTGTGACTTCTAATACCTATCCATCTGTTGGTATAAAAAGTTGGAGATTAGAAGAGAGTTTTTGACACGAGTCATTGGAAATTGGAAAAGTTTTATAACCCAGTTGTTGGTTTTCTAGGAGACTTCCTAACTGCTTTCCCCCATCTTGTGGGAGGGATGGGAAGTATTCTCCCTGCAGTAAAGATAGAGGGGCTTTATAGTAAGACCACGTGGGGAGCTTAATATATAACTTCTGCAATTTGAGGGACACAGTGGTTTGTTGTCTAATGCCTGGAAATTTTAAAGGGTGAAAGAGAAACTATCTGCCTTGGCAGCACAGCAGAGAAAGCAAGGTCGCTGTGTGGATGGACTGCCAGTCCTCCCAAAGTTTTTTGGACCAGAGATCTGTGTTTCCCAGAGATCACATGAGGGCCACCTGAGAGAAGCGAGACAAATGGGGGAAAACCAGAAAGGATTCCCAGAGGAGGTGCAGCATAGGAATTGGAGTGAGAGATCCCTAGGGCTGGGGTGGGTGAGAGCTCCCAACTTTCAAGGAACCCCTGAAAATATTCCTGAACAGAATCAGCTTTAAACTTTTTTGTTTTGTTTTTGTTTTTTTAAGACAGTCTCATTCTGTCATCCAGACTGTAGTGCAGTGGCACGATCTTGCCTCACTGCACAGCCTCTCGGGTTCAAGCGATTCTCATGCCTGAGCCTCCTGAGTAGCTGAAATTACAGGTGCACACCACCATGCCCAGCTAATTTTTGTGTTTTTAGTTGGCCGGGCTGGTATAGAACTCCTGATCTCAGGTGATCTGCCTGCCTCGGCTTCCCGAAGTACTGGGATTGCAACCACGAGCCACCGTGCCCGGCCTAAACATTTTTTGAGTCGTGAAGGTATCTAAGCTCCCTGATAGCACATAATTGCACCACCCAGGGTTAGCAAGGTGTAAAAGAGAGGGGTAAAAGCATAATGCTTCTACTGTGTAGGCTGAGCTGGGAAGGCGGAGATACTAACTTTAAATGAGAAAAAATTGATAATTATACTAAGGATCTTTCAGTCACTGCAGTCTCGACCTCCCAGGCCTGAGCGATCCTCCCACATCAGCCTTCCAAGTAAGTGTGACTATAGACATGTCCCACCACATCTGGCTAATTTTTTTTATCTTTTATTTTTTATAGAGACGGGGTCTCCTTGTGTTGCCCAGGCTGGTCTTCAGCTCCTGGGATTAAGTGATCCTCTGCTTCAGCCTCCCATATTGTTGGATTATAGGTGTGAGCCGCTGTGCCCAGCTGGGTCTTTCAGTTTTAAAAGTCAGATTATTTTTATAACTTGGGAGTGACCAAATTCATGATCATTTACCTAAATGAAAGTTTAGGGACATTAATTGTGGCTGCAGAATAACTTTAAAGAATAGTGGTGGACAAAAAGTTGCTTTTTATAGTTACATCCCACAGGTTCAACTTGTTCAGTGTAATGGTTACAATTGTTTTTTTTTTTTTTAATTAAAAAAAAATCAAAGAGAATTAATTTTTAGAGGAATGTGCTCATGGAGGCATTTTGTTGTGAATAAAGTGGCATCAACTTTGTGATAGGCAGATCTGTTCTGGAAACAGATCAACCCCTTATTGACACTGACCTCTTATAAGCACTGATGCACTGATGTGAGGTAAGTGAGCCCCGCACCCTTTTTTTTTTTTTGAGGCAGGTTCTCACTCTTCCCTTCTGGTTGGAGTGTGGTGGCATGATCATAGCTCACTGCAGTCTTGACCTGGTCTCAAGCAATCCTCCCTCCTCAGCCTCATGAGTAGCTGGGACAACAGGCATGTAAAACCATGCCTGGCTAATTTTTTTTTTTATTTAAGATATGGAATCTCACTTATTGCCCAGACTGGTCTCAAATTTCTAGGCTCAAGCAGTCCTCCTGCCTTGGCCTTGCAAGTGTTGGGGATACAGGCATGAGCTACTGCAACTGGCCTAAACCAGTTTTTGAAATTCATTTCCCTCATTTACTTTTTGTAAAAAGGTAACATCCCCAGTTTTGCATTGTTTAAAAAAAAAAAAAGTGTGGTCTATAGCAAAATGCGTTGTACATAGTAGATATTCACATATATTAGTACTTCTTTTTTCCTTAAAGCAAATATTCCCTATTAAATGTTTTTACTCTTTTTTCATTTACTTCTTCAAAATGTATCCCTTAAAAATACTAAATGGAGGTAGGGAGTTTAGTATGTAAATGGTGTGCAATCAAGGATCTAAGAAATGTTAGTCTTTAGTATAGCCAAAATTCTACTTTTGATTTGAAATGTGAAAAGTTTTTGGAAAATGAAAAGTAGTTTTACTGACGTGTGTGAGGGAAGTGTATGAAATTAGAGACTAAATGTAGACTTGGCTGGGTGTGGTGGCTCACACCTGTAATCCTACTACTTTGGGAGGTGGAGGTGGGTGGATCACCTGAGGTCAGGGGTCCGAGACCAGCCAGACCAACATGGTGAAACCCCATCTCTACTAAAAATATAAAAATTGGGGATGGACGGTGGGGGGTGGGGAGTTGGGAAGAGATAGCAAGGGGAGAGATGCCAGATGTACGTGATGGGGAGGAAGGCAGCAAATCACACTGCCACATGTGTACCTATGCAACAACCTTGCATGTTCTTCAAATATACCCCAAAACCTAAAATGTAATAAAATAAATAAATAGAAAAAAAAATTAGCTGGGCATGGTGGTGGGCGCCTGTAATCCCAGCTACTTGGAAGGCTGAGACATGAGGATTGCTTGAACCTGGGAGAGGTGGAGGTTGCACTGAGCCAGGATCGCACCATTGCACTCTAGTTTGGGTGACAAGAGTGAAACTCCATCTAAAAAATATATAACTAACTAAATAAATAAAGGTAGATTCAGGTGGAGAATTTTTCCATTACTGTTGTTAGTAGGAGCAGTTTGGAATGTATAACACAAAATAAAGCATCTTGTTACAGAGAGAACACTTTGTAAAAACCAGTATTAGTCTTGTGTTCTCATATTCTCTTTTTTTTTTTTTTTTGTTTCTTATATTCTCAAAATCTATTTCATCATTCTTTTTATGAAAAATTTTTTAGTTCTTTGATATTTTTTAAGTGATCTTGGTGTTTTGTCATCTTTTCTGGATGTTCTACTTAATGTTCAAATTTTATACTTTGAAACTTTATCCTGGAATCTCTTAAATATCTCAAAAAACTGATTTATACCATCTAATTTTTGAGTATCTTTATTATCTGTATTTCTACTTCAGAGTTAACATTTGTAACATAAATTCTGCTTGTTTGTAGGAATGCCCTTAAATTGGAAAGGAAATTACAGTTAGTTTTCTGTTTGAGACCCGAATATTCTTTATAATTCATTAATGGGTCCTTGGTTTCAAGAGCAGAAACTGACTGGGTAATTTGCATATAAAAGGAGTTTATAGGGATGATGACAGGTAGCTCACAGAATTGATGGAGAGAGTGGAAATCCAGGTTCACAAAATGAGCAATAACCAGAGGCAGCTGAGCAGCAAGAAAATATTGCCCAGATTGTGTTACCGGAACAGTATGATTAGCGCACTGTGGCCTCTGGTCTGCCACTGGTCTTTGGATACAAGGTCTTGGGGTGTAGGTATAGTATTTGTCATCTGACCTCTTCCTTGAACTCCATACTTCTGTTTCTGTCATTGCCTTCACAGCATCTTCAGATTGGTGGCTCATACGTCTCTCAAATTTAACATGTCCAAAACTGAACTGCTCTTCTTTTATTAATCTTCACACCTGCTCCATTTCATCCAGTCAAGCTGTGTGACAGAAAATATTTCATAATCTGGATTTATCTTGCTTTGTTTCCTGATAGAGTTAGTTTATATGTACTTGGCAAGTTTATTACATAGGGTAATGTTGAATACATCCCATTGCATTACATCAGCAGGCATATAATGTGTATTACATTTTTGGTGATACTAAATTTTATCCTTAAATTAAGATGGTGTCAGCCAGCTTGGTCAACATGGTGAAACCCTGTCTCTACAAAAAAAATACAATAGTTAGCTGAGCGGGGTGGTGTGATCCTGGGAGATCGAAGCTGCTGTGGGCTGTGATCATGCCACTGCACTCCAGTCTAGGCGAGAGAATGAGACTTGGTAAAAGGTCTCTGTTTGGTGATACTTTCAGACCATGTGAATATCTGGTTGCCCAAAACTTTTAACTGAATCGCTTAACATAGGAGAGGGCAGACAGTCAAATAATGGCTGTTAATGTATATCCGAATAATAGCTATTAGTTATTATCAAGAAGTTATGGAAGAAGACCCTCCTGTATTAATTTCAGTTTTTAATACAGTAGAGGAAAGATAAGTAAATTATGAATTTCAAATTCTGGAAAGAAGCAAATTTAATCAGCATTAACAATCATTCTCCAATTCGGACTGCAAAGGTGACACGTGATGGCTGTAAGTAATTTAACTTTTTAAAATAGATAAGACTAATGTCTGAATAAAAGGTACAATAGGAAAGAGGCTGAAAGAAATGGTTAAGATATTGATGATCTGTTAACTTTAGTGACCAGTAGTTTCTCATCTATCATTTAACGTATATCAACATTTTTCTCCATTTTTGTAGTTTTAGTACCTAAATTTTTTTTTTTTTTGAGACGGAGCTTCACTCTTCTTACCCAGGCTGGAGTGCAATGGCGCGATCTTGGCTCACCGCAACCTCCGCCTCCTGGGTTCAGGCAATTCTCCTGCCTCAGCCTCCTGAGTAGCTGGGATTACAGGCACGCACCACCAGGCCCCGCTGATTTTTTTTTTTTTTTGTATTTTTAGTAGAGATGGGGTTTCACCATGTTGACCAGGATGGTCTCGATCTCTTGACCTCATGATCCACCCGCCTCGGCCTCCCAAAGTGCTGGGATTACAGGCTTTGAGCCACCACGCCCAGCCCTAAATTTTTTTTTTTTCTTGCACTTTACAAGATATTTTTTCTGTTAATTCAAGGAAGCAAGGTCTACTTTCCAAATGGCTAAAAATTTGTCTCTTGTTATAATAAATCTATCTCTGTAGATAAAATAAATTCCTAGATACTACAACTAGTAAACTAAATAAAATCTAGGATATATAGGTGCTTCTATGTTTGTTGGAAATCAAATGAAAAGGGAAAGGGGGAAATTCTAAAATGTCCAGGTTTTTGTAAGGTATCAGTGAATGGGTAGAGTAGCAGAAAGTAAAACATCCAGGATGTTAGGAGTTAACGGTTTCAGAATTTATTTTAAAATCATATTTTGTTTGTTTTGTCTTTTCCAGTCTGAAATACCTAGGTAAAAATTACTGATGATACAGAAGTTTGTGACATAGCAGCTGAAGTACAGCTGTTCTGTTTGTGGGTGCCTATCTGTTAAAAATCATTTAAACTAAGATGTTTAAGTCTAGGAAATAAAGAAATAGCCAAAATGTGAAAATACTGAATGTTTTCTGCTTAATTATCTCTGCGAAATTTAAAAGTGCTAGGAAAAATAAAGTTCTTCTACTGAAGAACTATCAGCTCTTTTGAGAAATTAATTGAACCTATCTGATATGATACATTTATAGTTGTGTTTATTGATGTCTGTTGAACTAATTAGGTATCATGTGGCTGTTAATGAGCACTTGGGAGAAAAGCTCATAAGACATATAAGGTAATTTTTAAAAGAGAAGAAGATAGACAAGAAAAAACCCCATTACATAGGACATTTAACAGGTTGGACTATGTGTTTTAAAGATAAAGGTTTAGTACATAAATATATATTCTAACCATGAAAGAGTAATTTTTAGAATAGTACGTGTCCTTTTTTTGAAAGTGTTTTCCCCTGACTTGACTTACAGGTTCAGACTTGACAGTCCAAATTTGGAATTATATAAGCTATCCAATAAGCAGAAATAACAAAAGGGCAAACAGATTAAGGTTCAAACATGTATAGCAAACGGGATAGAAATTATTGAAAAAATTAGTGTAGTTTTGTATTTATTTATTTTTCTTCTTTCCCAGTTAAAACATCTGAGGAGGTTTTGTATTTATTAGGCCTAAAAAGTCTTATCCAGTGTTCTTCTGAATTCTTGAAGGTGCCTCAGTCTCAGTTTAACAAAGCCTTTTTCTTAAGGACTTTAGTAGTATTTTATTATGTTACCCATTGTTAACAATCAGGTAGTAATTAAAATGCTTCTTACAGGAGAAGGGAAGATTTTCCTTTTCCAGTTTAGTGAATAACCTCATATAAATCCTAAAATTAAGTTATTTGACTTAATTTGAAGCATATAAAAATGTCTTTGGAAGTTATTAGTAGTACTGGTGCTTTTTTAAAAATACGTAAAGCACCCAAATTGTTCCCTTCTCTGGCTTTCTCTGACATTCTCCTCTAGACATAATTAAATTACTCCCTCATCTGTTTTCCCATAGCAGTTTAACCACAGAACTCTAGCATAGCATTTTATTTAATTGTACTGTATTGTAGTAATTTGTTTACATGTCATATCCTAGACTGTAATCTTCATGAGGACAGGTCTTATTTTTACACTGCATTTTGTACTTGGCCTTACATAGAATGTCTGGCCTATTGAGGGTCCGTAACTGATCTTTGTTGAGTTTTGAGGACATTTTTTAACATTATGTGACAAAGTATTTTTCAGAGTCTTAAACAAAAATCTATTGTTTTATTGCTACCAAGACATGCAATAATATATATTACCACGTATCAGATATATAGTATCTCTCCTAAATGGTTATCTATGCCTGTTGTTGCAATTGAGTTTTGTCAGTCCAGAAAAACTGTATCTATCTGTAGGCTGGGCAGGCACAGTGACTCACACCCATAATCCCAGCACTTTGGAAGGTCGAGGCAGATCAGTTGAGGCCAGGAGTTCGAGACCAGCCTGGCCAACATGGCAAAAACCTATCTCTAAAAAACTAAAATAAAATAATTTAAAAAACTATATAAAACCATGGTGGACACACCTTAGAGTATTTCATTTAAAGTTTCTTTAATTTTTAATAGGAGAAATTGTATATTTTTCTAAATTTTGTCAGTTATTGGCTACCAACACATTGACCTCTCCTTATCTCTCTTTTCCCCCAAACAAATCATTTAAGCAGAATGGTAGCCTTTTAGGACCTTAACTCTAGACAAGTTGCATTTATTCTAGTGTATTTACATCTTTTATTATGTTTGCTTACTCATTCAGCATCTATTCTTTGGAGCCTGTGATGTGTCAGACATTGTGCTTAGTGCAGAGGGGAGTATGATAACAATGAACAGGCTGTGACAGCCACTTTGAGTCACAGAAAAGGGTCCCTCGTTTTGATGAGTGATACGATGTACTGTGGGGCCTTTTGAGAAAATTTTTAGCTCATACATGGAATATCCTTTTCTCTCACACTGTCCTGTTCTCTAAATTTCTATTGTAATTGTAGTCTCTAACAATACTTTGGTGTTGACAGAATTATTATGGATTTGTTACTTTTTATATATGCAAGTATTATCGTCACAGGAAGTCATTAACTGCTTTCAGGATACAGATTGTTGTTTTCTTTTTTCAACCCTTAGAAAATGTAAAAATCATTCCTAGTGTAAAGGTAGAACAAAAAGCCTTGGGGTTTGGCATGGTCTGTGGGCGGTTTGCAGACCCCGGCTTTAGATAGACGATAGACAAAGCAATGTTATCATATCTGGGGTTGGTCACTTTTCTATGTAAAGTTTCTTAATCTGGGATTCGGCAATCCTGGCTGTGTATTAGAAACATTGTAGGGCTTCTTAAAAAAAAAAACAAAAAACATGTCATGGCATATGGTAGACTTGGTGAATAAGAATCTGCTGTGGTAGCTTTGTGGCATGCATTGTTAAAAACAGGGTGGTTAAAAACAGGGTGACAGTGTTTGTGGATGATTGTGGGGCAGCCGTTATTGATAGTACTGGCCAACGGTCACTCGTAACACGTGAAGATGAAGTAATATGAGGTAGGGTGGATTTTCTTTTCCCCAATTTTTTGTTATTAAATCGTTGCAGTAGTAGGATGGATTTTCTGATAAAACTAGAGCTGAAGTATTTAAAGCAGTAGTTAGTTTCTTATCAAGCTGCTTTAACAGCCAGGTGAGGTGGCTCATGCCTGTAAATCCTTGCACTTTGGGAGGCCGAGGTGGGCGGATCACCTGAGGTCAGGAGATTGAGACCAGCCTAGCCAACATGGCAAAATCCCGTCTCTACGAAAAATACAAAAATTAGCCAGGTGTGGTGGTGTGCGCCTGTAATCCCAGCTACCCAGGAGGCAGAGGCTGCAGTGAGCCAAGATTGCGCCACTGCACTCCAGCCTGGGCCACAGAACAAGGCTTTGTCTCAATCAATAAATCTAATTTAACAATACATCAAAAAGATATTTAAGAGAAATCTGGGAAATATTTCTTTAAAACTGAGTCAGCTGGAGATCTCTGTGTTCTATGCCATTGCAGTTATGGATATATACTAATTGGAAGGATGATGCGTCGATAGGTGATCAGGTTTCTGCATTAGGAAGATTGTTCTAATAACATTATAGACAATGAGTTAGAAAAGGTTAAAGGTGCAGCAGTGAGACCCAAATAGGCTACCATAGGAGTCCTGGCTTGAATTGCTAGTTCAGTGGTTGTATGAATAGAGATCTTTAGGAAATAGAATGGTCAGTTTTTTAGGTCTTACAGTACAGGTAAGAATGATGATTGTTGTTTTCTAACTTGGATGGATGAATAGTATTTTGCATATATTAATACATCAAATTCTTTAAGATCAGAGCTTAAATCTGAAACATTTTGGTATTTCTAGAACCTAGCACACTATCTGCCACATGGTAGATATTTAATCTGTGTAGCTAATAATAGCTACAACTAAGTGAATGTTTTCTTTGTGATTTTTCCTAAGCACTAAATATGCATTCTCATTGAATCTTATTTAATGCTTGCAACAGTGCTTAAAGTCTGTTAACTCCATTTGACCAGTGGGGTAACTAATGCTTATTAGCTGTGTGATCCTGAATTATGGTAATTGTCAGAACTAGGATTCAAACTGGTATTTGACTGGTTTCAAAGCCTCTAGACTAAAATTTTTTTTACCTATAATGTGCTATGCTGTTTCCCTTTGTTGTAACACACTTACGTACTGCATATTAAGTAGGGTACAAAAGACCTGAGAAACAAATTTTATCTTCCCTCAGTAATATAACTAACATCGGCAACCAATGAGTAGCAGTGTACTATTGGGTGAAAATGCTTCAGAATTGCGGGGATTGAGGTGGGTGGGCTGGAGTCCTAGGGAAAAGCCTGTTGAAAGTAGGCATAGCTTTAAATTGGCCTTAAAGGATAAGACCGTTTTTAGGAAGAGAGGAATACCTTTCCAGGAGGAGGAAACAGATTTCAGGACTGGAATGGGCATAGGCTGTTAGGGGGCTCTGCTCTAGTAGCATGCGTATTGGGAGTAGTCTGAAATCAGAAAGGGTATTCCTAAGTGTGCCAGTTTGAGAATGTATCCTGAAAAGCATTGGGAGCTATTAGAAGGTTTTTTTTGTTTGTTTTTTTGTTTTTTTTTTAAGTAGAGCAGTGATAAGATAAAATCAGCGTCTCATAGTACTTGACTAATGCTAGGTACTCAGGTATTTGTGAAATTGAAATAAAGTGGAGAGAGAACTACAGAAGTAGATTAACCATTTAGGAGATTATTGCAGTAGTTAGGAGTGAGAACAAAAAAACCTGAGCTACAGAAATGACAATAAATACGAATTTAGGAGAAATTGAAAGCAAAGGAATAGGAACCCTTTTTAGAAGAAGGTTGGGTGGATGACTTTCATTTCAGAAGAAAGTAAAATAGAAGATTTGCATTTTACTACTGACTCTGCCCAAATTTAACCTTTCTGGGTCTCAGCTTTCCCATTTGTGAAATGAAATTGGGACAGGATATGATTTTAAATCAAAATCCTAAAGCTTTGTTTTTAGCTTTAAAACTTGTCTCTGTCGGCTTTTCTTTTATTGAACTATTTCAGAGATTACCTGTATGCCAGATTTCAAAATATAAATATGAATGTAATAGGATGTCTTAAGTTCTAAAGCTCTGAAATTGTGGGCTTCATCTAAAACCCTGTTGATATAAGTACTAATAAAATAACTTGTCAAATGCTAATTAAATTTTGATTAAATGAAATATTGATGGACTAAAATTCTAAGTGTGTTTTCGTAGGAGATGAATGAGGTAGTTCTTCTGGAGATCCTCCAGATTACAGAGTAAATATGTGCATTAGAGTAATGTGGATCTTGGAAAATGAAATTTCTCTGGCTTGACCCCCAGAATTTAGTGGGTTATGGCAAGCCTGAGAATCCCCTTTTTTGGCAGATACAGGTGATCCATGGGCCATTTCAAAAAGTTTTATTAAGCATACAGTTTGTTGAGCTTCAACATAGTTAATCACCCATGAAACCATCACCACAATCAAGATAATGAACATAATCTCCTCCAGCATTCTTCCTGCCTCCTTCAAATCTATCCACCCTACTTGCCCCTAGACCCCAGTCAACCATCTATGTATTTTCTGTCATTGTAATATTAGTTTCCATTTCCTAGAATCTTATTTTTTATTAAGTTTTTTAGAAACAGGGTCTCACTGTGTTGCCCAGACTTGACTCCTAGAATCTCATATATGAGGACTCATAGAATATGTATTCTTTTATGTCTGACTTCTTCAACTCGGCTTAGTGATTTTGAGATTTATACTTATTATTGGATGTGTCAGTAATTTGTTTCTTTTATTGCTGAGTAGTATTCCAGCATATGGAAATACCAGTCTGTCCATTCATTTGTTGATGAACATTTGGGCTGCTTGCAGTTTGAGACTACTATAAGTAAAGTTGCTGTGCACATTAGTGTATGATTCTTTGTATGAACATATGCTTTCATTTTTCTTGGATAAATACCTAGATGGAATGACTGTGTCATATGGTAGGTGTATATTTAACTTTTTAAACTGGCTTTGCACAAGTGTATAGGAATTCATTTGCACCGTATTCTCACTAGCACTTGGTATGGTCATTTACAATATTTTTTTAGCCATCTGGTATGTTTTCAGTTTGCATTTCTCTAGTGCCTGATGGTGTTGAGCATCTTTTCAAGTGCTTATTTGCAGTCCATTTAACTTTGGTGAATTATCTGTTTAAATCTTTTGCCTGTCCTTAAATTGAATTGCTTTCCTTCTTAGGTTGTAAAAGTTCTTTATACAGGCAGTTCTCATTTTGTGCTGTGGACTGTGAAAATACTAATGCAGGCTTAAATTTTGCAAAGCAATTTTAGAAATTATGTTGTTCCATGATTGTTAGAAATTTTCATCAAAACATACTCTTATTGTTGTAAAATGTATAGGGAAATGGATAAAGTAGTAAAACTAGTATTTTACTTAGTGCAGTGTTAATTTAAAGCTTGAGAATTAAAGTGTTTTATTTTTTCATAAAAATCTTTTCAAGAGTAGTTAGAACCATGCCTGGTTTCTTCTTCCCTGTCGTACCGTGTGGAGTGAGCATCATTTCTGGGCTTTGGACAAGTTGTTATACTTCTAAGGTTGGATCAGCTTCAAACATTTTATCCATTATACCTTGAATATCAAGAAATATATGTGAGTTCCTTTAATATGAAGGTTTTTTGCTGGCATGACTTCCTCTGAGACATTGTCATCCTTTTCACCGTAACCACTCTTCTTTTATGTTAATCAGTTTACCTTCAGAAAGTTCCTCTGGCCGCCTATTTAGCCTCCTTGTTGGCAGCAGTGTCAGCAATCTCACAGTCAACTCTTTCTTTGTAACTCCATTTATATTCCATTAGAATTTTACTTCCAGCATTATTGCTTTTGTTTCTTTGCTTCACTTTCATCTTTGTTGGCAAATCCTCTCTTTCAGGTACCCTTTTTAAAAAAGAATCTCATGGGTTTGTCACTGGGAGACAGGGAAGTAACACAGCTACATGCTCTGCAGTCGGTGCATTTAGTGAATAACAGGTGTGCAGTGACCAGTCACTGACAGGATTTAAAAGAAGTGATATGATTGGCCATGGATCAGGATATAAAAGATTGGAGAAAAAATATGAAACTATAAAGCATTCTATATTTTCAGTATCTCCATTTCTCATTACATTGAAAAAAGACAAAAACTAGACGTTTTAGAAAAAGTGTGTTTATGGTTATGGTCTGTATGATAGTAGTGATGATAATAACATCAACTTGCATTTATAGAGTACTTACCCGTCAGGGACAGTTTTAAATGCTAAATATATTCTTATTTAATCCTCATAATAACCCAATTAGATTGTAGGTGGTATTATTATCCCCACTAGAGAGAGAGAAACTTGTCCAAGGGTGAGCCTCACAGTTTGGCACCAAAGCCCATGCTTTATTTATACTAGTGCTACTTAAAAGTGCACTTTGCAAACCAGCACTGACTGTTCACATCTAGTCTGTGAAGAATTGGAATTTGCATTTTTTAAGCTTTAAAAAAATTTTTTTAAAAATTCTTTTTTTCCCCCAATAATTTCTACAAAAGCATTGGATCATGGTGGCTGGAAATATTCTAACAATGACTTGTCATTGAAGAATGTACTTTAGTTTTCTTAAAAAGAATTAGTTAATGAATACACATGTATGTATTTTAAATGTTTCTATCAAGAATTGCAATTAATTGAACAACTTCTAGTTCTGATTACTGTGGAAAAGTTTTTACTGTAATTAAAACACCTTGACGAAAGACAAGGTTTATCTCAAGAGCTTTTGCTTTTTGTAGGTGTGATTTTGAAAGTGGAGCAGATTCCTGAAAGTCAAGGTGTTGCATTGTAGGATTCACCTTTGTACTTTGTATTTAATCAGTTTCTTTAGTAGCAGTAAAGAACATACTTGTTTTCTGTCACCATGACACATAGATTAGGAATTCACTGAGTCATGTTACCTGAATAACTCTTTAATATGCTTTCATTAGTTCATCCTGTTGATTATCATACAGAATTTTTGAAAAAAACGACTTGCAAGACAAGAAAGGCTCAGCCTGGGCAACTTAGTAAGACCCTGACTCTAAAATAAAAAACTACAAATAAAGAAAGGCAAATTAAAATAACCCAAGTCTTTGTTTTCATTCAAATGCACCTTCTCTGTTCCCAATTCTTCCCTATCCCCAAACCCAAAGTGCATCTCTGCATCTTTTGAGGCTGGCAGATCACCTGAGGTCAGGAGTTCAAGACCAGCCTGACCAACATGGAGAAACCCCGTCTCTACTAAAAATACAAAATTAGCTGGGCGTGGTGGCACATGCCTGTACTACCAGCTACTCGGGAGGCAGGAGAATTGCTTGAACCCAGGAGGTGGAGGTTGTGGTGAGCCAAGATCACGCCATTGCGTTCCAGCCTGGGCAACAAGTGTGAAACTCCGTCTCAAAAAAAATAAATAAATAAGGCCTTGATAGAAAAATGGGAAAGACTAAGTTACATAATTTTGGAGAAAAAATAGCTGACCTCAGTAGTTTAAAAAATAAAAGGGAGAGAGGATGGGCAAGGTGACTTGTGCCTATAATTCCAGCGCTTTTGGAGGCCAAGGATGGAGAACAACTTGAGGCCAGGAGTTCAAGGTTACAGTGAGCTATGATTGTGCAACTGCATTCCAGCCTGGGCAACAGAGGGAGATCCTGTTTCTTTCGTTTTTTGGAAATAGGGTCTTGTTCTGTTGCCCATGTTTGAGTACAGAGGCAATTGTAGCTCCCTGTGGCCTTGAACTCTTGGGCTTAAGCCATCCTCCTGCTCAGCCACACATGTGGTTGGGACTACAGTTTGTATGTTACTAGACCTGGCTGTTCATTTTATTTTTTTGTGCAGATGGTCTTGCTATGTTTTCTCATCTGTTCTCAAACTTCTGGCCTCAAGTGATCCTCCCACCTCAGCCTCCTAAAGTGCTGAAATTACAGGTGTTGAAATTACAGGTATGAGCCACTACCCCTGGCCCCTGTCTCTTTAAAAAAAAAAAAAAAAGCAAAAGAAGGCACCGCTTGTCAAGGATTCTGTGAAGTTGGCCAGTGCATCATTCTGTCCAAAATTACATTCTAATTAACATTCTAATTTAATTCTAATTAATTCTAAAGTTTGGGCCAGGGTACTTGGAACTGGCTTAGGTATGTTTGTGTCTTAATGTTCAGGGATTATGTTTGTCAGTAGGCAAGAGTGTGACCCTTGTATGCAGGGGCATGTGTATGCACAGCCGGGGTTTTTTGCTTGCTGAGGTTCTTAAACCCCAACCCAGGCAGAGCTATATTGTATAGATGTTCAGTTTGTATAATAAAATAATAGTTCATCAACATTTTTATATTAGACTGGGATAACATTTTCTAATCACACAGATATTTCTGTGCTTATGGAAGTCTTAGGCATACCATTGTTTATAAGAGCAAAAGTTTAGAAAAATCTGAATGTCCAGTAGTAAGAAAATGTTTGAAAAAATGTGGTATACCCACATGACAAGTTGGTATGTAAAGACTAAAAGTGGTATTTTGGCAGAGGTTTTAATGATGTGAAAATATTGCACATGTTATGAATGATAAAAAAGCAGGACAAATACAAATAAATGGTGTTAAATTTTATAAAAATATGCATAAGAGAATTCAGAAGAGAATAATTGTTAAAGTTTTGGTTGTGGGATTATAGGTAGTGATACTTGTTTCTTTCCACTTTATGTATTTTGTACAGTGAGCATGTTTTACCCTTATTAAAAAAAGGGAAAATGAAGTTTGTAAGACATTTTTAGAATCTACAAAAATCAAGTCATGTTCTGAAAACCTGGCATTACCTAGTTAACTGTTACAGGCAATTTACTTTTTCCTGGAGATAATTTTAAAAAAACTTTAAAGATAATGAAAATGTTGGTATTTCAATTATTCTGGGGCATGGGTTTACAACAGAGATTAAGATTTTCTTGGCCAGGCATAGTAGCTGATACCTGTGATCCCAGCACTTAGGGAGGCTGAGGTGGGAGGATTGCTTGAGGCCAGGAGTTACAGACAAGCCTGGTCAACATAGCGAGACCCCATCTCTATTTTATTTAAAAATTAAAATCTCCTCTGTAAAAAAGAATTTATTGGTATTGTACTAATATTTAGTATTAATATTTGTACAATATCCAGATTTACATTTATCATATATACCTTGATATTTGTTTTTATATAAAAATGTACTTCTAAGTATATCAAGGAGGGAGGCTCTAAATGTAACCATTGTACTTTCTTCTGATCAAACTATTTTGTGGTAGTAAGCATGGTGTAGGATGATACAGAGGAAGCCTCGGGTGTTTGAGCTCTGGTGCAGATTAGACATGGTTTCCTTAACAGTGCTATACTTGAGATTTAGTGTCAATAGATATATATTATTATAATTTTAATATTAAAAGGTAATGACCATGTTCAGCAGAACTAACAATTCCATTAACCTGCACACTTTATTTTTGCTTTTTTACAAAGGAAAAGGATGCATAGATAACCTGATTTAAATCAGTGAAAAATCTGCATTTTACAAATAACAAAGCATGCTCAAATAACTTAATAATTTAAATAACTGAAAATGCAACCCAGGCCTATCTCATTTCAGAACCAGTTCTCTAAACCATTTTACTGTATTTGCCTTTTATTATTAGGGGCTATACATTTTTTTCATATTTATTGTTTTGCCTTCCTGTTACAAATTGTCAAGATTATTTTTTTCTGTTGTCTACGTGGGATTTATATATACTCTCATGAACTATTTAAGACATTTTAGTATCCTTTATCTTTAATTTTTACAAGATCTGTCTTTCCACTTTAAATTTCTTATAGTGCGTTATATTTTAGCATATTATTTCTCCAAAGATAAGTAAGATTCTGTGTTCTATTTTCTGAGATTTAGTTTTGAGAAATTATATTCAAATCCATCTGTACTGTATAGTCTGAGAAGGGTCTTTCTTAGTTTTCCATTTCAATGCTACTTATTTATTTTTTATTTTTTATTTTTTTGAGACAGAGTCTCACTCTGTCACCCAGGCTGGAGCACAGTGGTGCGATTTCAGCTCACTGCAACCCCTGCCTCCCAGGTTCAGGCAATTCTTGTGCCTCAGCTTCCCGAGTAGCTGAGATTACAGGTGCACACCACCACGCCTAGTTGATTTTTGTATTTTTAGGAGAGATGGGGTTTCACCATGTTGGCCAGGCTGGTCTCAAACTCCTGACCTTAGGTGATTCACCCGCCTCAGCCTCCCAAAGTGCTGGGCATACAGGCGTGAGCCACTGTACCTGGCCAGCAGTGAGATTTATGTACCATCATTTGAAATACTGCAGAGCTATCAACATGGTTGACAGAATGGTCTGAAGTCATAATTAATGTCTTGCTGGAGGCAAGAAAATTTTAACGCTTAACATGAATAATCTCTAGGTTTGTAGATTTTGGGTGCCTGGATTATCCAATTTAAATATTAGTTAATATTTACTATTTATGACCTGACATTTGATTTCTAAGGGTGAATACAGTTACAAGTGTTTTATTATTTCTTGATTTATTAAGAATTAGAATTTTTCCTCATGGTTTTATGCAAGTGGCACTGTTTTTTCTGCCGTGGTTTATAAAAGTGGTCAGTCAAACCACTTGTTTATTTCTGGGTGCCTGGAGTGGGCTGTAGGGAAGGCAGTTTTATCTTTGGCAGAAAAAGCAGTAAAGCGTTTATTCATTTCACTTTTGGTAATACTGATCCAAGGCAAGCTTTTGAGGAAAACTAGAGCAGATAGGCTTTGAACGTGACTCTCATTTATGGACTAACTCATAGAGAAAAGTGAAAGATGAAGGATTAATAAAATAATACATGGTAGACAATGTGAGATTCTAGAGCAGAAGTTGCAAATTGATGGTTCGTCCACATAGCCCTCAGACTGTTTGATTTGGCCTACTGAGTGTGTCTGACTTATTTCATTAGTTGCTAACGTCTGAAATCTGTTCACTTGAAGGTTGAGCTCTGGATCACCTGTATTTTTAGCATGGCATGTTGATAGCAGTGGCACCATTTAGATAAACACACAGTTGTTTGTTTGCCTGGTTAACACTTATCTCAGGTGGCCCCAGCCAGCCAACTACATATGCGTTTTTGCAAACTCTGTTCTAGTTTCTTGAGTATGAAATAATAGTAGATCTATAATGCTCATGCAACAGAATCTTCAGCCTTGAGTTAGTAGGAGATAGTAGGCTCAAGGATTTTAGGTAGTGAGAGTTTGGGCGGAATATGGGGTGTGCAAGAAAGTGTAGTGGAAATTAAGAAGTAGCATCCAATGAGGTAGGATGAAAAGGGATTATGGCATCATGGAAATCAAGTGTCTTGACCTAGTTTTACCCCAAAAGCAGAAACTGAGACAGCTGCTTTTTTGCAGGTAATTCATTTGCATCCCTGTTAGCAAGAAACAGAAGTTGAAGGACTGGAGCAAGTGAACTAGGAAAGAGGGAACACCAATCCAAGGGTGCGTTACTGAGCTATTCACTTTTGTGAACAACTGGGGCATGATCCTGTGGAAGCCCTCTAAGAAAGCAATAAGGATATCCCTTTTGTTGGGAAGAAGGTGATATTTATCTGCTAGATCCCATCTCTCAGTGTTAACACCTTCAAATTTTCAGATTTATTTATGTCTCCGGGTAGCCGAAGAATTCGTGTAGACATTTTTTTTTTTTTTTGAAACGGAATTTCGCTCTCGTTACCCAGGCTGGAGTGCAATGGCGCGATCTCGGCTCACCGCAACCTCCGCGTCCTGGGTTCAGGCAATTCTCCTGCCTCAGCCCCCTGAGTAGCTGGGATTACAGGCACGCGCCACCATGCCCAGCTAATTTTTTGTATTTTTAGTAGAGACAGGGTTTTACCATGTTGACCAGAATGGTCTCGATCTCTTGACCTTGTGATCCACCCGCCTTGGCCTCCCAAAGTGCTGGGATTACAGGCATGAGCCACTGCACCCGGCCTTCGTGTAGACATTTAACCACAGATAGTGCAGTCAGGAGGAGGTACCTCAGCTAGAGTGAAAACATGAGGCTTTTTCTTGGTACAGTGATCCATACCTTCTTCTCCAAGGGGTTAATATCTTTATTTGCTTCTTATAACCTTTTTTTGCAAAGTTATAATAAACTCATTCTGAAGATTTTATTTTACCTATAATTGTGTCTTTGGAATAGTAAAACCCAGCCCGGCATGGTGGCTCATGCCTGTAATCCCAGAACTATGGGAGGCCAAAGCAGGAAGCTCACTTGAGCACTAGGAATTGGAGACCACCCTGCGCAACATAACGAGACCCTTTCTCTGCAGAAACAAATGATTGAATTGAGTGAATGAAATAGTAAAACCAATCCTAGAGAGGCCTTTTTGGTTCACTTGAATTTTGCCAAATGTGTCCCTGGCAAATAATAGGTTATTGTCATGGAGTAACGATTTTAGAACCTTTAATAAAACTGATTATTAACACAATGAAACTAAATGAACTTAAACTGTGATAGGAATATATGAATATGCCTCTTTTGCTAGTTTTAGGCCCCTGCTAAAGAGGAATTACTGACTTTCCTTTTCCTCCTTTTTTGAGACAGAGTCTCACTGTGTCGCCCAGGCTGGAGTGCAGTGGCATGATCTTGGCTCATTGCAACCTCCACCTCCCAGATTCAAGCAATTCTCCTGCCTCAGCCTCCTGAGTAGCTGGGATTACAGGCATGCGCCACCATGCCAGGCTAATTTTTGTATTTTTTACTAGAGACGGGTTTCACAATGTTTGATTAGGCTGGTCTCAACCTCCTGACCTCGTCGTGATCTGCCCGACTTGGCCTCCCAGAGTGCTGGGATTACAGGTGTGAGCTACTGCGCCCAACCTTGACTTTCATTTTCTTACTCTTTGCTTCATAAGCTATGATGAGAATTGTGTACTTGTCTTGGTACACTTTTCACTCTTTGAGTGTATTGATGATGACAACTAGGTTGTCTTACCTATTGTTGTTTTCCAGGGTTTAATATAATGCCTTACTCTAAATAGGTCCTCCCTAAATGGCGGTTAATTCCAAGGAAATAAATATATGTGTGTATGTATAAAATGTGCATGTGATGGCGTTCGTGAACTTTAAAGTTAGCTGTAATAAAAACTTATTTTAAAGTATAATAATGTTTTAGACTTTCTTCCTTTTTTTCTTTCTTTAAACAGATAGAAGGACAAGGACAGAATCACCAGCACTGGCTGAAGGTAAATATGTCTTTGGGGGAAATGATTATTCAAATACAAATGAAAAGTTATGATTTCAATAAAAACTTAACACATTAACTATATATAATTTAAGGAAAATGTTCTATGTACAATATTGAGTTACTAAAAATGTTGTTAGGAAATATTGATTGTTTAGTTTTGGGCTCAGAATAGGATCTGGTGGGGAAAATGTAAATTAATTAGAACTTTTTTTAACAGCTTTCTTTCAATAGAAGAGGTATGTGTTTTCCTTTGAATTAAGTCATTTTAGCTTTCACCAGTATAGTTAATCAGGAAAGGTCTAAGCCATAATTTTTGTAAAGTATATGTATGTACATATATATATTTTTTTCATTGAAAACAGAAGGGAAGGCACTTTACACATTACCTTAAGAACTCCACCTGTTAGTGGTTTTCGTCCTTTCTTTAAAAAAATCTTAGAAGCAAAGAATAGTTTTAAAAAAATAGTTACTGTTAAAGGGTCCTGAGCACTTAAACATTTGTAATCCTGGAATTATTTTAATTATAACAAGTTATTAAGTGTTCAAAACGTAATTTTTTTTTACAGACAGACTTTGTGTTCTTAAGTGAAAATGACTAGCTTAAAATCCCTTTCTATGTTCTTCTTTGTCATAATCAGAAGATATTTTTTCAAGACTAGCTGATCAGGCCAGTCGTGGTGGCTCACCTGAGCCTGGGATGTCCAGGCTGCAGTGAGCCAGGTTTGCATCACTGCACTTCAGCCTGGGCAACAGAGCAAGACCCTGTCTCAGAAAACAAAAGCAAGGCTGGGCACAGTAGCTCATGCCTGTAATCCCAGGACTTTAGGAGGCCGAGGTGAGCAGATTACCTGATGTCAGGAGTTGGAGACCAGCTTGGCCAACATGGTAAAACCCCATCTCTACTAAAAGCACAAAAAATTAGCCAGGTGTGGTGGCACACACCTGTGGTCCCAGCTACTGGGGAGGCTGAGGCAGGAGAATTGCTTGAACCCGGAAGGTGGAGGTTGCAGTGAGCCGAGATTACCAGCACTCCAGCCTGGGCAACTGAATGATACTCTGTCAAAAAAAAAAAAAACCCAACCCCTCATTTTATTAGAGCTGGTATGACAGTTACTACCAACCTTGCTTACTCTTATTTTACAGTTCAGGGGTTCTTAATGAGTATTTTTTGTGCAAAGGACCTCTTAGGCAATCTTAATGAAGCCTGTAAATCCTACCTCAGGATAATGATTCTAATAATGATTCATGATTATATGAAGTAAACTACATAGGATTAAGAAGGAAATGTTATATTCAAAAATCATTAGCAAATACTATATACAAATTTGTGATAAAGTAATATGTGCTTCTTACATTAATATGTGTATTTCTCATGTAAGAGAATAAGCATAGTAAATGTGCTATGTATCATAGTTTTAAATAGATATTGTCTGCAAAAATTGTAGTATGAAAATACCCATGGTTTCTATTAATGACAAATTCATAGGTTTTCTAATACTACTGTGATTTGTTACTTACATTCTTGATTGAGGGAATTGCTAATTTTTGCATAGAGGTTAGTGAAAAGGTTCCCCTCCATGTTTACAGATCCCTGAATTCTCTCTGTGTACCCCCATATTAAGAGCCTTAGTTAGTGAAAATTTAGCTAGACCTTTTTCCATCATACTTCAGTAAGTGTAGTTTTTCATGTTCTATTTAACTAATCTTAAAGAAGTAGTTATGGGCTGGGCACAGTGGCTCATGCCTTTAATCCCAGCACTTTGGGAGGCCAAGGCAGGCAGATAACTTGAGGTCAGGAGTTTGAGATCAGCCTGGCCAACATGGTGAAATTGAAACTCCGTCTCTACTCCAAATAGAAAAATTAGCCTGGTGTGGTGACACCCCCCTGTTATCACAGCTACTTGGGAGGCTGAGGCACGAGAATCACTTGAACCTGGAAGGTTGCAGTGAGCGAAGATCCAGCCTGGGCGACAGAGCTGGACTATGTCTCTCTGAAAAAAAAAAAAAAGTATCCTAATAGTGTAGGCTAGAAGTTTGTGAAATGGCTTTGAAGAAGCTTCCGTTTGCTGGTCCATAATAACAGAAACAACGAATTTGGTGGAAAAAGAAAGTAGAAAATGAGTGTGAAGCCTTGGCCAGTGCCTGCCTTCAAAGAACATGAAGTAAATATGTAAAAAACAAGTATCAGGGCTGGGCGCTTGGTGGCACACACCTGTAATTCCAGCACTTTGGGAGGCTGAGGCGGGTGGATCACTTGATACCAGGAGTTTGAGACCAGTCTAGCCAATATGGCAAAATCCTGTCTCTACTAAAAATACAAACATTAGCTGGGCATGGTGGTACACACCTGTAGTCCCAGCTACCCAGGAGTCTGAGGCACCAGAACTGCTTGAGCTTGGGAGACAGAGGTTGCCGTGAGCTGAGATCATGCTACTGTACTCCAGCCCAGGCGATAGAGTGAGACCTTGTCTCAGAAGAAACGGCCATCCCAAAACCCAAATATATAAAATAGTAAGAAACCTATGTTTTCTTAATACTTCAAAATGCTAAGAAGAGAAATGCCATCATTGTCATAGGAAGGATACAAATGGCAGTGCCCTGATAATTGTGTTCCTAAAACATGAAAAAGGTAGACTTGCAGAAAGTCACCAGCTGTGTGGCAGTTCCATCAGTAGCATAAGCTGTATGGTGGTAAGTGCCAGCATGGTCTAGAACAAGCCTAGAATCATGTCCCCGAATCCCAGTCCTTGCCCAGCAGCTCACAGCTGACTACAAATAAAAGGGAATGACAGGGGCCGGGCGCGGTGGCTCAAGCCTGTAATCCCAGCACTTTGGGAGGCCGAGGCGGGTGGATCACGAGGTCAAGAGATTGAGACCATCCTGGTCAACACGGTGAAACCCCGTCTCTACTAAAAATACAAAAAATTAGCTGGGCATGGTGGCGCGTGCCTGTAATCCCAGCTACTCAGGAGGCTGAGGCAGGAGAATTGCCTGAACCCGGGAGGCGGAGGTTGCGGTGAGCCGAGATCGCGCCATTGCACTCCAGCCTGGGTAACAAGAGCAAAACTCCGTCTCCAAGACAGTACCTGCTTTGACCCTCGGGGGGGGAATGACAGGTCTGTTGAAGTTTGGTTAATGCAAAAACAGCATTAACAATCATTTTAAAGGGGACATAGTTGGGGACTTGACTTTCTTTTTTGTTTCCTTTGTTGTGGTGGTACTTGATTCTTTTGATGTGATGTGGGCCTGATGCCATGTTTAAAGATGTTCTCAGAAGCTGCACTGCCAGAGTCAGTGGATTAAGCCTCACATTTTTTAAATCATTTGCTGCTTTGTCCAAGTCACCAAGTTTTTTCTAGTCTTTTTTTTTTTTTGTTTTGTTTTGAGATGGAGTTTTTTTTGCTCTTGTTGCCCAGGCTGTAGTGCAATGACGCAATCTCAGCTCACCGCAACGTCTGCCTCCCGGATTCAGCAGCTCTTATGCCTCAGCCTCCCAAGTAGCTGGGATTACAGGCATGCACCACCATGCCCGATTAACTTTTTTTTATTTTTTATTTTTAGTAGAGATGGGGTTTCTCCTTGTCGGTCAGGCTGGTCTCAAACTCCTGACCTGAGGTGATCCTCCTACCTCGGCCTTCCAGAGTGCTGGGATTACAGGTGTGAGCCACCGTGCCTGGCCTAGTCTTTACTTCACTTCTTTCCTAAAATTAGGGGAGTTGAGCTCATTCAAGTCATTTCACAAACCCTATAATCTGGGCTCAGATTTTCTATCCTTTGTCATCCCCTTTCTCCTTCTCTCTTCTCCATTTTTTCTCCCAGCAACTTTAGACATGTGGTAATGAAAGTCTTCAGAATCAAAATGGAGTTACTAATGTTAAGGAAACTCTGACATACAGAGCCAGGGAAGGCTGTGAAAAGTGTCCTCACACTTGTATGCCTGATAATGAAAAAGACTACAGAGACCATAACCTTATACAAAGGCCATCACCACCTTACACAAAATAATACTTCGGCAGGGACATCTGCCCAGCAACTGCCTGTTCAGCTGCAGACTGGTGTCACCCTTGTTACTGATCTCTGTAGCTAAGGATATTTATTTCAAAGCTATTATATAGCCCTTGTTTTTCCTTTAAAAATCTTTGTCTTCCTTTGCCTCCCTGAATATGTATGGCATAGCTAACTATTCAAAAAAAATTTACATTCAAAAAAATTTATATGATATGCACGTGTATTTGATCTTAATCTCAGCATTTTATTTACAATTAGCTTATTCCACAGTATTAAGAAAATACAGGTTTCTTCCTATTTTGTATAAATCAACCTTTTTAAAAAAGCAAACCAGCTTTTGCAATATTATTTAGAAAGGTATCTGGCCTTGTCATTTGAAAATAATTATGGGATTTGCTGGGGTTTTTTGGAACGGAGCCTTACTCCGTCTCCAGGCTGATGTGCAGTGGTGTGATCTCAGCTTACTGCAACCACTGCCTCCTGGGTTCAAGCAATTCTTCTGCCTCAGCCTCCTAAGTAGCTGGGACTACAGGCATGCACCACCACACCCAGCTAATTTTGTATTTTTAGTAGTGACGGAGTTTCACCATGTTGGCCAGGATGGTCTCATCTTCTGACATCGTGATCCGCCCGCCTCGGCCTCCCAGAGTGCTGGGATTACAGTTATGAGCCACCATGCCTGGCCTTGGGACTTGCTTTTAAATTTACTAAGGGGGATCTCTTTCTGCTCTTAACTGAAGTAAAATTGTACTTTAGAAAATGATATAATGAAAGGCCGGCCACAGTAGTTCATGCCTGTAATCCCAGCACTTGGGAGGCTGACGGGGGTAGATCACCTGAGGTGCTGGGAGTTCGAGACCAGCCTGGTTAGCATGGCAAAACCTGGTCTCTACTAAAATTACAAAAATTGGCTGGGCGTAGTGGCATATACCTGTAATCCCAGCTACTCGGGAGGTTGAGGCGTGAGAATCACTTGACCTGGAAGGCAGAGGTTTTCAGTGAGCCAAGATTGTGCCACTGCAGTCTAGCCTGGGTGACAGAGCGAGACTCTAAAAAAAGATAAAAGGCAAAGTAAAAATCTATATATTCAGTTATAATTACCACCTCCTTGGCAACATCAAAATGTAAATGAATGACCTCTGCTGGACTCTGTCTAGCACTGTAAGAGATACTGATTTATACATGTAGAAAATCATTCAAGTATGTATCTTTAGAATTCTATTACCAAGAAGAGAAAAGTATGTTTTTGTATTCTGTTTGGCTATGATAGTCCTGGAGGACATACATTTAAGATAATGATTTTAATTTTAGTTCAGTTAAATTAAGTTCAAGAACCAGGAAAACATTTGTGCCCTTTTGTAATTTCACTTTTATTAAATTCCGTTAGTGTACAAGGCTCAAACAGAAAGACCTGACAAGCTGTAGAAAACTATTTAAGAACATTTCCTAACGTCTGTCTTCTTTTCCTAATAAGCATACTTTCTTCTTTTTAAAATTTATTTTACTTTTAGCTTCTGCATCCAGCCATCCATAACATACTTTTTGCTTTTCTTAAAAAAAAAAAAAAAAATTTTTTTTTTAAGAAATTTTTTTTCTAACTTAGAAATTTTAGTACTAATTTCTTTCAAGAACACTTGAAATTTTTCTTAATTCTATTGGATGAATTGTATGTACCACAGTAAGCTTTCATTTATTGACTTAACATTTATTTAGCACTAACATCACGCAAAGACCTCTGCAGGGTGCTTTGGATACAGAAGTTAAGATCACACTCAGGGAAAAGGTTCCACTGCCCTTGGTCCTTTAGCCTATAGTGTTTAACAAGGTCTTTGTGATTAAGTATTCCCTTAAAAAATAAATAAATAAAATTTTAAATTGGGGCTAGCCGTGGTGGCTCACGCCTGTAATCCCAGCACCTTGGGAGGCTGACGGAGGTGGATCAGCCTGGCCAACATGGGGAAACCCCGTCTCTACTAAAAATAGAAAAATCAGCTGGGTTTGGTAGCAAACACCTGTAATCTCAGCTACTTGGGAGACTGAGGCAGGGGTATCACTTGAACCTGGGAGGCAGAGGTTGCAGTGAGCCGAGATTGCGCCACTGCATCCATCCTGGGCGACAAGAGCGAAACTGTCTCAAAAAAAAAAAAAAAATTAGATGAGGTCTTCCTATGTTGCTCAGGCTGGTCTCAAACTCCTGGGCTCAAGCAGTCCTCCCACCTCAGCCTCTCAAACTGCTGGGATTATAGGCATTAGCCACCATGCCTGCCCCTAGAAAATCACTTCTAAACTTGATTCAGAAGCTAAATTCTTGACATTACTAGATAGGAGATATCTTGTTTGTAACTCTGCCAATGTGAACATATGTAATGTTGGGTATTATATAATGGGTAACTTTCTTTTGACCTCATTTGACTGTTGTTTTAAGATACTTCATATGTTTAATGGTTTGTTCAGTAGTACAGGGATTGTGTTTAGTTTATTTCCAGGAGGTCAATGAGAATTTAAACCAAGGACAAAAAAATTAACGAGTGGGTAACTTGCAGTTTAATGCAAGGATTGTGTGGTTCTCGAGGGTAGTATTCATGTCGTAATTGTGCTTATTCAGTCATTGGCTTAAGTTTCTACAAATTTTTCTAAAAATTGACAAAAGTCTAAAATTTAAGTTATGTAGAGTTATTTAAGCAGTGGTGAGATGGCTACTTGGCGTAGATATATTGTAGAATAGATTCATACCAAGATTAAACAGTCAAGATTGAGTCTTCCATTTGACCATGGGACAGTCCCTTCCTGGTCTGAGAGTCTCTTATTTATTGATAGTGAGATATAAAGCCATTCTGCCTGTTGTCTTTCACTCCGCACAGTGACTATAATGTTGAGAAGAGCCCCCCTAGTTAACCCCAGAAATTAAGGAATACTTCAGAGAATACCTTATCTTTTAACTCAAATTATGAAAGAAAGAAAGCAGAACAATTTTTAAGGATCTCTTACCCGTTTCAGTCATAGAGGGGTGACCAGGAATGGCATTTTACTTCTATATGCCAAATTCTGGCAGATTTCCTTTTGATTGTAGGCCTCCTGCTTCCCGTACTTTGTCCTTTTCCTGTGAAATCTCCCAGGAGACGAAAGACTGATGGACAGTTTATCCTTTCACTGCCACAGGCCTCCTTTACTTGGCAGTGAGGCCTTAAGTTTCTTGCTTTTTTGCTGCTGTTTGGTGACTAGAAGAGGCACCAGAGACTCTCAGTCTGGGGAGATGGGTGGCATGTTTATAAGTAATGGATGAGAATGTCTTTGTAGCCCATAGTTATTCTCTGTGCAAAAACAGAAAACTAGAATAGCTTCTTCTGAAGATGACTGTTGAAGATTTTAAGGATTTGAACTCTGTAGCGATAATGCATAAGAACATGAGAAACACCACTGAAGATTAGTTCAGAGGTAGTAAAGAGTGTTGTAGGAAATACCATTGCTGTCTAGGCCAGCTTTAATGTTTTAGCAATAAACCTTTGCCTGTTAACCTTGTCCTCGATTTTCTTAATGTTTATTGAGCTTATCCCTTCATAGGTAGGACCAAGGGATTATTCCATAAACTTAGTCCCTAATTTATTAAGTTGCACTTTGTTTCATTTGACCTAAAACTACTCTTTTTATGGGATGCCCTTAGTTTGGGTATTCTGTTTTTGAATAAATAAGCTGTTTTTTACTTGTTCATTCATTAATTTGACAAATATTTATTAAGTACTGCCTGTGTGACAGAATATCTGTTAGAGGCTAGAGTTTCAGAGATGAAAACAGATGTAGACTTCTTAGATGTTTGGAAGAGCTTTCCTATAAAACTCATTGAATAACTGACATGGTGTATTGTTTATACTGTAAATGGTTCTAAAGAATAGGAAAAGCCTATGTATACAAATATGCTTGACAGCAAAACCAGACAGGAACAGAGAGAAAAATTATAGGTCAGTCTTTTAAAATAATCCAAGGTGAAATGTTAGCAAAACCAAATCTAGGAATATGTTTTTTTTTTTAAATGACCAAATAAACCAGGCGCAGTGGCTCACGCCTATACTTATAGTACCTTGGGAGGCTGAGGTAGGAGGTTTGCTTGAGCCTAGGAGTTCAAGACCAGCCTGGGCAACAAAGGGGGACCCTGTCTCTACAAAAAATAAAAAAAACTAACCAGGCAAGGTGACACGCACCTGTAGTGTCAGTTGCTTGGGAGGTGGGGGCAGGAGGATCACTTGAGCCTAGGAACATGAGAGGCTGCAGTGAGTTATGCTTGTGCCACTGCATTCCAGCCTGGGCAACAGAGTAAGACCCTGTTTCATTCATTCGTTTATCATGAATAAATAATACATAACCAACCAACCAAGTATATGTGATCTCAGGAATCCAAGAATGGTTTAGCAATAGAAAATGAATTTATATAATCTGTCGTATTCATAGATTAAATGACAAAATGATGGAAATTAGAGGTGGCAATTATAATTTAATGCAAAGTCAAATCAGAATCCCATCAGAACTTTTCGTAGAATTTGACAATCACATGAGTGAACAAAAGGGCAAGAATAACTAAGGCGTTTTTGAAGAATTATTATTTAAACAAGCACAGACCATGAAGAAAAGGTGAAAAACTGTACTGTTATGACAAACAGCACCATACACCAAGTTAATATATGTTGGAGCATAGGAGAATAGGAGAAAGTATCTTGTATATAAGCACGAAAAAATTGGTATCCAGAATTTCTTTTCTTTTTTTTGAAGTCGAGTCTCCCTCTGTCGTTCAGGTTGGAGTACAATAATGCAGTCTCGGCTCACTGCAACCTCCGCATTCTGGGTTCAAGTGATTCTCCCACATCAGCTTGGCATGCGCCACGACGCCCGGCTACTTTTTGTATTTTTCTAGAGATGGGGTTTCTCCATGTTGATTGGGCTGGTCCTGAAATCCCCACCTCAGGTGATCACCTGCTTTGGCCTCCCAAAGTGCTGGGATTACAGGCGTGAGCCACCGCACCCAGCTGGTGTCCAGAATTTCTAAAGCTGCCAGGTGTGATGGCTCATGCCTGTAATCCCAGCACTTTGCGAGGCCAGGGTGGGAGAGGATTGCTTGAGGCCATGAATTTGAGACCAGCCTGGCCAACAGGGGGAGACCCTGTCTCTGCAGAAACAAACAAACAGCCCACGCCCACACACACACACATTAGCTGAGCATGATGACAGGTGCCTACTCAGGAGGTAGAGGTGGGAGGATGGAATGAGCCAGAGTGATCAAGGTTGCAGTAAACCATGAGCATGCCACCATACTCCAGCCTGGGCGACAGAGCAAGACCCTGTCTCAAAAAAAAAAAAAAAAAATTCCTTAAACTCAATTTTAAAAAAAAAAAAAAAAAAAGAGTAGTATGACAGTTGAAGTAAGTTAAGGAACTTATCACTCTGTATATTTCAAACAATTAATATAGAAGATTGTTTACAAAGATATTAGAAAAGCTGGAAGAGCAAAAGGAACAAGTGAGAGAACAGAGTAGCAAAGATAAAATAAGAAATTGTGATGGGCTGGGTGCGGTGACTCACGCCAGTAATCCCAGGCCTTTGGGAGGCCAAGATGGGAGGATCACGAGGTCAGGAGATTGAGACCATCCTGCTCAACGTGGTGAAACTCCGTCTCTACTAAAAATAAAAAAAGCTGGGCATGGTGGCGTGCAACTGTAGTCCCAGCTACTCAGGAGGCTGAGTCAGGAGAATCATTTGAACCCAGGAGGTAGAGGCCGCAGTGAGCCGAGATCATGCCACTGCACGTCAGCCTGGGCGACAGAGCAAGACTCTGTCTCAAAAAAAGAAAAAAATAAATTGTGATGCTGCTATTACCAGAGACAAGCTGCTGCCACCCACTAGGCTGGACCCTACAGGCTGCACCTGTCCCTCATTAGGGTATTGGATGCTGGGATCACCCTATTCACAGTGCTCCTACAACTGCCAGCCTGTTCTAATCAATAACGTCTCTCTTCTCCTGTCTTCTCACCCTCTGGTGCCTTCTATTGACATAATCTAGCAGGAAGCCAGCTGGCAAAGATGGCTGGGAAATGTCATTTGCATTCTGAGCCCTAGCAGTGCAGAAAGGTAGAAGATGGGCTGAGAAAACAAAAAAATAAGGATCATAAGTGGCAAAGGAAATGCAAATACACTTCACAGATGGCTCATGTAAACATATGATACAAAGAGGTGCTACTGATAATCAAGAAACTACAAATGTAAATATCAGTGAAACATTTCAGACTCTAAAAATTAAACTTGAGGTTTTGGAGGACAGGAAAAAGGAAATCTTTTGACCTGTGGAACAGAATTGATGGAAGTACTTAGGAGAGCAATTTAGCACCATCTAGTAATGTTACAGTTGCCTTTTCATTTTTAGATAGCTACCCTGTAGAAATCTTGTACATGAGCTTAAGTATATGTAGTGTGTGTATGGAGGTGTAAAGCATAACCGTTAGTATTTAAAAGTGGAAAACAGTCTCATTGTCCGTCATAGAGGAATGAATAAGTAAATGGGTTTCCCTGAATAATTGAATAATACGTAATAGCTAAAATGAATGAACATATTAATAATTTTTAAAAACCATTGAGTGAGAAAATCCAGTTTTGAAAGAATATGCATAGTATATCATGTAGGCAGATTGAAAAGCAGAATAATCCTGTATTGTTTATGATGAATACATACCTTTGGAATAAAAATCTTAAAATATGTTTGGCAAGGAAACCATATTGGAAAAAATAAAAAAGGCCTCATGCCTGTAATCCCGACACTTGGAGAATCTGAGATGGAAGGATTCCTTGAGGCCAGGAGTTCAAGCAGCCTGGACAACATAGTGAGACCTCCATCTCTGTTTAATACTTAAAAAAAAAAAAATACTGATTATCTTCAGTGAGAGAGGAGGGAAGGGCAGGAAAGTTAATTGAAATAAAATTTTTTATTTTGCATTCATAGATTTTAAAGTAATGTTTGCAAAATAAATTCACAATACTATATTTGTCTAATGATAGTGCATTTTCAAGAGAAACTTTCACAGTCAGTCCTCATAAAATAGGTCATTTTGAGTTGTTTGTTTTGCATAGTTCCGTCACATCTCATTCCAGAAACTTCTGTATTACTTGCCTTAAGGCTTTGTGCTAGCCCTTCTCAGAGTCTTTGTCTGTGCTTGATGCAAGCTATTGTAGCAGGATGTGTTTTTATGCTTTCGTGGTCTAAATATGTGGTTCTCACACTAATTTGCATTGGTGGTTAAACTCTTCTTTTATCTACCTCCTGTTATACCGAAGGTGGTTTAACTTTTTATGGCTGGAATCATGGAAAAGTGCCAGTAACCTTTGAATCAGACTCAAAAGATTCCGTGACAGTCTGATCTAATACTGTGGTTCACTTCCATGTAAGGAACAGTGTTGGTTTCCTAATTTATTATATCCATTGCACATGACCCAATAGAAATAGGTGAAATACGATTTTTCATTCTGTAATATGAAGTCTAAGTATATCCATCCACTAGGTGTCAGCATTAGGTAAGGTGCAGTGGAATGGATGTAGAATAATAGCCAGAAGCTGGGTAAGAGATTTAGTCTAACAAGTAAATTGACTTGTATAAAGTCACACATTTTGTGATAGAGTCAGAACCAGAAATCAAGTCCCCCAGTTTTCATTCCATTGTTCATTCATGTCACATTTATTTAAGTCACATAACTTAACTGCATGTAATTTAGTAGCTAAAATTAAAATATATTGATCTTGATATTTGCTAGGGATTCATGGGGAGATTTTAGTATTTCTGTGTTGCTGTTAACACTGGCACCCAGGAATACCTGAATCCTGTTACGCTAATCGCTCTGAATCTTACTTACATTTCACAAAAGATGGAGAATGAAAGGACCACTTTATTAATCGCTAAACTGGTACTTGATAGCGATGAGTTAGATAGTGTTAGTAAGGTTAAGGATTAAGCTATTCTCTAGAACTTCCCTGACATCAGTCAAATTCCAACCAGGAAAGCAGAACCATTTTTAAATGAGGGATTTTAATATATGTATTTAGTTCACAAGTGTTGGAAAGCTGAGCCAAAAGAGATGCCTGAGGTAACTTAGATATTAATAGAAACCACAAGAAGCAGCAGTTACTTTTTGGGCTGAGGGAACAAAAGGGAAGAGATGGATTTGGGAGAATTTAGGAGCTTAAAGGAAGAACCTGATAGGCCTGGAGTCTCAGACCTTTGAATGGCGCTAGAGAATGCACTGCTGCTGGGAGTTCCACAAGAAGCTAGAGCTTAGCGCTCTAGCTGTCTTGCTGCTGGAGGAAATTATGACAGGACTTGAAAGACCCCTTTGATTTTCTTCTTCCCACCTTTCGATTTCCATTTGGTGACATTTTCTTTTCTTTCTCTTTCTCTCTCTCTCTCTCTCTCTTTTTTTTTTTTTTTTTTGACAGTCTCGCTCTGTGGCCCAGGCTAGAGTGCAGTGGTGTGATCTTGGCTCACTGCAGCTTCCACCTCCCGAGTTCAAGATTTTTGTGCCTCAGCCTCCCGAGTAGCTGGGACTACAGGCACGTGCCACCACACCCAGCTAATTTTTCATATTTTTAGTGGAAACACGGTTTCACCATGTTGTCCAGGCTGGTCTTGAACTCCTGACCTCAAGTGTTTCGCCTGCCTCGGCTTCTCAGAGTGGGGGGATTACAGGCATGAGCCACTGTGCCCAACCTGCTTTCAAGTGATGATACGGTTTCTTAGAAGCAGTTCAATAAACAGACTTCGGGCAATATTTGATGTAGATGGTGCCCTGAATATTTCAGAAGGGTTACTGAGATTGCTGATATGATGTAAGTCTTTGTAAAGTTGTTACTATTTTAGCTTGTACGTGCTGCTTTCTACAGTCACTTAAGAAATGTTCACCATCAAGTCTTAGATCTAGAAATGTGGCAGTGGAATGATGAGAGGCAGTTTAAACTGCCTTTTCAGGATAGCAAAGCTGTGCAACTTTCTGCCTACTTTTAACCTTTGATTGCATCTACCTATCTTCAGCATTTCCCATGGAGCAGATCAATCAAAAGAAGCTTTTCCAAATGCATCATATCGTATTTCTGTAATTGTTCTCTAAGAGCCCATCAATTTTATTACTTATTAAGCAGATGCCAGCAGGTGGATTACTTTCTCTGAAAGAATTGCTTATTAGTAATTTTTTTCTGTTGGCATCTTCAGAGCACAGTATTAATGCTTTTTAAATGTTAAGGCAGCCTTTAAAAATATATGATAGCTACAGATCAAGTATAACAAAGCAGTTTCAGAATCTCATATTATATTTTGTGGTATGTCTTTGGATGAAGAATTAGGAAAGCAATTCACTATATTTTTACTTATAAAAATATTTTATTTTATGTCTTTGTTATAATTGGTCTTCATCATTTTGTTCCATTGTCAATGACAATTGCATCATACTTTTCAGTATTGATTTTCCATTCTCTTAATATTTTTTAGGGTTCACTGTGTGTGTTATATGAGCACCAGAAATTTCTATGTTTTTAATTAATTAACTTGTTTAAGTGACAGGGTCTCACTCTGTCTCCCAGGCTGGAGTAAAGTGGCATGATACTGGCTAGTGAGCTGTAGTCTCAAATTCCTGGGCTCAAGCAATCCTCTTGCCTCAGCCTCCCAAGTAGCTAGGACTGCAGGGGGACACCACTGTGCCCAGCTAAACTTTTTTGTCTTTAGTACAGAGAGGGTCTCACTTTGTTGCCTGGGCTGGTCTTGAACTCCTGGCTTCAAGCATTCCTCCCTCCTTGGCCTCCCAAAGTGCTGGGATTATAGCTGTGAGCCATCTTGCCCAGTCAGAAATTTCTTGGCAGATAAATAAAGCAGAAGCAGTTGAATTCCACATTAATCCATCATCTCAAATTTAGATTCCACTAGGTTTCACATGTCTCAATATCTGATGTGCAAGACAAAAATAGCATATTTAATATTAAGTAATTTTTTTGCACGGAAAATAACTCAAGACTATTTTATAGTAAGATGTTTTCTAGAAGACCTTTTTGCCTAGGATTCACAGCTTAGATAAATGTTAGAAATTACTACTCTTCAGCACTAAAAATGATTGCGACTTTTTAGTGATAATTTTGGTAAGTATTCACACATTTTTAATTACCATAGATTTGAAGGTGTAGGATATTAATACAGTGTCATAATGTCATACAGTGTCATAAAACATTCTTCTGAAATCTGTTTTGAAATTTTCGTAGAACAAAATATGTTTTGAGTATCTCCTTTTTTCTCTAACAGTTCATATTTTTCATTCTTTATTATATTACGTGGGTTGAAGGTGATGCTGTTGTAATTAATTTTGGAGTTTGTCCTCATAAAATTTTGACAGACAGAATTGACAATCTGCTTTAATTCCTTCTCAGAAGATGTGAAGAGCTTTCAAATAGGACTCAATTGGAGAACTGACTGTGTAGAACAAATTAATTAAAACTTAAACCTACGTTTTAAAGCTTATTATGTTTAACATTATGCTGTTCTGTTTTACAAAGATTGGAATTATGATATAGGCTAGTCTTTATTTTTTTCTTATTTCTATTTTGGAGTCACACAGTCTCTCAAAGGATATACAGACCTACCTCTGAGATATTGTGAGTTCCATTCCAGACCACTGCAATACAGTGAGTTGTATAGATTTTTTGGTTTTCTAGTGAATATAAAGGTTATACTTATACTGTAGTGTAGTCTATTAAGTGTACCATAGCATTATGTCTAAAAAACAAAGTGCATACCTTAATTTAAAAATACTTTATTAATTAAAAATGCTGACAATTATCTGAGCCTTCATTCAGCAAGTCTTAACCTTTTTGCTGATGGAAAGTCTTGCCTGGATGTTCATGGCTGCAGACTGATCAAGGTAGTAGTTGCTGAAAGTTGGGTGGCTGTGCAATTTCTTAAAATAAGATAACAATGAAGTTTGCCACGAGTTGACACTTCCATGAAAGATTTCTCTGTAGCGTGTGATACTGTTTGATAACATTTCACCCTCAATAGAACTTTCAAAATTGGAGTCAGTACTTTCAGACCTTGCCAGTGCTTTTTCAGCTTTCTTGATGTAATACTCATTTTAACAGTCTAAACAGCATCTTCACCAAGAGTAGATTTCATCCTAAGAAACCATTTTTGGCTGGGCGTGGTGGCTTGCGCTTATAATCCTAGCACTTTGGGAGGCCAAGGTGGACAGATTGCCTGAGCTCAGGAGTTCGGGATCAGTCTGGGCAACATAATTAAACCCCATCTCTACTAAAATACAAAAAATTCAGCTGGGCATGATGGTGTGCACCTGTAGTCTCAGCTACTCAGTAGGCTGAGGCACAAGACTTGCTTGAACCTGGGAGGTGTAGGTTGCAGTGAGCCAAGATTGTGCCACTGCACTCTAGCCTGGATGGCAAAGTGAAACTCTGTCTCCAAAAAAAAAAAAAAAAGAGAAAAGGAAAGAAACCATTTTCTTTACTTATCCATAATAAGCAACTCCTTATCCACTCAAGTTTTTATCACGGGATTGCCGTAATCATGGGATTACAGCAATTCAGTCACATCTTAAGGCCCTTCTAAGATGAAATTCTGCTCTAGTTCCCTTGGTATTTCCACCACACCTGCCATTCCCTTCTCCGCTGAAGTCTCGAACCCCCTCACAGTCATCTGTGAGAGTTGAAATCAACTTCTTTCAAACTCCTATTACTGTTTTGATCCTTTCCCATGAATCACAAAGGTTCTTAATGGTATCTAGAATGGTGAATCCTTTACAGGAGGTTTTCAATTTGCTTTGCTCAGATCCATCAGAAGAATCAGTATCTATGACAGATTTAGCTTTTAAGAAATGTATTCCTTAATTAGTAAGACTTAAAAGTCAGAATTACTCCATGATCCATGGGCTGCACAGTGGATATTGTGTTAGCAGCATGAAAACACCATTCATCTCCTTATTCATCTCTGTTAGAGTTCTTGGGTGACTAAGTGCATTGTCAGTGAGCAGTAACTTATTGAAATGTTTTTTTTTTTTTTTTTTCTGAGGAGTAGGTCTTAATAGTGGACTTAGAATATTGAGCACACCATTCTGTAAACAGATGTGCTGTCATCTAGGCTTTGTTTTTCCATTTAGAGATCACAGGCAAAGTGGAATTCTTAAGGATTCTAGGATATTTTATTTTGAGATGGAGTCTCACTCTTTTGCTCATGGAGTGCAGTGGCACGATCTTGGCTCACTGTAATCTCTGCTTCCTGATTCAAGCAATTCCCCTACCTCAGCCTCCTGAGTAGCTGGGATTACAAGTGCCTGCCACCACACCCAGCCAATTTTTGTATTTTTAGTAGAGATGAGGTTTTACCACATTGGCCTGGTCTTGAACTCTTGACCACTGGTGATCCAACCACCTCGGCCTCCCAAAGTGCTGGGATTACAGGTGTAAGCCACTGTGCCCAGCCTCTCTTTCTGTTTTTAATCATATATTTTTTCAGCAAATACTTAGGAAAACCAACTATATGCCAGGCAGTGTTCTAGGTGCTCACGATAGAGTGGTGTACAAAACAAAGCTCCTGCCTTCTTCTCAGAATACAGAGTAAATAGATAAGAATAATAGAAATATGTGTTAGATGGTGCAGACCATCAGTTTGGGAAGGGGATAGAGAGGAGGGTGGAAGGGGAAGTTATAGATCGGTAGGTAGCCCAAGGATTCTCTCTGAAGAGGTGAGGCCTTACTGAGCAGTGGAAACTGCAAGCAGGCTGTGTGCAGTAGAGAGTGAAGGGAGTTGAAGCCAGAGTATGTCAGGGGTAGATTATGTAAGATGTTGTAGGACCTCTGTATTAGTCTGTACTCGCATTGCTATAAAGAACTACCTGAGACGGGATAATTTCTAAAGAAAAGAGGTTTGACTGGCTCATGGTTCTGCAAGCTGTACAGGAAACATGGCTGGGGGCGGGGGTTTCAGGAAACTTGGAATGATGGAAGGGGAAAAGGAAGGAGGCACGTCTTTCATGGCTGGAGCAGGAGGAAGAGAGATGGGGGAGGTGCCCCACCCTTTAAAACAACCAGACCTCATGAGAACTCACTGTCAAAAGCAAGGGGGAAGTCCAGCCCCATGATCCATTCTCCTCCCAGCAGCCTTCTCCTCCAAAACTAGGAATTGTAATTCGACATGAGATTTGCGTGGGGGCACAAATTCAAGTCATATTCTTCTGCCCCTGGCCCCTCCCAAATCTCATGACCTTTTCACATTACAAAATACAACCAACCCTTCTCAGCAGTCCCCCAAGTCTTAACTCATTTCAGCATTAACTCCATATTAAGTCCATAGTCCAAAGTCTCATCTGAGACAAGGCAAGTCCTGTCTACCTATGAGTCTTTAAAATCAAAACGAAGTTAGTCACTTCCAAGATACAATGAGGGTAGAGGCATTATCTAAGTACTCCCATTCCAAAAGGGAGGAATAGGCCAAAACAAAGGGGATATAGGCTCCATGCACACCTGAAACCTAGCAGGGCAGTTGTTCAATCTTAAAGGTCCAAAATAATCTCCTTTGACTCCATGTCTCACATCCAGGTCACACTGATGTAAGGGGTGGGCTCCCAAGGCCTTGTACAGCTCTGCCCCTCTTGCTCTACAGGTCTCACCTCCTATGGCTATTCTCTGTGGCTTTTCTAGGCGCATGGTGCAAGCTGTTGGTGGATCTGCCATTCCGGGGTCTGGAGCATGGTAGCCCTCTTCTCGCAGCTCCACTAGGCAGTGCCCCAATAAGGACTCTGTGTGAGAACTCCAACCCTGCTTTTCCCCAGCATACTGCGCCAGTAGAGGTTCTCCATGAGGGCTCCGCCCCTGGAGTGGACTTCTGCCTGAACATCCCGGCATTTCCATACATCCTCTGAAATCTAGGCAGAGACTCCCAAGCCTCAGCAACTCCTACTGTCTGCACACCTGCAGGTTTAACACCCATGGAAGCTGCCAAGGCTCGTGGTTTGTACCCACTGGAACAGCAGCTTGAGACATGATAGAACCCTTTTAGCTGTGACTGGGATGCAGGGAGCAGTGTCCCCAGGGCAGCCAGGCCCTGGACCTGGCCTGTGAAACCATTCTACCCTCCTAGACTTCTGAGTCTGTGATGGGAGGGGCTGTCACAAAGGCCTCTGAGATGCCTTTGAGGCATTTTCCCCATTGTCTTTTGATTTGTCATTGAATTTGGACAGAGACACAAATTCAAATCATATCAACCTGGTAAAAGATTTGGATTTTATTCTGAGCGTGATGGTAAGTCATTGCATGACTTTGAGCAGACAGAAGATGATTTATATGTTTAAAAGAGTGCTTTGCCTCTATATAAGTAGAAGAGATTGTAGGAGGAGACTGGGATGGAAACAGGGAGACCAGCAACCCTGGCAAGAAGTGAGGGTGGCTAGAAGTAGGGAGGTGTGGCAGTAGGGGAGGTGAGACATGCTGCCCTTTAAGCTAATGACAAGTGTGTTGAGAAGGATGAGGAGAGTGTCAGGGCAGATGCTCCTGACAGGCAAGGTAAGATGTGAGGGATGAGTATGGACATTGGAATTAGCAACATGGAAGTTACTTGATGGCCTTCCCAGTGCAGTTTTGATGGTGGGGAATGGGGATAAAAGCCACATTGCAGCAGGTTTAACAGAGAATGAAAGGAGAGAAATATAAGATGCTGAGTGTTAGACTATTCCTTTTAAGGAATTTTGCTGCAAAGAGAAGCAAGGCAATAGGGTGGGAATTGGTGAGGGAAATAGAATCAAGGAACTTGTTTATGTTTTAAGATGGGAGAGATAAATGCATATGTGCTGAACAGAAGGGTACTGAAAAAGAAAAACTGAAGTAGGAAGGAAACTCAGGAGAATATATTGTGTAGAATGTCAAAATTTGAAGAAAGCGTTTTCAGGAAGGAGTGGGTGATTAACTAGGTCAAGAGCTGCTAGTTCAGTAAGTTGAAGTGTGAGAATTGTCTTTTAGGTTCAGTCAAATGTAAGTTTTGATGTCCTTGACAGGGACAGCTTTATTGTAGTGTGCATAAAAGCCAGATTGGAATGAGTTGAAAGAATAGGGTTTGAAAAGTGGAAAGAAACAGCTACAGACAGTTCATTTGACAAGTCTTGCTATAAAGGGGACAGGAAAGGTAATATTGTAGTAGAGGGCACATGAAGTCCTTGAGCAAACGAAGGCAGGTGGGAGAAGTGGTGCCTCAGAGGAAAGGTGGTCCTTCAGGAAACAGGTACAGGGGGTGGGCGTGTGGTTACTCATGAAGAAAGAGTAGTAGAAAAGATAGATGTTTCTGTGTTTCATGTGTGAAAAATAGTGAGGTCATTTCCTGCAAGTGAGAATGGAGGATGGGTTGTTGGGGGTTTGTTGTCTGTTCGTTTCTTTCTTTCTTTCCTTTCTTTCCTTTCTTTCCTTTCTTTCCTTTCTTTCCTTTCTTTCCTTTCTTTCCTTTCTTTCCTTTCTTTCCTTCCCTTCCCTTCCTTCCTTCCTTCCTTCCTTCCTTCCTTCCTTCCTTCCTTCCTTCCTTCCTTCCTTCCTTTC
>NW_022436943.1:52980435-53146727 GCF_009761245.1 Sapajus apella | reverse complement strand
TTCTTTCTTTCTTTCTTTCTTTCTTCTTTCTTTCTTTCTCTCTTTCTCTCCTTCTCTCTCTCTTTCTCTCTTTCTCTCTCTCTCTCTCTCTCTCTCTCTCTCTTTCTTTTTAAAAGAGATCATGAGGAAGATAAGATTTTTTTTTTTTTTTTCTTAAATATGTGGAATAATCACCTGGGAAAGTGGGAGAGGAGATTGAATGAGGTAGCAAAACTGAGAGTTCACTTCAGGTTGGTAGCCCTTTATTAAAAGCAGAAGCTGTCAACCACAGGCAATTTTGCCTCCCAGGGGACATTTGACAATGTCTGGAGGCGTTATTGATTGTCACAGCTAACAGCAGGGGTGATAAGAAGGGTCTAGTGGGCGGAGGCCCAGAATACTGCTAAACAACCCACAAGGCATTAGACAGTCCCCCACAGCAAAGAATTGTATAGTTCAAATGTTAGTAGTGCTGAGTTTAAGAAATCCTGATTTAAAGTGAGGCTGGTCAATGTGTTTTTTACCTTTCTATCCTCCCCTTCCTTCTCACGGGCCACTTACACATTTATAAGCTGAATGTGAGGAAAACTGACACTAAACAATTAGAGTAATTCAGATTGTGAGAAGCATGCTGAAGAAATAAGCTGTGTGAAGAGGTAGGTGGAAGATTATCACTGGTACAAGTTACAGCCAGTGCAACTCCTTTGAGAAGATTGGCAGAAAAAAGTCTTCAAAGAGATGCCTTTTGACATGAACCCTGAAGGATGGAAAGAAGCCAACCATGGGAAAATCTTTGGGTCTAGCATTCTAGGAAGAAGAGACAGCATTAAAAAGTACTTGAGCAGGAAAAAGTGAAGTAACAACATCTCTTAGGAAGTTTCTAGAGAGAGGAAATACTATAGTAATTGTAGCATATAGTTCTGTTTCTATTGGCTTCTGTTATTCTGTAAGGAAACTTAATTTTAAATGTTTTATGGGAAAATGGTCTAATGTATTTAAGTGCATTTTGTGAGCTTAAAAATACATTCCACAGACTACCGGCCAGGAAGGGCATGTTCCTTTCCAGATAAGTTGTCAACATGGAAATAAGTATCTAAGGGCTCATAGTGAAAATATTTCACCAGACATAGGACAACTCTTGAGTAAACTGTGTCTGGATTCCATGTATTTGTGTTAAATTGTTTTTTAGCTTATTTAGTAAATGCAATATTTAGTTTAAATCCAAGGATTGCAATAAAAAATAATTTGAAAGAGAATTCTTTAGCCTTTTCCTTCTAAATTCAGATAGTAAGGCTTAGTTTATTATTCTAAATGATAATATTCGTTATTTACCTTAAATTAGTACCACTAAAACATATCAATAGTGTTTTGGGTCAAGTTTTATATAGACTTTTAAAATCTTAAATCCTTTGGTATCATTCATGTCAAATGTATTTAGTCATTCGAAACTTAGAAATCTTACTAGACTTCTTTAGATGAATGTGGCAGAAATCCAACTCAGCTAAATAGCTAAAAGGGATATTGGTTTAAAGAAACTAGGATATCTTAAAACCAGAGGAAAGTCAAGCAAACTGACCGAGAGAAGTGACAGCTGGAACTCGGGAATGAATGGAAATTAATGACTCCAGGACACTTTCTAACACTTTGCACTGTAATATTGGTTCATTCTCTTGTGACAGACTGTCATCCTCTATGGCAGGAAGTATGACTGTGGCATCTGCCCACGCCTGACATTCCATAGGCTCTGCTACTGGGAACAGAGCCTGCAGTTAGGTTGCTCTGACAGCTGCAACAGTAATAGTAAATAAACTGCCGGGTATGGAACTAAATGCTGTGCTTATATTAGCCCATTTAATGATTTTAGGAATGCTCTGAGGTGAATATTATTATTATGTACCTTTTATACCTGAGAAAACTGAGGAATGGAGAAGTTAAAAAAAAAAAACTTGACTAAAGTCACAAAGCTTGGGAGTGGCAGAGCTGGGTTTCAGACCCAGGCAGTCTGGCCCTACCTAAGCTGATGATTAGTTGAAAGCAGTCACAGCGAGAGGACAGAAGGGTTTATTTTGGTTTTTGACCGGGTTAAAATATAGTAAGATAGGATTATGGTTTTAATTTTTTGTTTATTCTTACACAGGATAGGAGAACCGATAATGTTGCAATGGAACTAACTGTTTTTAGGTCTTTGAAAACTTCCATGACTTTCTGTTCAAAGAGACATTGTGATATGGGCTGCCTACGTAGCATCTGTCCTGTGTGCTGTGTGGTAGAGGGAACTTCTGCACTGGACAGCAGTTGTTGTAGTGGTTCTTAGGGGTGATTTTGCCCCCAGGAGACATTTGGCGGTATCTAGAGGCATTTTTGATTGTCACAGCTTGTATGGGGGGCAGCTACTGGTGTCTAGTAGATTCAAGCCCAAGATATTGCTGTTTTTCCTACAATGAGAGACAGACTCCCATAACAAAAGAGCTCCTCAGCCCAAAATGTTAATAGTGAGAAACACTGTGTTAGATAAACTGAGCCATTTTCAATCTAAGTATCTGTGTATGGTGTAAAGAGGCAAGAAATTCTCAATTCTTATGAGAGTAAATAGGTCAGGACCAAGTCTGATGTAGTGGTCATACTCCCAAGTATGAGGAGTGGAGGATCACATTAGCCTGGGGTGCCTGAAAAGAAGGACCATATACAGAGGAAGAAGTTTACAGAAGGATCTGTAGGAAAATGGAGCAAACATACCTGGCTAGTTCCAAAATTTTCCCCAAGGTTGGACTGGGTGCATACAGGTAAAAAGGTAAGGAAACCTAATCTCCCTCTTCATACCTGATGATGGTTTCCTGTTAATACTACTAATTTTAGGACAACATTCCAGCAACATTCTTGACAAATATGGGCTTTGTTCTGATTTATAACATTGAAATTTGTTGATAAAGACTCAGGTTTATGTTGAAATAAATAGAGCCATTATTACTTTTAAAAGGTTGTTTTGTGATATTTAGGTTTTAATTACAGCAACAGCGAATATTTATTAAATGTTTTCTGTGTGCCAGACACTAAGCTGAGTGAGTCAGTGCTTAATCTCATTTAACCCTCATAAAAGGCATTTAAGATAGTTACTATAATTATCTGTGTTTTACCAATCAAGAAATGAGTCCTCACAAGGGTTAACCACCATCCTTAAGGTCAGACAGCTAGTAAGCTAGAGTTGAATTTCTGGTTTGATTCCATAGATCAAACTCCTAAAACCAAATGGTGTGCTGCCTTTTTCCTACTAAAATAATTACAGTCCATTCCCATGATATATTTTTCATTTGTAGTTACAGTTTTGATACCACTAGGTAATTTTAAAAAATTTTGGTCTCAGTTCTTGTTAGTGAAAAAATTTGTATGTGTTTGGAAACAGTCATTCCATGTATGTTGGAAAGCTTTTAAAAATTAAAGCTGTGAAATATGCTACTTCCAAATGGTTTCTTCCAAAATCTATTGAATAACTTTAGTAACCAATTTGAGGTAATTATTTGGGTGTGATGATTTAAGAAAAATGTTTTTCCTTTCCTTTAATATAAAAGCTTGGTATTACTAAATGTTTTACAATGTATAAGGTAATTAAGATTAAATATTAAATGTTTCTTTTTTAGCTTTAATGTCACCTAATCCATTTGTGTAAAATATTGTACAAAATCAGACCGTTGAAATTCAGTGTCATAAAAATATTAATATAAAAAGAAGATAGATCTCTCTCTCTCTCCCATTGGGGGAATATTGTTTCAAAAGAGAAGAACCATTTAGTACTTACCATATGTGAATAAATTAGATTGCTTTTAACGTTTTATAAAAAATTTGTGATTCCATACATCAGACTTTGATCTCTAAAGCAAGTAACTATTACACCCAGGCATTTATTTCCTCATGGGAAGCTTACAGTTAGAAACAAATGCTAATGTTGGAGAGTAGATGTAAGAAGTAGGGGATGCCACAGGTGACAAGAAGTGCTAACTTTTTTCAAGCTTCTTGTAATGAGAGTGAGTGGCAAGTTGTCTTTTTTTTCTTAATAAAAATGTTGTTTTATGTTGTGCTTTATTTACATTTGCCAGCAATGGGATCTTTGGAGAAAAACATACAGCAGTTGGAGGAAAAGTATAGCAATTGGAGGGAGGAGAATGTGGGTAGCTGTGATACATAGCTTGCCTTCCTTTTGTCACTCCACCTTCCGGGTTTGAACCTGGTTTCCTGGTTCTGACCCCATTTTCCACTTTCATCCTCGCTGCATTATGGCAAATCTTGGGCAACATTAATGCCAATGCTGTATTTTTACTTTTTTTTCTCTGCAAACTTAGTAACTTGAGATAATTACTGGCTCCCTATTGTGCTTGTTTGCTGTGTTAACTTTTAAGTTCCATACATGGTATAGTTGTATATAGTTGATTATTCAGTCTAAGAGTTAAATAATAAATGTTTGATTAATCTTAGGAGATAGAAGATATCAAAAATATTTTATGTGTGGTAAAGTTTTTTTAGATGGGTAATTAATTGATAACTTTCTTCAGTCTTTAATGGTTAAATGTGGTTTGTCTTCTTTGTATTCCCAATAGGATTTGATTCTGCAAGAAGGAAAATATCCCTATTATTTAAAAAATAATGGTCTCTATATTTACTTATTTGAGAAATCTAGTTTTGCTGTTAATTTAAATTGAGAAATATATGCCTCAAAAATTTTAAAGGAGTAACACTGACATAGATAGCAATAAAATGTAAATATTGCAAGTTATATGTCAAAATCTAATCTTTTTTCCCATCTTGCTTTATGTAAGTTTTTTGATATGTGGAAAAGAGGGACAGGAGCTATAAACTCAGAGCCAAATGTGCTTTTGTTGTTCCAAATTCTCATTGCCAAAAGCATATAAACCTGCACCTGTTGATAATTATGAGCAAGCCAGCCTTTGCCAAATCCCAGGCCTCTGCTTAAAATTTTTTACTGGAACTAAATGATGTTGCCATTTTTATTTTTAGGTTTGCTGGCATGGGTAATCTCATTAAGGTGCTAACCAGGGACATAGACCACAATGCAGCACATTTTTTCTTGGACTTTGAAAGTAAGTCTCTTTAGCCCTTCACAGCTGGTGCATAATGGTAAAGGTGAAAGATGAATTATACTCACACCACAGTGAAGGCCAGCCAGAATATTTGTTAATTAAACATGGGGATCAACAAAGGTTGCATGATTTTTTTCTTAATCGTAGGCAAACATCACCATCATATGTATAATTTAGTTTTTCATTTGCTAAAATCATGTTGAGTCTGTAGCGAGTGCTGTCCTTTCATTAGTCCATGAAGCAAGCAGCCTTATGATGAACATTCTAATAGTATGCTTTAGTGACTATGTCAAACAATATTCACTTATAATCCTATAACAATTTTATTTTAAAAATCAGAATTGTGCTGCATATCTTGAGTCAGTACTCTCCATAACCTCCACAAATTAACAATCCAAATTTGGTTAGAAATATGTGCTTTATTTAATCTCATGCAGGAAGTAAGTTTTACATTATACTGTTTTAAGATGAGATGAAAAGGTGAGCTGTGGCCAAATGTATTAATATTTGGCTTTGAAATAAATTGTTATTTCAGTGCTATGATAATATTACATGTAAATAATTCTTGATCAGAAATTTCTTTTTCAGAATATTAGCACTATTGGAATACTTAAAGAATTTTTCATTATAAGGCCATTAATGAAACTTGTCTTGGGAGAATTTTGAGAAGAATTAGAGCAACAGTTATGCCATTGTGTACAGGAAAACCACATTTCACCTCTAGGTCCTACATACCAACACCTTGAGAACCTGATTTGCTGTCTGCCAGAGCACATTCTGGGTAACCTGAAGAATGAATTCATGGCCTAATGAACATTTTCCCTGTTACTATTTTTCTTTAAGTAAACTTCAGATGTTCTTTTTTATAAAGGGATATTTTCTCTTTTCTCATTCTTGTCTTGACAGGTACCTTAACATGGGGAATCTTCTTAAAGTTTTGACATGCACAGACCTTGAGCAGGGGCCAAATTTTTTCCTTGATTTTGAAAGTGAGAAGATGATTTTATATCTATTTCTCTTTGCCTGCAGTAGACTGCGTTTGTCTTGCACTAAATGAATGTTTCCACTTCGCCATCTTTTTAACTGCTTTGCATGACTGAGCTATGAATTGTTGGTAAATTTCTGGTGCCTTCTAGAACTGGAAGTCCTATTTTATAGATTAAATTGTGATAATAAAATGTCTTTATTTGAGTTTTTATAAGAGATTTTATATCTCTTAGTTGGAGATTATTTTGTAATTTGAGATCTATTCTCTAATGAAAACATTTTTATGCAAAAATTTTGTTGGAAAGGTCAAATACTACCTCAAGATTTATTAATAGAAGCAGTATTTGGGGAAAACTTTTATTGTAGTCAAGAAAAATCGACAAGGTTTCAATTATTCTAGGGTGCATATTTAAGTATTTCAAATATCAATCTGTTCATGAAGGCCATTCAGAGCTCAGTAATTTGGGCATAATATTAAAAGGTAAGTGTGAACCTAAATTATTTAATCTTTGCAGATAATTTGAAAAGTTAAAAAAAATGCAATGTATTTATTTCAGGAATTTATTTTTTCTAACTCTAAATAAAAGGAAAAATAATGGGTTCACAGACCTTTAAGTAATTTGCCTTCTGTTTGTTTTATGTTGCATGACCTATTGTAATATGGTCTAAGAGTGGCAGGTAAGTGTCATTGACCTCAATGCATGTTGCAAAGCTTTTGCTTTTGTTGGCTGTTGATATCGCTTTAGCTTGTCTGGTTGTCCAATTGAGAAAAATGATTAAATTGATGTTTTAGTGTGAATGATGCTATTTTAACTGATCAATAGAAAATTGTTAGGAAAGGGTGAAGAGGTATTCCTTAGGTTTTACATCATGTGATCCCTTACATTTTTATTTGAGGTTAAAGTGTTTGAACATATTTTTATATACTTAAAATTTAAGGTGTTTTCTGATTTTAAAAACAAAACAGCAAATCATTTAAAATAAACCCCCAGAAAGTCATTGCCTTCTCCTGCAACTTCAATTTAGTTTTTATGATTTTATGTAATTTATTCTATTTTATGAATCATTTTAAACCAGGGCAGTTCATGTGAACACATCAGTTTATAGCTTATCTTCATTTTGTAGAATAATTTGTGGTCTCTGGTTATTTTTGACTTTTATTCCATTTCTATAAAGAATCTGTTACAGTTTGGGTACTGTGTACAGGCTAGTAAACAATAGTAATATCAATATCAGGTCCATATGAAATTGGGTTTCAAAAGAAATTGAGGTTTTAGGGGAAATACTGTTAAATATTAGTTAAATATTTGTTTTCTTGACCCTTCTCAACAATTTACCAGTGCTATTTTAAGTGCATGTTTAGCATGACTTTTAATCAGCTTGGGGATGTTGAGCAGATTGCTGACTTGAAGATATTCTTTCAAATGAGGCAGCTTACATTAGAGCTGTATTTTAGTTTATTTGCATCTGTTTCCAACTTGGTCTTGTGTATTTTTCTGCTATTCTGTCTCCCTTTTCCTCTTTGTTTCAAATTCCTTATGTTTACAGAATCTTGGCTTTGATTCAGTCAAGATCTTGTTCAAGACTTGGCACTTGATCTTTTTGTAAACCTAGCATTATATTATGGTCAAGTGGGAAGCATGAATTTAAATGTAGTATTTAAAAGATTACTTGGTCTTGGCTTTCCATTTTCTGGGAGTGTTTGAATGATTTTAGACACACACACACACACACACACACACAGACACACACACAATCACACACACATTTAAATTCTTTTTTTTTATTTTTTTTTTTTTTTTGGGATATGGGGTCTCACTCTTTCCACCAGGCCAGAGTGCATTGGCTCTATCTCAACTCACTGCAACCTCTGCTTCCCTGGCTCAAGGGATCCTCCCACCTCAGCCTCCAGAGTAGCTGGGACTACAGGCGCATGCGACCAAGCCTAGCTAATTTTTCGTATTTTTGGTAGAGATGGAGTTTCACCATGTTGCTCAGGCTGGTCACAAACTCCTGAGCTCAAGTGATCTACTCACCTTGGTCTTAGAAAGTGCTGGGATTACAGGTGTGAGCTACTGCACCTGATATATTGTTATAATTTGAATAATAATAGTGACAGAAAATGGTTAAAATTGCAAACAACAATAATAACCAATAATATATAAAATGTTATATATATTAACATTTAAAATGTTAACTGTAAAGGCATATATTGTTGCCAATATCAGCCAATGTAGATCTTTCGGTTTTATACTTGCGTACTATAAATGAAATTTAGTGATGACATACTGTATACCAGACTAGAGTTTGCCCATTGTTATGTCTTATGTAGATTTTTAGATACATTTTCTTTTGATTCTAACATTGGCATTATCTTAATTTCATCTCCCATCCATTTGCACATTTTTCTTCTTTTTGGAAATAGCGCATTTGTGAAAGCTTACCTTATCATTAAGCTACTATAGTGACCTTGACCCATCAGATGGGTACTCTCTTAAACTGTTTTATACTGTTTTGTAGCAGACCCAAAATTGTCAACATAATTGATTTGCTAGTTCCCAGTAACTTAAGATATAGCCACATTATTTTTGCTGGAGTAATTAGTTCTACATTGTTTATTTCTAGATGCACCTTAATATTCATGTCACCAGAGTAATTTAGTTTTACTGTTTCCATTGTCCTAATTGGTTAAGTCTATCCCAGTATATCTCTGCAGTTGGGCAACTATAGAAATAATTCATGCAGATTTCCTGGCTATTTGTATCATATTATATATAAAATTGAAACGTGATTTAATGGAATCTTGTAGTTTGCAAAGTAAATGATTTCAAGTAAATCATTACTCTCTTAATTTACTCCCCTCTCAACCCCTGTAACTGTTTTTCACTTCAGTTCAACATATCTTTATGGCTTGCCTCCTGTATACCAGTAGGTGCTAGGGATGCAAAATAACTAAGATACAGCCCATACCTTTGGGAGCTCTCAATCTAGTAGGAGAAGATAGAATTGAAAGCTCATAATTTTGTTTTGTTTTGTTTTGTTTTTGAGACAGGGTCCGTGTGTCACCCACGCTGGAGTGCAGTGGCGTGATCTCAACTCACTGTAGCTTCGACCTCCCTGGCTCAAGTGACCTTCTCACCTCAGTTCCCAACCCAAAAGTAGCTGGAATTACAGGCACCCACCTGCCAGAAAACTCATAGTTTTACTTAAATTATTTATTTTAAACATTATTTTCAACGTGTAGCTCAGGAAGATACTAACTTTAAATGTCAGTCAGATTGGGAATCATCATGGAAGACCTTCTTTTTTGAGATGGAGTCTCACTCTGTCACCCAGACTGGAGTGCAATGGCATGATCTTGGCTTACTGCAACCTCCACCTCTTGGGTTCAAGCGATTCTCCATCCTCAGCCTCCTGCCTCAGCCTCCTCAGTAGCTGGGATTATAGGCATGCAGCACCATACCTGGCTAATTTTGTATTTTAGTAGATACGGGGTTTCACCGTGTTGCCCAGGCTGGTCTCAAATACCGGACCTCAGATGATCCACCACCTTGGCCTCCCAAAGTATTGGGATTACAGGTATGGGCCACCGCACTTGGCCCCTCATGGAAGACTTTCTGCTGTTGATATTTGAATTGGGTTTTGGAGAGTGAATTAGAATGTTTTGAGCTAATACAGTGAAGAATGGTAGAAAGAAGGAACAACATGGACAAAGACCTTAAGGCATGAAATGTTTTTCTGCATTCAGTGAAACGTTATTTTTCAATCTTGATAGAAGGATTTTTTCCTTAGAACAGATTACACCTATATGATCAGATTTTGTTTTTATTTAATAATAGTTCAATTAAAATATAAGCCCAAAATTGCTCCATTAAATTTGGCAGCAGTTATGCTAATGGCAGCATATAAAAAGCTCTGAATGGAACTAGGTGTAGTGGCTCATGGCTATAATTCCAGCACTTTGGGAGGCCACAGCGAGAGGATCTCTTGAGTCAAGGACTTTGAGACCAGCCTTGATCAACATGGTAAGACTCTGTCTGTCCAAAGGATTTTTTTTTTTTTACAAAATTAGCTGAGAATGGTGGCACGTGCCCCTGCAGTGAGCTATGATTGCTCCACTGCACTCTAGCTTGGATGGCAGAGCGAGACCCTGTCTTAAAAATTAAAAAAAAAAAAAAAATGGAAAAAAGGCACTGAATAGGGGCCTCTATAGCCTCTTCTGGTTCTTGGAATTTCCCATTTTATAACAAAATGTTAATTTATAGTTTATACTAATGACAAATCTTTACCTGAGTAACTCCTATATCTACTGGGTCACTAAATTCTAGTTCTTGGGAGGAAAGAGACTTTTATTTATTTTTTGTGTCCTTTCCCAATCTTAGCATAGTGCTTTTTAAATGATAGAAGTTCAGTATGTATTTGTTAAACTTGATTTACTTATCTCCAGGTAGATCAAAATAAGAGAGTAAATAGAGCTAGTCATTTGTTAAGGGAGAAATAGCATGTATTTTCTCTGATTCTGTTGGAGTGCCTCTCTATTGAGTCATACATTTCCTCTATTTCTTGTGTCCTTTGTGTTACTTGTTTCCCCTTTATCATTTAGAAATATTGGGACCTATTTTCACTTATTTTTTCATTTATCTCTTGCATAGTTTCAATTGCTTTTGCCCTGTACTTTGAAATATCTTTATTCTGGTGGCATCTTTCTTATATTTATTTTTCTAAAATGATATAGGATGATATTTATTCAGAGATCAAAATGCATAGTAGTCTTCCTTAATTCATGCTGGAGACTTATTTATGTCTCTGTACTCTCTCATTCATTCAAAATGTATTATAGAAAATCTACTAGGTACTGAGTTTACATATGTACCAGTGGTACATACTATACATTCTGGCCTGTGTCTTGATGTAACTTAGAGGCAGATCACACAGATTTATTGAATGAATTACTGTAAAATTAAAGCAGAAAGATCTCTTACCCCAATTATAATTTTTATTTTTTCATTTCATAGTTCTTGCCTCCTTTTGTATTATAATGACTTCAATTTTAGCAGTTACTTTTAGTGACTCTTTTTCTACCCTCCAACCCCTTAAGGTAATTAGTGTGAAGTTATTAGAATTTTTTAATTTATCTTCAATAAGAACAATTGAAACATGCCTTAATTTCCCTTGAACAGCTTTAAAAACTAAGCTTGATAATTAATGAATATGTCTACTCTCAGTAGTAGATAAATTATTTTACAATTTTGAATGTCCTTTTGTGAAATGTCTAAATGATACTTTTGTTTTTATTTTTTTGAAATAGTAAAGCCATTTTTTTCTGTGGAAAATCAAAGTGACAAGTCTTGGTTGCATTATATAGTACCGTTTTTTGGGAAAATAAAAAAAGCTTTATTTTATCCAGCCTTTCCCCCTTCCTGGTGTTTCACCCTTTTGCATGACTTGCTTTCAGTAAAGCAGTGCTTACCTGTCTGCTATTTTCTGTTTGTCTCCATTTCTACAGCAGTCTTCAGCAGCTTTCAAAATTATAAATGTGACTTTCCTGTGACAGTCTAAAAAATGTTTAATCATTGTGGTGCTGGGTGTTTTTCTCACCCTAAAGGGAAACTTAAATCTTCTCTATTTTTAAATTTCTTGGTACTTATTAAACCTTTACTAGTTATTAACCACTTACAAGGTCTACTTAAGTCTACTTGATAATGTTTCGTTTGTATGTAAGTCTCAGTGTCACATTTTTATGTTAACAGTTAGTCACCACACCCAAAATACATAGTCTAGCATTTTCAAACTTCACAAATACCTTTGATATATATAATAGATAGCTAAAATATTGTCCTTTGTCATGAATTCCCACTTCATGAATTCAAACTAAATACATGTCTACTATTGATGTTATGTCTGTAGTTTCACAATTCCATATGAAAAAGTGTAAGACTGTCGTTTTTTGCATGTAAAAATTATTTTTCTCTACTACATCTGATGTAAGTATAAAAGTTATGAAGTGTGCATTTTTTAAAAAGAAAAGTATGTCTATTACATTGGAAAATATGGCAAAATGTAAAATATTTAGCAGTAAATCATTACTGCTAAATAACAAAGCTTGATCTATAAGAAAGCTAACCATTTAGTTGCAATATCAGTATTTGTTCCTAGTAATAATACCTTTGTAGCTTTGGATAGAGAGTCTTTTTAATTTTTCAATTGGCTCCTCTTGTATAATTATTTTGTCGCAGTATTTTCTTCCTAAAAAAATGATTTCTGAAAAGAAATTTGAAAAATGAGGGGACAGATATGTGAACACATTCTTAAGTGGACTTTGCATATGAATGTTACTTTATCATTGTTGCTGTAGTACTATTTTACTATGTTGAGTTTAAAATTTGGTAATGTAATTGTTGATTTTTAAAAAATATTTTGTATATTTTTGACTATTTGGCAGGTTGAATTATGACTTGCTCCAAGCACAAAATAAAGTTACAGTTTTTGGGGAATCTTTACACCCAGTTTCATGTGTAAACAAAGTTTCTTTACAATATTCTAAGTAAAGGAATAAAAACATCATTGTGTGTTTGTGGTGAGGTGAAAAGGAGCAGAAAAGTCTAGTTAACTAGTTTTATATGATTGGTAGACAAAGATTTATCAAAAACCTTCTTTTTTGTTAACATTTTTCAACTTAAAGACCAGTGTGATAGTATTAAAAATGTTCCTGCTTCATCTTACAAATTTGGACTGATTCCTTTCCCCTCATAAGAGAAAATTTTAGCATGGAGGAATTCTGCCAGTCATTTTTCTCTGAAACATTATAATCATAATGTTTATAATTTTATAAAGTGCTTTATGCCTTACCTGTGGTGTTGAATGTGGCCTGCTTGGAAAGATTTATGAAAAAAAAATCTTCATTTCCTCTTAGAGTCCCCCTTTTTTCTTAAAATAAGAAAGATTTGTCCTTAGAGAACAAATGACCAGTATTATTAAAAGCAACTGTTAACTTGAGTCAAGCAGAGAGAAATCCACATTTAGTCATCCATTAACATATGTTTTGCACCTAACACCGCAGGTGGTGAAAATGCCCATGTGTTTGTGTCCCTGATTCTGCTTTTTATAACTGTAATTCTTCCTTCATTTTTCTGTTACTCCCAAGTGTGTAGGAACTCAGATTTTCCTTAGTATTTCAAAATTTCAGTAATCGTCTTGTAGTGTAGCTTGAAGTATCTTGTTTTCAGCAGCTGAGTAATTGTGGAGCAGTTTTATAATTTGAACTCCTCTGCATAGGAACCTTGACCTTGTAGTCATCAGCAGAATAGTTCAGTGATATTCTCTTGAGTTTGTTTTTAGATGTATATATCCTCCCTTCTTTAACCTACACTATCATCTATGTTGAGACACTTTAGAGTGATCCCTAGAAAAGGGGGAGCGCTTAAAAACGATTCTTTTAAAGTTTTTACTTTTTTTATATCAAAACCTAGTCATTAAAAGTAAAATGAACTTTGTAGAAAAATAAAAATAATTTGTTTTAAACTATAGATAAGCAACATGCTTCAGTAGGCTTTTATTTCTTTTGCATTAAAATCGATCATTTGATGCATTTACAGTGATAGTGATAATTGCAGAAAAAGTCATTGTTAAGACTATCACAATTAAAATTTTTTATTGTAATTCTCAGATTGGTTTAATACACCAGGTCCTAAATTGGAACTTAAACTAAATTAGTAACGTTTGGTGTTGCCTTGTTTTCTGTAATATTTATAAACTTGAAGCTAGTCATTTAAATGTAGAACTATGGAAAAAGTATTAGTCTTTTCTTAAAAAGTGCAAAGTTAACATAGAATAGAATTAACTCATCTTTGGAAATTGGGGTTGTTAATTGCTTACAGTTACATATGTATTTTAAAAAAATCATGTCACTGTAAATTTTCTTGTGCTTTCCTGCTATTTAGATGCCCAGCCTACAGAGTCTGAGAAGGAAATTTATAATCAGGTGAATGTAGTATTAAAAGATGCAGAAGGCATCTTGGAGGACTTGCAGTCATACAGAGGAGCTGGCCACGAAATACGAGAGGTAAAGCACATTTATGTGTTTTCTAGTTAACTGAAACTTACTGTCCCGCCTCTTTGTAATCTCTATTGTTTTCTATACTTAAGAATTCCGTATTTTATATCAAGTATTATATTTGGAGGATGATCACTTGGCATTGTTTCAGAAGTGATTGCAGTGCATTGAGCGTAAAAGGAAAAGCTGTGTTCCATTAATAGGTAGTTTTTATATATTAAGAAAATTTTATTTACTTTTTGGGCTGCTGTTACCCCTGTAATTTGCAGTATTTATGTCGTTCTTTGTAGGAGAAAGTTGAAATCATCCTTGTAGTCAGGACATCTTCCCCATGACTTTACACCACAAAGAAAATATGTAACGTGGTCCCCTTCAACTTTTCTCTCCCAAAATTCTGAGCTTTTTCGGGTTTTCATTCATCTCATTTTTTGTTTCTTCTATTTTTCAGAAGAAGCTATGTCCTTGTTTCTTTCCAAGACTAACTTCTTTACCTATGTTCTTCATCCCTCTTTTAATTATTTCTTCTCTTTATTAAATCTTCTTTTTTCTTTTACTGACTTCTTCCCCACAGCACATCCTCAGGTGTCCAGTACTACCCAGAGGAACTCCCTGTCCCCTGGGCCTTCATCTCTCCCCTTCTCATTACTGCATTTCTTGAAGCCATTGCTCATGCTGTGTTTCTTGATTCTTCCCATCCTCTGCTTTGCACATTATGCAGAGGTCATCAAAGTCACTCGTTGGGACATACATTCCATATCCACCTCAATTTCTCTTCTGACATTTGGAGTACTAGTGAAGGCAGAATCAAGTGCGGACACCGGAAGATGATGATTCAAAATATGTGATGGTGATTGACTGAATGTTTAGTGTAAGGGAAGAGACAGTTAAATGATTCCATGGTTTTTATTTTATTATATTTTATTTTGTGTGTTTTACTTTGATACAGGTGCCTAGCCTGGATTTTTTTTTTTTTTAATTGTAGTACTTCCCATTGGGAGAATTATTCTGCGTCTGTGTGTGGGAAGGCTATAGTGTTTCTTTTAAAGTCTGTTTATAGATTTGGTTGCATATTAAGAGTCATTTGTAATTTTCTAGAATAGTGTATAGAGGTAGAAAAGTTTATATATAGGATATATCAAAAGAGACTTCCTGGGGCTGTGAAACCAGGGGCTCATAAAGCTATGAGCTAAGATTGAAGTTTTGTATAGGATGCCATAGTCACTTAGTAGTGCTGTTTTCCTGAGAAAATAAAAGACGTAGCTATGCATAGTTCACTCATAAATAGTCCATGATTGGTGATGTCAGAAAGTAAATAAAGTTTAAAGGAAAAGACAATGTTTATATAGAAAAGTAACACTGAAGAACACCAAAATATAAGGGAAAAATGAAAAGCAATGGTAAGTGATTCATCTTACCAGGCTTGAAACAACATATAAAGGTACCATTGTTAAATGATAGTAAGGGAAGTAATAAAAGAGAAATTGGCATTAAAATATAAAATAAGTAAGCTAGAAAACTGAAAAATTTCATTGAAATCTACTGTAGATGGGGAACAAATATGTAACAAGAGTTGAAGAAATTTTTGTTGAGAAGTTGATGTGGGTTTAATGATACAAAGAGAAAAGATTTCTGAAGAGTAGAAACACAAATTAAGAAAGAAAGGTACAAATAAAAGTTGAATGTATACCAAATATTCAAAGAAGTAATGTGTTATAACAGTCATAGGTCAGTATTAAGACTTATTATTGCTAATAGTGTTTATAAGAGTTAGAGCAGCCAACTATTCTACCTATGAAAAAGCACAGACAATAGAAAAAATGGTCAGCTTTTCTAATAAGTGCACATCACTGTGAAGAAGTTTTGGTTGTTTTATGTAAAAATGATAATCTCAGTCAGTGCAAGAAGTATTGTAAAATGGTAATCTTTTTGGAGGTCAGCTTGGCAGTATATTAAAAAAAAAACTATAAAATTGTTTGTGCTCCTGAAGCAGGTACTTTTATTCTATAAAACATTTCAAACAACTAATTTAAGAGGAAATATCAATGTGAAAACCTGTATGGCTGCCTTATTCGTAGAGGCAAAAATGTGGAAGGAATTCAGAGTTATTATGAAGATAAAATTAGACAATCCATGTAAACAGCATAGCACTGTGTCTGATACAAAGCTAACATAAACTGAGAGTTTTCTATTATTACTATACTAATGATGTTTAATTATATATTAATATATTTTAGTTTAATATTTTATTAAACATTGTAAAATAGAATAAACTTTGATATACGATAGAAGCTATTAAATAAACAATGCTTATTGTCTAGGATTGATCACCTAGAGGGAAATAAGTACTTTCCATTAATGTAATATTTCTATAACTGTTTTAACATTTTTTGATAAATTTTTTTAAAAATAGAGATGAAGTCTTGCTGTGTTGCCCAGGCTGGTCTTGACCTCCAGGCCTCAAGTGATCCTTCTGTCTCAACCTCCCAAAGTGCTAGGATTATGGGCATAAGCCACTGGGCCCAGCCAATTTTAACATTTTTGAAAATGAGTTATACTTGCTCCGTAATAACCTCACCATTGACATTTACTAAGTGCCCTTTTGCACGTTGGGCTATAATGGGTATTGACCCCAAACCTTATCTAACAGAAGTGAAATCATTGTGAGAGGACAAGAACTTAGAAGTACAAGGAAGAACCATAAAATGTTTATTATAAGAGAGCAGCCAGTGTCTTCATTTCTAAATCTAGGCAAGGCAGGGCCAGGGAAATAGTTAGCTCTGCCCAGTTATGAAAATGGGTGACATTTACTAGAGCATTTTTATGTTGTGAGAATGAATTGATATTTAGAAAAGCATTTTTAGATCCTTGCGAGAAACATTGGATAGATTTCTTTAAGAGAAGAAAATAACATTTTAACATTCATGAATTTGCTTTTTTATTGTTGTTATTGTTTTTAGTTTAGACATTTTTTAGACATGTGTTCTTTTAGTTGAGCCTCTATATAAAGTCAAAATGTATGGTTTAAGATTTTTTTTTTAGTAGAAAGAAATTTAGATCTCAAGAACTTCATAACCAGGCCTTTTGAATTTCATAGAGAAGATAGGAGAAAAACTGGTCCAGAGAAACCAGCATTTAAATTAAAGCCAACAAATCCAGAATTTAGAAGAATTACGCAATTTCTTTTCTGCATTTCATTCGCACTCAAATTTACCCTGGGAGCTAGTAGCCTAGTCTACCAAAAAACATGGTAAAAACAGAAATGCAGTGCATTATGGTGGTATGTGGATGTTGGCACATACCTGATGGAATGATAAGGATTTTAGGGTAGTTTGAACAGGGACAGGAAAAATAACCGCAGACAACACATATGGTTCGATTGGAAACCATGAACTTATATTGACGTCAATTATGATTTTTCTCTGTAGCCTATGAGAGTGGACGGAGCGGGTTGGCTCAAGATATTTTTATTTGTAAGGCTAACTGATCTAAGAATGATGTGCATACTTCTAAATAGCCAACTACTTTTCCCCTGATGGGGCTGAAGGGATTCATAGTGGTCACAAATTAGTGTTATTGGTATTTTAAAAGCTTGATTAAAGTTGACTTTTTCTACCCTCACACTAAAAAGGTATTTATCTAAAGCTTACTGGCTTCCCCCCCCAGCATTGATTACTAGTTTGTAAAACTCAAGGTTAATAATTCATATTTATGTAACATTCAGCTTCACAATACACCAGTGTAAATAGCCCTACTGACTATTAGCCATTGATTTCTGTAGAGTCATGGCATTGGAACTTTTAGGCAGTTTTGTTTAGGTTAACCCAGATTTGTTTCATCCCTAAGAAAAGCCTCTTGCAACACATTTATTCTTCAGAGAAAGAAGGCTTCTATTGGATTTAAGCATCATTTAAAAATATTGAATAAAACATCAGTTTGAAAATAGTGCCAGGTTTATAAAGTAAATTGCTGAACCAATATATAGCCCATTAATTCAGTTTGCAGCTAATTTGTTCAACACATCCTTTAGATCTGTCTGGGTTCAATTTTATTTTGCTTTCCTGTGTTTTGTTTTTGTGTGGCTGGAGTCAGAGTGCTAGTGCCTTGGGAATATCAAGACATGTCGCCATGCTTTAGTTCTGAATTTCAGATGGTGTGCTTAGTTTATTTCAAGTTGTTAGAGAAAGTAAATCAGGTTGTTGAAAAATGTGTTAACTTCTGTAAAGCAGTAAGAAAAGCATATATAGGCAAAGATATAGCTAAGAAAATACTATTTTTGGAAATAAACCTCTACATTCAGAAAAGATTACTTAATGATTTGAAAGACTGGGTGTAGAAGAAGTCATATATATTAAGATTATGTTTTCTCTCCCCTTTCAGATTTGAAACTAGGTTTTCATTTTTTTCTTCAGGAAAGCCTGAGAAAAGTTGGCATGTAGAAGAGGATTTTAGTTATAGAGAATGAGTGGCTGTGACAATTCTTTTTTTCTGAGATGGAGTCACTTGCTCTGTCACCCAGGCTGGAGTGCAATGGCGTGATATCGGCTCACTGCAACCTCCACCTCCCAGGTTCAAGCGATTCTCCTGCCTCAGCCTCCTGAGTAGCTGGGATTACAGGTGCACACCACCATGCCTAGCTAATTTTTGTATTTTTAGTAGAGACTGAGTTTCACCATGTTGGTCAGGCTGGTCTTGAATTTCTGACCTCGTGATCTGTCCACCTTGGCCTCCCAAAGTGTTAGGATTACAGACATGAGCCACCACGCCCGACCGACAGTTTACTTAAATCACAGTTTCAGCTTGATTTAGGTTCTTAAGTGGTAGGTAGTTTTCTTAATGCAAGTTTGGACCCTGGAATTTGAATTATTGGAAGTTTCTTAGCTTGTTCCTAGAGTTGGCATCTTCAGTTATTGCCTTACTTTTTGAAGTTTTTTTTTTTTTTTTTTTCTTTTACTAAAACAATTCTTTGTCAAAGAAATACTAAGAGACTCTGTCTGTGATATAGGAAACAATATGAAGTATTTTCTTTTTATGGATCTGCTAGGCACCAAGGCATAATGTATTTAACAAATGTATTGGACCATTTTTAAGATTTTCATTATGTTCCTATCTATTGCAAGGATAAATAAGAATGTATTGTAATAGATTGAAGTATCTATGGAATCAAGAAGACCCGCTCTTAGCTCTCCTCTATGGAGTGTCTGTGGAGTTGAGAAGACTCACCCATAGCACTCAATAGAATATTCAACGCTCATCTGGGCACGGTGGCTCAGGCCTGTAATCCCAACACTTTGGGAGGCTGAGGTGGTTGTAACACCTGAGGTCAGGAGTTCTAGACCAGCCTGGCCGACATGGTAAACCGCATCTCTGCTAAAAATAAAAAAAATTAGCTGGGCATGGTGGTGTACACCTATAGTCCCAGCTACTTGGGAAGCTGAGGCAGGAGAGTTGCTTGAACTTGGGAGGTGGAGGTTGCAATGAGGTGAGATCATGCCACTTAACTCCAGCCGGGGTGACAGAGTGAGACTCCATCTCCAAAAAAAAAAAAAAAAAAAAAAGATAGTCAACACCTCTGGTTCAATATTCTGTATTTCATAGATTATACCAGGGTTTCCTGTATTTGCTAAAACCTTCATTTTAATGTAAAAATGAACCTTTTTGATTTTTTAAAAATCTAACTATTTTTATTCTTTGGATTTTGAAGGCAATCCAGCATCCAGCAGATGAGAAGTTGCAAGAGAAGGCATGGGGTGCAGTTGTTCCACTAGTAGGCAAATTAAAGAAATTTTATGAATTTTCTCAGAGGTTAGGTAAGTTGAAAGTTTTGTAATTATTACTTCCCTAGTGAAAAAGATGTTTATTAGTTCCAGAAGTTTAGAGTAATTTATGTTCATAATGCTGAATTTGGCTTAGAATCTGTTTTCTAAGTAAAGCAAGCTTGTTAGACTAGAAGATTACAGTGTAATCTTATCATTTCCTTCAGTCCTGGCCTTTTAATTCATTTAGACCATTTTGTCCACAAATTATTTTCCTTATCTTCTGTGGTTTTACATACATGAATCTGAGCATAATCAGCAAGGATTTTTAAGAACACAAAAGTTGAAATGACCAAGGACTTGAGGATTGGTTTTCCATATTTGGGAAAAGGACTTAATATAGAGATGGAGAGAGATTCTACCAAGAGATTTCTCATAGTAGGACCCTTTGTCATGCAAAGAAATCAAGGAGACTTTCTTGAAATTTTTGCTGGTGACGCTCAACACATGTATCTCAAACTGTAGAAGATGACAAATAGGCTGGGCGTACTTGCACATGCCTGTAATCCCAACACTTGCAGACTGAGGTTGGGAGATTGCCTGAGCGCAGGAGTTCAAGACCAGCCTGGGCAACATGGCAAAACCCCATCTCTTAAAAAAACAAAATAAAATTAGCTGAGTGTGGTGGTACATGCTTGTGGTCCCATCTACTCTGGAGGCTGAGGTGGGAGGATCACCTGAGCCCAGGAGGTCGAGGCTGCAGTGAGCTGTAGTCATACCACTGTACTCCAGCCTGGGCAACAGAACGAGACTCTGTCTTGAGAAAGAAAGAAATAGAAAGCTAATGATATACTCAACATTGTCTAGGGAGTTATTAAAGCAAAAAGAATTTAAAACAGTGTGCTTTTTCCCTTGCTTGGGAAAAATTATTCGAAGTCAAAATTGTGTCTGCAATATGAGTGAGCAAAATTGTAACTCTCTTTTTTGTAGGAGGAGGAGGCAGAGCAGGTAAGATTTAGCCAGTTAACTCCTTGTGTGATTTTAAAGATGTAAATGTGAAGCACTTTGTTTTGTATACATATAGGCACAGGGGAGGAATAGTATAGGTATGTGTCAGAAATTAGGATGATTTGAATGTAGTTAACTTCTTAGCACATACTTCCATATAGTTTGAATTTTTGAAATGTATAAACATGTTACAAATTAATCATAAGAAAATTATACTGTGATTGTTTTTTAAATACCTAAGCCAGAAACCAGAGGGTATATACTGTAAGATTGAAGTCATACTGGGGACCCAAAGGCTGAATTTAGACTTGAGATGTAATTGGCCCACATAATTGTAAAAATTTCTAATTAGTTGCCAGATTTCACACTTGGTCACTGTATTGTTTTCTTTTTTTCTTTTAAGCTTCCAACAGTAATAATTGATGTGCATGTTAGCCAGAACCACATGGCAAACCATTTCTGTCTCCATTAGTTAGGACCTGTGCTTCCTAGTTCGTAATAAGTTTTATTGCTTCATATTTTTTAATATCTTACTCCATTTATATTTGCTACCTGGCCAATTGTGTTTGTAAGTTCCATTTTTTGAAAATGCTTATGTTCTTAGCCAGGTGTGGTGACACATTCCCATAGTCCCAGCTAGTTGGGAAGCTGAGGCAGGAGAATCACTGAACCCGGGAGGCAGAGGTTGCAGTGAGCTGAGATCGTGCCACTGCACTCCAGCCTGGGCAACAGAGCGAGACTCCACCTCAAAAAAAAAAAAATACTTATGTTCTAAAAAAGAAAGTAAGACAATTGCTATTTTTCCTTTAGCTGCAGTACAGCCTATTAAATGTCATGTTAAGACAGACAATAGTTTGGGTAGAAATGACTGTGTAAGTTATCTTTTTCTTACTGGAAGTAAGAATTTAATTTATTTTCCCAATTTTAGAATTAGCTCTTTTTCAGTGTTTGTCTTTCAGTCAAGTGTCCGTATAGTCTATAGCTTTGTGCTTTATAACCCAGTCAGCCTGGCTTTTTCATCTTGGTTGTCTTGTCTACTACAGACAGCTTTTCTTATGCAGGTTTCTGGCTCCATTTATAGTTAAATTGCTTTCGATGGTGGTCAGGTGCTGTTCAAGCTCACCTTGGTCTTTTAGCATATCCCAATAAACAGAATAATTGTAAAATAGGCCAAACTAGTTGGACTTAAATGTTATATTTTTACCATGGAAATTAATTGGCCTTGTGGTATGTGTCCCATCATGGGTGCTGTCCCAGCATATGCAGCACCATGGAGCACTATGCAACTATGAAGATGCACATGGTCCTTCAGAATCTTGTAGTTCTAAGGAGAGGGATTCTTGGTCTGAGCACTACAGATAAACCATGGGTTACTCTTCAGAAGACGGACCCTGATCCCTTGCCAGTTTGCATATTTATAATGGGACAGGGGAAGGATTACCTACCAAATTTGGAGATACTCGGTTTTGCTGACAGGGTTTAACTGTACTGCCCTGGGAAACTTGCTGTACTTGCTTGTTTTGGTCTGAGGCCGTCGAGCCCCTCCTGTTGAGGCAGCTGAAAAAGAAGGTTGTATGCTCAGGCAGTAGGCAAACTGCTTTGTCTCTCCTCAGTCTTCCTCATGCTTTAGGGGCTTACATTAGGGACTTCCTCCAAGGGTCATAATGAGTAAGTCCCTCCAACGTGTTAGCTTCTTTGCTGGTCTAAATTTATCAAAGTGTATTTTGAAGTCACCAAATGCCCACCTTACTTGTGGCCATAACTCTCGGTTGTCGTAAATCCTCTACAGTCCATGTCCTTGGGTTCTCCTCTGAGGATCTGAGAGTAGATAGATAGCAGTTGGTAAGAATAAATGGCCGTTGTCTCTAAAGAGAAACTCTCTCCAGGGACAGCCTCTTCCTAGTCGTCTACTTACTCTTCCCTGTCCTAGCTTGTGGACTGATTTGTGATCTTAATCATTCCATCTAGCTGTCTTTTCCTTGCAACCTTCTTGTATGATTTTGGCTCCCACATTCATCTGTCAGCTTCCTTTAGTTCTTCCAGATATTGGGGCTTAATAGACCATTAATTTTCTCCTGGTCATGTGCTTTTTTAAAAATCATAATCACATGGTTTTGTTTTAGGAGCTTCATCCGAGTCCAATCCCTAGGCCATCTTGTCTTTGTCCTCTCTTTCTAACTCATCCAGAGACCTCTGGGACACTTTCTGTGGGCTTCTTTGTCTCCAGTTTCTCTCTTGAGACAGAGCGTTGTAGGCTAGTAGGACTGACTTGTGCCAGCACAGGCCTGCAGGGTGAGGCTGATCTAGCTGCTTCAAAGGCAGATTAGCAGATTGATCATCTTGAATTTCCCTTTCATCATAGATCTACCATTGAGCGTCTCAGCCATTCATAAACAAAAGTTCTGCAACTGCCGGTCACTGACCATCCCAACTTAGCCAGGTGGCCTCACTCTAATCCCAAAAGTGGTAGAGAACTTGGATGCTGAAATTAACCCTGAGACTTGATAAAGTCTAGGCAAATGCAGTTTTGTTTTTTTCTTTAACAGACTATAATAATATTTTGTAAACAATTTTTTTTTCTGTTCTGTGTCTCTCTTACTTTGTTTTCCACTTAACACCAACAGATGGAATGCATCTTGGGAGAAGTAAATCATTTTTTAAAAACCCAAAATGTTTGACTTTTAATTGATCTTCTTCATATCCACTGTTATACCTCGATACACCATCCATACCCTTACAATCCATGCTCCACACTGCAAATGAAGTAGTGTTTTAAAATGCTGTCTGATAACGCCACTCCTCTGCTTAAATTATTTCTCCAGGGAGGTTAGGATGCCAAGGCCAGACTACTTAATGTGGTACACAAATTATGTGTATATTATCTTAGTTCTGGTTACCCTCCTCCTTGCCCACTATATTCCATCTACATTGGTGGTCTTGCAGTTCCTCAAGTATGTCATGCTCTTGTCAGTTCAGGGTCTGGCTCCCTGCCTTTCTGTCTGCAAGCTCGTGTTCGTCCTTGCTATATACTTCAGTCTCAGTCCAGGAGTCTTTTATTCAGGGAAATCTTTTCCTGGGTCTTCCATTAGGTGAGGTCTTACTGTTATACCTTTACACTGTACTGTGTATTTCTTTTCAGCACATATCACAACTGTAGTCATTTGTCTGTCTTTTCTCTATATAATAAGGCTCCATATAGGCACAGGGAGCATGTGTGTCTACATCCATTTCCTAGTGCTTGGCACAGGGTAGCCAGTCAATACGTTTTCTGACTTACTGGAAAAAAAAAAAAAAAAAAAAGGACAATAGCTGTCATTTGAAATAATTGTATGGATGAGAAATGATGTTGGTGCAGTATCTGGTTCAGTACCTGGTATATAACAGACACATAAGAAGTACCTACTGTTGTTTTTAATCAGTAATGTTTTATGAGGTTACAGAAGTAATGATATTATTGGTAGTAATCAGGAGGTTAATGTTTTATAAGGTTACTGAAGGCTACGTACAATGTTGCTTTATTTCAGAGACAGTTTATTGTGGTGGAAAGAATAGGGCTTTGGAATCAGAAATACCTGGCATTTACTAGCTATAACTTTGGGCTCTAAACTCTTTGAAACTCATTTGATCCATCTGCAGTGACCGTGTCATAATTGATAGTGAAAATCATTTAAATTATGGGCTGATGACCTGACATAAAATTTTAAATTAATCATTAATATTTGTTTATTAATCTGACATTTATTAACATCAGATCATAATTTAACTCTGTAAGCTCTTATTTTCTCTAACCAGAATCTAGCATTATTTTCCAGTTCTGTGATCTATAACTGAATTAGTTTGATTTCTGTGGCTTTCTGAAATGAAATATTAGTATTTCCATTATCAAACACAGTATTTATTAGTCTGGCATTCCATAAGTAGCACTTATTTCAAAGGGACCATTTTGCCCATGTAATGAATTAGAATATTTATATTGTAGTCTTGAAATACCAAGTTCTAAGACAAGAAACTTATTGAAATACGTATTTTGTTCTCTTTAGTAGCTGAAGGAAAACAGTTTGTGTTTATGAATAAATGACATATTCAAAGTATGAGAAATTGGTAATTGATTCATAGGCATATACAGTGTGGACACAGTGCCACCGAAGAAGTTACTCAGTTGTAGGTAATAATTACCATTTCATAAAACCAAATTCCACACTGTGTGAAATGATTAAAGCAATACAAAATTTGCCCTTTGATCTTGGTGTTTAATTCAAATTCACTTCTGCACTGTTTTCAGTCTGGGTTTACAGAATTGTAAACCCTTGAATTAGTCCCTTTAAGGTTTTTATTCTGTTAAACAGTATTCAAAATGTATGCAGTACATTAGCAGTGGCAACATTTAAACTTCTTAATTAGTTTTGATTATATTTATATCATCTGTTTTCTAAAGAGAACTTTTCTGGGAATTAATATTTATGAATTGTTCACTTTTTAATAAATATCACACAGATACAAACAACTTAATGTTCTTATCAATTTTTTTCTTTAGAAGCAGCATTAAGAGGTCTTCTGGGAGCCTTAACAAGTACCCCGTATTCTCCCACCCAGCATCTAGAGCGAGAGCAGGCTCTTGCTAAACAGTTTGCAGAAATTCTTCATTTCACACTCCGGTTTGATGAACTCAAGGTAGAATTATCTATTGGCCCTGATTGTTACGAAAAGCATAAATCTTTTAGTGAGTACTAGGAGGAAGAGCCAGGAAACCTTGTTAAAATGTATTTAAATAATGACTACTAGACCTTAATAAAAATGGGAAACTGGGTTTAGAAATTATGACTGGTCTTTTGATATATGGCAAAGACCAAATTATTGAGTATTCAGTCTCAATCTTTTTATTTTTTTTTGGAGATGGAGTCTTGCTCTGTCACCCAGGCTGGAGTGCAGTGGCATGGTCTCAGGTTACTGCAGCCTCTGCCTCCTGGGTTCACGCGATTCTCCCACCTCAGCCTCCAAGTAGCTGGGATTACAGGCATGCGCCACCACGCCCAGCTGACATTTTGTTTTATTAGAGACGGGGTTTCGCCATGTTGTCCAGACTGATCTTGAACTCCTGATCTCAGGTGATCCACCCGCTTTAGCAGTCTTCATTTAACTTTGTTTAAAAATTATCTCTGAAAGGAAATGTTGAGCTTCTTTTCTAATATTGTTTCTTTTCTGCTCACCCGCCCCCCATTTTCAACATTCTTGTATATGAAAATGTTGCTAAAATTTCTTCTTTTCCCCTTCCTCCTTTCTTTCTTTCTTCTTTCTGTTTCTTTTTATCTCTGTCATTGTTAATAGTGTTTGGAACTATAAATACTTTGTTGTTAAAAAGAGTGAATGTAAAGGAATAAGCACTAGGTCTCATTCCAAGAGACCTGAGTTCCAGTTTACACTCTGCCACATAACCCCAGTCATGGGATACTGGGCAGATCCTTTTATTCTTCAGGGTCCCTGGTACCCTGTCTAGAAAATGGAAGAGCTGGATTCAAACTTCAACATTTTATGATTGTATCACAGTCAGATTTGTATGTAAAATTCTAGTTTGAGGATTGCTCTGTTGACCATATCTACATACTTTTATTGTAATAACTAAAAACAAGTGCCTAAGTAGTCCTTTTTGGTTTTGTTTATTTTATAAACAATCTTTTGGTACATTACCTGAAATTAGTGAAAAGGGAAGATATACTGCCTGTGACTGAAAAACAGTATCTTGTTTTATATGTTCAGTAAGGACTGAATACAGTTATAAGCCATCTTGGATTATACCAGTTCTAGTTGTTAAAATGACAGTATAAATTAGGGAATGTTTTTTACTAGTTAAAACTAAAGATTTTTCACTTAATTTTTTACATTAGCATTTAGTACGTAACACATTTTTCTTCACAAATGTCTTCTTCAGATGACAAATCCTGCCATACAGAATGATTTCAGCTACTACAGAAGAACATTAAGTCGTATGAGGATTAACAATGTACCGGTAAGTTAATGCTTTGAATTAGGGGGAATGATAAGAATAACTTAACACTCAGTCTGTTCATTTTATTCTTTAATTTGTTCGTTCAGGTAGTGTTAAAGCTAGTAATAAAGTTAGTAATTATGGGCAGCCACAGCCGGAGGAGGAAAGAGCAAACTGTAACAAACCATATGGTGTTTACCTGTTTTTCTTCACAGTCTCTTAAATTCCTACAACTACTTCAACAAAATTGCTTTTCTGTATAACATTAATACTTATAAAATTTCTCAATGTACTCCCTTTAACTGTACCGAAATTTTGTGAATTCGTGGTTAGGAGTTTTTTTGTCTCCATATTCTTAGAATGGAAGAGTCTTGTAGAGAAATTGATGTGGGTTAATTTATTGGAGAGAAACCTTGAACCCAAGTCAGTTTTCCTCCAAGAAATTCATGGTTAATGCTGACAAGAGGGGATAGTGAGGTCATGGTCTATTAGCACACCTGTGCCTGATGTGGCTGTTTGAGAAAATGGCTTGTGTCTGCTCCTTGGCTAGTATAGCATCTCTTCTGGCTTCTTTAGGTCTGTTAACTTCTTACCATCCTCCTCTTAAGCCGTTTGTTACTTTTCTACCTCCAAGGAACTAAATACCTTAAGTAAAACCAGCGAGGAAGAGAGTATTAAATTGTTCTCTGTGTATTCTGAGAACCTTCATGGTGATAATTGGTCTGAAATTTTTCAAACATCAACCCTTGTTTCAAGTAGATAGTTTAATAGAGAAATACTGTAACTGTGTAAGAAGTGATAAGTGCCATAAGAAATTTAAAAATACATATATCAAAGACAATCATTTATTTTCTTTTACCTTGAAAAAATATTTTAGGAAGTGCTTGCACTAAGACACTGATTTGGAGGAAAAGATTCCTCTTTACGAAACATCTGTTATTTACATCAATTTGATTTTGCATAGACCAGCTCCTGGTGTGAGACTGACCTTAACATCTGTCATTTTCATACCCATCATGTAAAATAAGATAAAAGCAAAACAGCCAATCCTATACTATAGCCATCCTTCCCATCACTTAAGGCCAAAGACATTAGTCATCTTAGTTCTCGCTTTTACCCTCAATAGTTACAGGTAAAAGCCACTTGTTTTCAACTGAAATATCGTCTTCTCTCTCCATCCTCCTTTTCATCTCCCCCTCCTGCTATTCCAATAGAGAGCCTAATTCTCACTTTTTCTGGCAGTCATTCTACACAGCATAACTCATTTTCTGACCTACCGTCTTTCTCCATTTTGGTACAGTCCACCCCACTATCATCGGTTAATTTTCTTGAGGATATCGACTTAGTTGTCATTCCTTTTATCAAACACTCTAAATGGCTCCCCATTCTACATAGAAGAAAAATATGAACTTAAGCTAGCATTTAAAGCACTCTGCAGTCTGACCCCAACCTGTATCTTGCACTGATTGCTGCCCCTTATTATGCTCAATTACTGAATATGCTGAATTACTCTCTAGGGAGTCATTTGAAAACATGCTCTTTCCCCTGCCAGATTGGAATACCTTGTTTACCTGCCCAGTATCCCCTGCAAAAGCCTAACTCTTCTTCTGTGAGTCCTCCTTAGTTTCATCTAGTCCAACTTAATGTTCCTCCAACTCCCTTTTTCTGTCATCACCTGTTAGAATCTTACTGTGGATGTTATATGAGTACTTACTGTTCATAATCGAGGACAGGGTACACGTTTATAATCATTTTTCTGTCCTCCATAACATTTAGAATCTCTTGTATATAGTAGACATTTCATCAAGGTTTTATTTAATTCCTTAATATCATTTAAAATATTTTTGAAAAGGTTAATCTTTTTTTTAAAAAAAAGTGCTTCAGATCATATGTAGTCTTTTTTTTTTTTTTTTTTAAGAATATTTCAGTATTATGAATACATGAGGGTCGAAAATGTAATTGAGGCAGGCACCCTATCTGAGTTCTTTTATAATTGTTATTATATGTAATAATTTGTGAACTAACATCAGGTGCTTTTATCTTCCCTACAGGCAGAAGGAGAAAACGAAGTAAATAATGAATTGGCAAATCGAATGTCTTTGTTTTATGCAGAGGCAACTCCAATGCTGAAAACCTTGAGTGATGCCACAACAAAATTTGTATCAGAGGTAAGCATTGCCTAGGCAGGTATTCTTTGTGTTGTTACCCATCCCCCGGTTGCAGACGTGATTTCAGCAAGCTCAAGACGTTAAATACCATCTTGAAGCCAACAGACTCCCACATGTATGTGTTGAGTCCTGACTTTTTTCCGAGGCCCACGTGTGCACACCTGTCCACCTATTTGCAGTGTCTCTGGAGGGATGGTCAACTTCTCAGTGATAGCTGATAGCACGGCCAAACCAAACTCTGGGTTGCCTTTTGCAACCCTGCCCTTTCTTTTGTTTTTTTCTCTCTCAATAGTACCAGTGCAGGCGAACACCTACAAGTTATGTCGTCTAAATTCCTTCTGTACCTCACTCCATACATGTATTCCATCAAACAGTCTTTTTGGCTTTCCCTCCAAAATACTAATATATCATGAATCTGAAAACTTAGTATTTTCTTGCCACCAGCCACATCAGACTTCTCTTCTGGATTACTGCATTCATGCCCTGATCATTCTTATTTCTTCCACTCTTGCCCCAATGTAGTCCTTTCTCCATAGAGCAGCCAAGTAATCTTAAAACATAAACCATTTTCCCTCCCTCCTCCGCTCAAAATGTTCCCAGTGACTTCTTAGTACTCTTAGGATAAAATCCAACTATTGCATAGCCTATAAAACTCTACACCTTTGACCCTCTGGAGTTGTTCTTACACAGCTAGAATGCAAGAGCCTTTCAGAAGAGTACTGTCCTCGCTGTCTTGCTCATAGCTGTATCTCCAGAGCTTGGAACAGTTGCTTAGAGTCTAGTACATTATTTAGGAAATTAAGAGTAGGAACCAGGTTTTAAAGCTGCTAAGTTTTCATATTATGCTAAGTAATAACTGTTTTTGAATTATGCTTAAGTAATAACTGTTTGTTACTTTTACTTTTTTTGTTCTTCATATACTTCGACAGAATAAAAATTTACCAATAGAAAATACCACAGATTGTTTAAGCACCATGGCTAGTGTATGCAGAGTCATGCTGGAAACACCGTGAGTATCAGCTGATCTTTTTCACTTTAACAGTGCTGTTGAGATGACTGGTATTTCAAAACATGTTTATATATGAACATGTTTTATCTGGAAGGTGGAAAGTAAGTATATTCCAAATATTGAATATTAATGTATGAACAAACTTAAAATAATTTGGCCACTTAATGTAACTTCTGGTTAAGTATAAAATAGAGTTGGTCTTCAGGTACCTCAGACCAGTCAGACTGACTTAAACTCTGAGTTCTCCTCTCAGACAGAACTGTAGTGGCTTTTCTGTGGCTGGGATGTAGGAGAAGAGCTTTAAAGTTCCTTGGTTATACTTACCATAAACATTCTTTTTCCATATTTAGAGAATAATCTCTTTTGCCAAAGGGCTGGAATTATTCTTCTGTTTATCTCTTTTTTCTCTCAATTATTAGTTATCACTCTTTTCTTTCAACACAAACCTGAATTCTCTTCTTTTTGTCTCTCCTCTCTAAAGCATTTATGATGTATGATACAGTGTGTCCTGGCTGGGTTTTTCCTGTTAGCAGGCAGAAAGATTCCCTCTTGGATTCTAGAATAATAAATGCAGTCATGTGCTGCATAATGACGTTTTGGTCAATGAAGGACCGCATAAACAATGATCCATCATCTATACTGTACATCATCTCATTGGAAAACCTTAGGGAATAGGAAGGCAACTATCCTCATAATCCTCTTCCTTCCCCCACCGCCAGTTTCAGGGAGTGAGGTCCTGGCAAATGAAGGGACACCATCCATATGCTTGGATGCCTGTATCCTGGTTCTGTACTCTTTCTGCTATGATATACTGCTTTCTATATGTAGATAAAAGTTTAATTTTCTTTTTCTCAAATGAGAGAAGAATATGATTGAGTTTTAGTAAAATTGAAATCCAGTAATACTAAAAATGTGTTTAGATTAAGTTAGCCCCTAGATAGCAAACCTGCTTGCTCTATTAAGCTAGTTATTTTTTTTTTCCTCAAAAGTAGTAACAGCCTTTACATAGCACCCATTCCCAACCTTTTACTTAGGGACTACTTCGATTTCTCTAAAATCGTTGCTATTAGTCAGGCAGCAGAGTAACACACTAATGTTGGTGCAAATATTACAGAAACCAGAATACATGGGTGATGACTGTTCCACTCACCACCTTCTTGTCTCACTAGGGATCTCACTGTGGAGTAAGGGGTATAACATTAGTACCCCTTTTTAGAGATCAAAGAGGCAAGTCAGCATCAGCTGAAAGTTGCATCAGCTCATTAAAGAATTTCGTAGCTCATTAAAGAATTTTGTATCTCTTTCAGGGGGTTGATGTGGAAAGGAAAACAGACATAAGATTTGAAGGTATCAGTGTAGCTACTTGTGAACTTACTGCATTAAACTAATTGACAGAAATTTGAATAAAATATTTTAGAAGAGGCTTTTTTTTTGGTTTGTTTTTTTAAAGAATTTTGTAATGCACTTCTTCCATGCATATCTTATCTACCCTTCAGGGAATACAGAAGCAGATTTACAAATGAAGAGACAGTGTCATTCTGCTTGAGGGTAATGGTGGGCGTCATAATACTCTATGACCACGTACATCCAGTGGGAGCATTTGCTAAAACTTCCAAAATTGATGTAAGTTATTTATTGTTTCATATAAATAATTTTAAACAAGTTTCTCCATGGAAACCATAGGCTTTTATAAGAGCCAGCAAGCCGAACTGTCATAAAACTCAGATTTATAGTTTGTCAAGTGGTGGGCTTTCGTCTCCTCTGTCCTCGTGCTGTATTTTCTGCGGCCTGTGTTTAGGTGGAGTGGAATGATTGAAGGAAGTGACTGTATTATCTCTTGAGTACCTTCTGGAAGGCTCCTACTACCTATTTGGCAATATAAATACATAATTAGATGTAAGTTTGAATCATGGCCTTTAATTCCTTTGTCCAAAGGCCATTTCAAATAAAAATGTTTATTTCAAAATGCATATAAAAAGTCAGTAGTGCTGCCAGGCATGCTGGCTCGTGCCTGTAGTCCAAGCACTTTGGCAGGCTGACGTGGAGGATCACTTGAGCTCAGGAGTACAAGAGCAGCCTGGGCAACATAGTGAGAGCCCCATTTCTGCAAAAAAAGAAAGAGAAAAAATTAGGCAGGTTTGGTAGCACACACTGGTAGTTAAAGCTATGTTGAGAGGCTGAAGTGGAAGGATCCCTTGAGCTCAGGAGTTCGAGCCTGCAGTGAGCCACTGAATGCAGATCACACTGCTGCATTCAGTCTGGGTGATGGAGACAGACCCTATCTTAAAATTAAAAAGACAGCCAGTAATGGTGCTCCAGTGGAAAAAGATGAAAAGTTAATGTATTTTCCCTCCCCTACCCAGTCATCATAATTTATGACTATAGTTGGGTCTCTGCTTTTCCTCTCTCTGTAAAAGTTTGTATTAGAAATAGTTTTCTGATTTATCTACTTTGTAGTTTCTTTCCCCATCCTTTCATGTCTAGTTCATTAATGTTTGATGAGAATTGGCTTCCTGTTTCCCTTTCATATCTTAGCATTTCGGATCTTGATTACTGATTACTAGCCACACTTCCTATGTAAAGAGAAATTAGTTAATATATACTGTATGGTTGCCATGTCCCAGGAATTTACATTTGTTCTCTCTTGTGACTCTGAAAATACTCTTAGGATGTTAAGTGTCATCTCCCCTTTACTGACAGGGCAACTAACATTTAGCAAATTCAGTAATAGAATTGCTAGTAGGCTGGGCGCAGTGGCTCACGCCTGTAATCCCAGCATTTTGGGAAGCCGAGGTGGGTAGATCACCTGAGGTCAGGAATTCAAGACCAGTCTGCCCAACATGGTGAAACCTCATGTCTACTAAAAAAAGCTACAAAAATTAGCTGGGCGTAGTGGCACACGTCTGTAGTCCCAGCTACTTGGGAGCCTGAGGTGAGAGAATCGCTTGAATCCAGGAGACAGAGGTTGCAGTGAACCAAGATCATGCCATTGCACTCCAGCCTGGACAACAGAGCAAGACTCCTTCTCAAAGAAAAAATTGCTAGAGAATGGTAGAACCCACATCTCTCTGGCTTCTAAAGCCTGTGCTTCTACTATACCATGCTTTTTCACAGTAACCAGGCTAATACATCTTAAATACCGTCATCATCAGGTCGTTACCTTTTAAATAACCTATCAGAGTTCCCTGCTGCCAGGCATAACAGCTCCATATGACTCCTGGCTTTCAGCTTCTCTGTACCTCCAGTTCGAGCCCTGAAAAATTCCTCTCTGTCCTCTGTGTGATACTATGCCATGGGGTTTTTCTGCCTGAAAGCTCCTCTTTTCCTTACTAGCATATTCATTCTGTCCTTTAAATTGCCACTCAGCACCTTTTGCAGGAAGTCTTCCCTTAGCAAACCCTTTGTTTTTCATTGCATGTGTGGTGCTTTTAGTTTGGCTGATTTTGTTCTGAAAAAGTTTGTTTCACTAAGTGAGAATAATAACACTTAGGTTGTTTTTTTTCTGTTCTAATAATAATTAATTTGACACAGTATGTAATCTCTTGGGTTCCATAGTTATGGTCTTGATTTATTTTACTATTTTGAAAAGGAATGTTATATGAAAAAAATGGCTGTTTGACCTTTTCTATTTTCTTCCTTAGATGAAAGGTTGTATCAAAGTTCTTAAGGACCAACCTCCTAATAGTGTAGAAGGTCTTCTAAATGCTCTCAGGTGTGTATATGTATATGTACATATGTATAGAAAAAATCTGTAAGGAAAATGTTTGGTTTATGTTTATGTAAAGAAAATGCATTAAGTATGATTAGGACATAAAAATAAATGTACAAGCTAGAAATAAGAAGATCTTATTTTGCTTACTGGTAATCTTGCTTCCAAATACGGGTTACTGTATCTTACAATGAGGAATGTGTGTGTATACATGACAATATCAGCTTCATTTTCTGGTTGAAGATTTTGGCTTTTACTTGTTGCTTCTCTTGAAACACAAGGATTGCTTGTTTTTTTAATAAAAGTAATATATGCTAATTATAAATGCAATTCAGAAAACATAAAATATAAGTAAAAAGAAATAATGTAATTTCACGATTTTGAGATAAACCGCTATCAGCAGATAGCCTTCAAGTTTTTTCTTTACACATGTAGCTAATAATAGCTCTATGTAGTAGTCATCTTTTTACAAAATGATACCATACAAAGTGTCTTGTAACTGGTTCTTTCCTCTTAATATAATTACATTTGTGTTCAGACTTGTGTTCTATTATTTTTATGTATTTCTTATAATAAAAATTAAACAGCCATTACTTAGTGTCTTTTCTTAGCTTAGTTTTACTTAATTTAGTTGCTAAAGCTTCTTTGAATGCTAGAACTTTATTTATTTAGAGACAGATAATAAATAGCCTGGGTGACTCTCGCTCTGTCACCCAGGCTAAAGTGGCACGATCTTCACTTATTGTAATCTCCGTCTCCCAGGTTCAAGTGATTCTCCTGCCTCAGCCTCCCAAGTAGCTTGGATTACAGGCGTGTGCCTGTATTTTGTATTTTTAGTAAAGATGGCGTTTCACCGTGTTGGCCAGGCTGGTCTCAAACTCCTGACCTCAAGTGATCCACCCACCTTGGCCTCCCAAAGTGCCACTGTGCCCAGCTACTAGAACATTTTTAAGTGAAAATCTCAGTTCTTTATAACTACATGACTACAGAGATTTTTTGACAACAGAGATTTAATTGGTAGTATTCATATGACATAAAAGATGATGTCCCATTACTTGATTATTTTGGGTTTAAACACAAAAATTATATGAACACAGAAATATTCAATGACATTTACTTCATAAAATGTAGGCTGTATCATTTCAGCTAAGTGGAACTGTCAAATGACTTAGAAAATTTTAAAAATAGGTTTTAAAAGATTATGAAAAGTGTTGTATAAGCAGTTACTTCCTGAGTAAAGGAGATCTATGATCCATCAGCAAGATTAAGGAACATAATTAAAAATTCTTACAATGTCAAACTATTTTAACCACAAGCCTATTTTTTAGAGTTCTGTATTCTTGGGGTTTTTACAATGCACACTTCAGTGGTTTTACCAATATTTAATGATATCGAGTCTTTCTTCCTTGGTTTCTTTCTGAATACTCCCTGTGTCTTAGCCTGATTTTTCTCCCAAGCTTCTGTCTTTCTGATTGGTCAGGCTGTTTGAAGCCAGCAAGCAGCAGGAAGTCTTTTTTAAAAACTTAGAGGTAATTGAGCTCTAGGAGGTTTTAGGATTCTTTCTTCAGCTTAAAGGGAGTATGCCTAACACAGAATCTGCTTTTTCCTTTAAGCGTAGTTCTGTTTCCTTTTCCTTAGAATGAAAGCAGAAGAGGGCAGTGATGGCGAGTGAAAGACGGTCCCACACAGTAATCTGTGTTCAAGGGAGAGGGGAGGGAAGGAAAGTACCATAGAGGCAGAGTCACCTGTCAGTTAGGAACATTTTCTTTCCTAATATAATAGATAATGGATACTAGTCTGGTTTGGGGCTCAGGCACTTTCCTTTTAAACAAACACCCTAGCTGATGTAGGTAATGCTGATACTTTGAAAAACAGTGCTTAAAGTAAAGCCATCTAGCCTTTAATATGTTTTACTGAGAGCAAAGGTTTAGAAAGCATTTTGTAACCCCAAAAGTACGACACAAGTGTTACACGCCTCCACAGAATAAAACTTACCTTTTGGAGAATTAATGACCAAAATATTTTAAATGAGGGAATAATTGCATGTATTTATATGTTGGTTTTGAATGGTTTTCTGTAGTAATTATTCATATAGAATTTTCTGTACTACTAAGAGAAAGCATCAAGCCATATGTCCATTTTACAGGTGGAAAAATGGAACCAAATACATTTAATCATAAGAGGGAAAGAAATAAAGAGCTAGAGCTGGGAGTTCAGGCTCAGTAGTGATAATTGTCTTCTTTATTAAATTTAAGAGTAATGGTAAAAATTGGTTTTCTTTGGTAGAAAAGTCATGCACTTGGAAAAAAACTTTTGTTTTTGTGCACAAAGGAAAATAATGCCATATATCTTCATGTTTTGTTTTCACATATATTAGATATTGGCCTTTTCTTGATAAATGAGTGTGGTGATGCAGTGTGCTCTGGATTGGCTTTGTCCAAAGAAGGAAGCTAAGATCACGTCCCACAGAAGGAGCAAGAACTTGCATCCTGGGTAGAGAGGAAAACACTTACCATTCTTCAAATAGCACAGTACATTGCTGAGTAGTGATACCCTCACCTAGTCTGCAGTAGAAATTTTTCTGTGCACATTACTTGGCTCTTTCTACTATCTGGTTGTATAAAGAAGTCGGGGAGAAACAAATGTGAAGAAATGGATTTTGAGAACCTCAGGCATCTGTAGGATTTTGTGTAATTGTGTATACTTTACATAAAGAGAACAAAAAGGTTAAATCCTTGTGACATCACTTAGCATTGAATGTAAATATTCCTTTATGGATTTTTTTTTCTTTCCAACCTGGCCGCCGTCTTTGTCTTCCTTCCACAAATATTTATTGAGCACCAATTATGTGCCAGACATTCTGATATCTATTTGAAAACATGAGAAAAGTTTGGGGGGTGACTTCTCAGTAACATTGTAGACAGCATATCAGGTACTTTATAAGCATTCTTCAGTTTTTAAATTGATTTGAAATTAACCTAATAGGAATTTAGAAAAAAGATCTAGTCCTTAAGATTATATGTGGAATTCTTGTGAACCAAATTAATCAGTCTGTCTGGATTATCTCCAAAATGTAGTCCACATTCACACATTGAACACCTGTCTTCACTGCTGCTGTAATCTGGTCCAAGCCTTGACATCTGATCACCTCACACTTGGTGCTCAGTAATAGCCCCTTATTTAATGCCTCCCCGTCGCTCCTTCTGTTCCCCACAGCTCACCCTCACCAGCCAGAATGATAAAACTTAAGTGGTGTCACACCCGTCTCCTGCTTAATATGCTCCACTGGTTTTCATTGCACTTAAAATACTCTCCAAACTTCCTACTGTGTATGATCTCAGGGTGTTCATGTGAGATAGTCTTTCCCTGTCTCTGTATGTAGCCTCTTTTTCTTATACTTCCCTCCTTTGCTGCTGGGCTTTATCCCATCACTAATATTAGTGTATCGTTATCTTTCTCCGTTTGCTGGTTGTAAGCTTCTAGAAGAGTACCTGAGACATAGTAGGCTTGCCTAGTGGATTGTTACTATTTAAGGGAATACTGTCGTGAATCTTACAATAATCACTCTTAGTGATTCCTTTTTTTGGATTCTTATGTTGGATTTGCATGCATGTAGCAAAAGACATGCCTAGATAGGGCACTTGGAGAATTGAGACATTTTAGAGATGTGATAGCTGTAGTAATTGCTGTCTTAAATACAGAATAGAACAGGGGTTGGAGCACTTTTCTGTAAAGGGCCAGAGAGTAAGCAGATATTAAAGGCTTTGGTGGGCCACGTGGTTTTTGTCATAGCTCTTCAGCTGTGCCACTGTAGCAAGAAGGTAAGCATAGATGGTACATGAATGAGTCAACATGGCGTGTTTCAGTAACACTTTTATATGTAAGCACTGAAATTTGAATTTCATATGATTTCCACAGTAATACATGAAATGTTACTTTTTCTGTCTTCCTTTGCCCCCTAGTCATCCAAATGTAAAAAAAAAAAAAAAGCGCACAGCCCACACAAAAATTGGTGGATTGGATGGCCTATAGGCTATAATTTGCCAGCCTCTGGGATAGAAGAGCATTTTCTTCTGAGTGAGAAGTTACAGCTAATCTTTTACTTCAGAGCTTAACCAATCATTTCAGCAAAGTTGCTGTAACTAAGTTAAATAGCTACTGGCTATTCAGCTAGAAAGGTGGTGAGGATGACAGGCTTTGCAGAACCTGAACAGGGTAGAGCTACAATGAGAAGCCATAATTCTGTGAGTTTTGCTGAGACCAATTCCTCATCCTGTCACAATTAGAGAACGCGATGCCGATTCTTTTTTAAATTTCCTAAAATTGGCCTTTTTTTTCTTTTCCCTTTTAGGTACACAACAAAACATTTGAATGATGAGACTACCTCCAAGCAAATTAAATCCATGCTGCAATAACAGTTCTGGAGTAAGCACCTGCTGTAGGCAGAAGACAGTGTTCTGCAATGACTGAGAATGCACAGTTTTTTAGTGATTGCAATTACTATCTCATTTATTCTTGCTTTTATTTCTTTCCTCTGTTCCTCTTCCCCCTTTTTTAATCATGTTCTTGTTCTTAAGACTTCTTTTCTGTGCCAAAATCAGTAAAGTTACACTCTGAAGGGATATCATCCTTTCAAACGGGCCAGCTAAGGCAGCTAATTATGCATTGCATTGGGATCTCTACTGAGAAAAATTCTGTGACTTGAACTAAATATTTTTAAATGTGGATTTTTTTTGAAACTAATATTTAATATTGCTTCTCCTGCATGGCGAGACTGCCTATTCTGCTATTTAAAAACCCTCAATGACTTTATTTTCTACTGCCGCCTTTTTCATGTGCAACCAAAATGAAAATGTTTAAATTAACTGTGTTGTACAAATGGTACCCAACACAAACTTTTTTAAAATTAGTAATACTTTTGTTTAAAGTTTTAAGTTTGCATTTTGACTTTTTTTGTAAGGATGTATGTTGTGTGTTTAACCTTTATTAACTAACGTTAAAAACTGTGATGTGTGCATAGAATATTACGTATGCATGTTCATGTCTAAAGAATGGCTGTTGATGATAAAATAAAAATCAGCTTTCATTTTTCTAAGTGTGGCTTGGTTTACTGATGTTTTGTTTTTAGGCTTCTAAAGTTTTCCCCATGTATATTTTCATGGAATGCATATATACATTACATGATTTTTTCTTCTTTTAGGGGAGAGCTGGGTCTTTTCAACAGAATTTTGATCATTGTCTATGTATATAATTTTAATTGCTTTTAAAATTTTGCTAAGTATATTAAGACCAGTGATCTTTTCATTAACTGGACTTTTATTGATTTCCTCTTGTATGGATGTACTAATGGAAGGAAAACCACATCCTTGCTTGATTCTCAGTTTCCAGGAGAGCGGGTAGCAACATGAAGGCAGAGTAGCCCTTTAATCCTGGGAAGAGAATGATTGTTAAGAGGGACTTTCCAGGAGAAAACCGGAGGCCATGATCTCAGTAGTGGTAGAAAACTAACATGTTTTTTAGTTTAAGATCATAAGTCATGAAATCTAAATCTCATGGTTGGAAGAAACTGCCTAAAGGTTGTCCTGTTCAACCATGCCAGTATTTTAAATATTTAGGAATATCTGAGGTATAAGACAATTAAAGTGGTTCACCATGGAAGAGAATCACAGAGGCTTCCATCAAACCCTTCTAGATTAATAGGGCCAGATCATGGCACACGCAGCTTCTCAAGATCACATTCCTGCTGATCTCTGGCCCTCCTGCTCACTGCTCCCCCACTTCACACCTTGTTCTCCAGCCAGGCCTGACTGCTTCCTGTTCACAAATCATGCTATGCGATGTCACTTCCTTAGCTGTGGTCTGGCTGGTCCCAGAATCTGACATTCCCTTCCCCCCCATGTGACCATCTAATGAACACCAGCTTTCATCTTTGAAGGGTTAGCTTCCATTACCTCCTTCATGAAGTCTTCTGGATGGCATTGGCCATATCCTTCTAGGCATTTTCTAAGAATAGTGTAATGGGTTGAATAGAGGCCCCCAGGAGATACATTGACTGGGAACCTGCACATATGACCTTATTTGGAAAAAGAGTTTTTGCAGATGAAATAGAGGATCTGGAAGTGAGATCAACCTGTAGTAGGGTGGGCCCTAAATCCAATGGCAAGCTCTTATAAGAGAAAAGAAGGGGAAATAGACACACAGAGCTGAAGGCCACGTGAAGATGGAGGCCGAGATTAGAGCAGTGCATCTGTGAGCCAAAGAACCCTAAGAATTGGAGGAAGTCACTAGAAGCTAGGAAAGAAGCCTGTCACAGATTCTCCCTCAGAGTCTCGAGAAGGAACCAACCCTACCAATATCTTGTTTTGAGACTTCTGACCTCTAGGATTGTGAGGGAATAAATGTGTTGTTTTAAGTGATGCAGTTTGTGGTATTTTGGTACAGCAGCCTTAAGAATTTGATACATGTATCTCGTAAAACATCTCTGATACTGACTGCGCTTGTGGCTGTGTTTTCTGATTCTATGAGAGCCGTAGTATCTGGATGCTGGAGAGAGAGTCTGTGAACTTGAGAGAAGGGCCGTGTCTGATTTTTTCCTTCAGTGTCCCAAGGAAGGATCTTGCACAGTACCCAGATTTGGAGAGGTGCCAAGTGAATGCTTCGGTGGACTGAATGAATACAAATCAAAAGTAATGACGCAGCTGGAATGGACGCAGTAATATCGCTGTGGCCTGTGCAGTTCACACAGTTCACACTCTGCATGTTGAAGAATAAGTGGACAGCAAACCGGTCTGTGGGCCAATTCACCCACCATCTGTTTTTGTACAGCTTGTAAGTTAAAAATGGTTTTTAAAAAGGTTGAATAAAATCAAAAGAATAATATTTTGTGGCATGAGAAAAGCATATGAAATTCAAATTTTAGTGTTCATAAATAAAATTTTATTGGAACCTAGCCTCATTTGTTGACACATTATTTTTCGAGACTTTTGCACAACGGCAGCAGAATTGTGACAAAGACCATATGGCCCTCAAAAGTGAAAATATATTTACTATCTGGCCCTTTCCAGAAAGAATTTTCCTCTCCCTCCACTAGTTCCAAGAGTAGGTTTATCTGAAAACCTAGTGTGATTGAAGCAGAGGGCTGCAGTGTGATCAAAGGAGACAGCTCTGCAGCCAAAAGATGGCTCAGCCTTAGCTCTAGTACTTGCCATTCACATAGCCAAAGAGCACAAGCAGGCATCGTCTCTGCTAACTCTGTCTCTAGTTCTCATGTCTGTCCTTGGAGTGAAGGATTTTGGGGGTAGGCATGGACTCAGCCAGTGCATTAGTCTATTTTCACACTGCCGATAAAGACATACGCAAGATGGCACCTTACAAAAGAGAGGTTTAAGTGACTTAGTTCCATGTGGCTGGGGAGGCCAGACAATCATGGCAGAAGGTGAAAGGCACGTCTCACTTGGTGGCAGACGAGCAAAGAGCTTTTGCAGGAAAACTCCCCCTTATAACAACCATCAGATCTCATGAGACTGTCATGAGAACAGCATGAGAAAGCCCTGCCTCCATGATTCAATTACCTCCCACTGGGTCCCTCCCACAACATGTGGAAATTCAAGATGAGATTTGGGCGGGGACACAGCCAAACCATATCAGCCAGGACTAATTGCTGCCGACTGGAGGGATTTATGAGTCTGCCCTGGTATAGGTAAATCCTTTGAACCCCAGTCTTGTCTCTAAAACGCACCTGGTAGTGTGTCTCTACTCATCCTGGGCCCCAGCCTTTTTTAACAATTTAGAGAAATCCATTGCCTCATCTCTTCCACCAAATGTGTCCATAATTAACTCACCACTGCCCCATTTCCACAGCCCTCAACATAGGTAAGTGGAACTTTTCTACTGGCTGGCTTCTCACCTTAAAGATTTGTACTAAGAAACATTCTGGACCATTTTAAGATTGCTGCAAGTATTTTAGACTTGTCATAAGGATTAATGACATTTGTAGTCAAATCTAGGTCTTTTGAGTTGAAATGTCATTCTGGTTCCATTTGAGATTGCAGTTAACTGCAGTTTTGAAGTTCTTAGTTTTCGAAGTATATTTCAAACTTCTGAGTAGGATTTAATCATAGAAGATGTAATGGGAAGATCTGTGGGTCAAGGGTCAGGAGACCCAAGCCATATCTCTTCTTTGGAGCTCTATTTTCCTCTTCAGTAAAATGAGAGAATTGAAACAGATGATCTCTAACACTGATTGCAGGTCTCATACTGTCTGCAAAAGCAGTAGTAGTGTGAATACTTAAAAGACAGGCTTTAGTCTGTGGAGGGTTAGTTTATTCTAACTAATAGCAGGACGTGCTATGGAGTTAGCTTTCCTCAGCCATGGCACCTTCTGAAGCGGACATCACACTTCAGTTGTTGGGTTTTCAGAGCTGAGAGTAACCACTCCGTATCTGTAAAGCACGTGGTGAATCCTGTTTGTTGTATCTGTTTAACCTGTGAAGATGTACAAAGCGAGACTTTCCCGCCTCACTGATGCCCAACCCTGAGAGGACCTTGATGCCTTTATATACACTGTTTTCTTCTCTTTCTGAGCACCCCTCTGAATTCCCCACACCTGCCTGAGAAAGCAATGCTGGACTGTCCATATGCTTGAAAAAAGGGAATCCTAGAGCTTGTTCAGCTCTGAGGATGCCTGTCTTCCTGTTACCAGCTTCCCAGGGCCTCCTTTGTAACAGTCATCACAACTGGAATGAACAAGAGTGTTAGCAATATCTTCGCGGGGTAATAGCTGACTGCCAGGCACTCTATGTATCACCTTTAATCTTCACTACAAGCCTGTGTGCGGGAGGTGATTAACATCCTCACTTAACGGGGTAATTTTACAAGAGTTAGGAGCTCAGAGACAGGTCAGCTTGCACAGAGCTGCGCAGCTGTCAGTGGCAGAGCAATGCACTGAGCCAGGCTCCTCTGGAACCAGTCTCTACCATTCTCAAGGAAGCATCCTGATCCAAGGTGGGACCCTTGCATAACAGGTCCAGCCCCCAGTTCTGGACAGGCGTGTCTAATGTCTGGGAAGCAATCCTGAAAGCAGTAAAAGAGAATGTGTGAGCCAGTCCAGGCTGAGGCCCCTGGCCACCTGTGGCCACTGGAGGGCCAGCTGCATCCTGGCCTGCACGGAAGCTCTGGGAAGCAGCACCCTGCAGTCAGCACAGCTGGCCATGTTCCGAGGCCCCAGTGGATGCCAGAAACCACAGATAGTAGCACCCCCGTATCTTATGTTTTACTGATCTGATAACCCAGACAGCTACTTCAAGCGATTCTCTTGCCTCAGCCTCCCAACTGGCTGAGACTACAGGTGCCCACCACCATGCCTGACTAATTTTTTGTATTTTCAGTAGAGACAGGGTTTCACCATGTTAGCCAGGCCGGTCTCGATCTCCTAACCTCATGATCCACCCTCCTCGGCCTCCCAAAGTGCTGGGATTACAGGCGTGCACCACTGCACCCATCCACATCAGTATTTTTTTGAAGCTCCACGGTGGATTTCTGTTCGCACCTAAGGCTGCTCAGGGTTTCAAACCATCTGCCCTGCTGTTTCCTCAGGGAAACCAGATGTCTCAGGGAAACCGGATATGTATCAGCTGGTCTTTTTCTTAGGCTGAGTCCCAGGGAGGAATCTTCCAGTCTTCTGCCTGGAAGGCAAAATCCTGGCTGCCTGCCTTTTGGGAACCCAGTAGAAGCTGGGCTGAATGGAAGTAGTAGTCTTACAAGTGTAAATGATCACTTATTTCTTTCTTCTCATTTCTTTTTTTGAGACAGGGTTTCACTCCCGTTGCCCAGGCTGGAGTGCAATGGCATGATCTCAGCTCATCGCAACCTCTGCTTCCTGGTCGCAGGTGATTCTCCCACCTCAGCCTCTTGAGTAGCTGGGACTACAGGAGCACACCACAGCACCCGGCTAATTTTTGTATTTTTAGTAGAGGTGGGAGTTTCATTATGTTGGCCAGGCTGGTCTCAAACTCCTGAGCAATCCTTCCACCTTGACCTCCCAAAGTGCTGGATTACAGGCATGAGCCACTGTGCCCGGCTTATTCCTTTATTTTCAGTTTGATATCATTGTTCACAGTTGTGCCAGGTGATACCCAGCCTAGTGATTCTGTCTTCTGCTCAAGTGAGGGAGGGGCAGCCTCCAGCTATCGAGTAAGGGAGATCTGAAGATCTGATCTGCATCTTAAAAATACTTTTTCACCGGGGGGCGGTGGCTCACGCCTGTAATCCCAGCACTTTGGGAGGCCAAGGCAGGTGGATCTCGAGGTCAAGAGATTGAGACCATCTCTGCTACGGCAGTGCGGAAGGGAAATGTGGGGTCAGAGCCCCCACACAGAGTCGCTACTTGGGCACTGCCTAGTGGAGCTGTGAGAAGTGGGTCGCCGTCCTCCAAACCCCAGAATGTTAGATCCACCAACAGCTTGCACTGTGCACCTGGAAAAGCCACAGACACTTAATACCTGCCTATGAAAGCAGCCAGGAGAGAGGCTGTACCCTGCAAAGCCATAGAAGCAGAGCTGCTCAAGGCCATGGGAACGCACCTCTTGCATCAGCTGACCTGGCGTGAGATCTGGAGTCAAAGAAGATCATTTTGGAGCTTTAAAATCTGACTTCCCTGCTGGATTTCAGACTTGCACGGGCCCTGTAACATCTGTTTTGGCCAATTTCTTCCACTTGGAATGGCTGTATTTACCTAATACTTGTACCCCCATTGTATCTAGGAAGTAACTAGCTTACTTTTGATTTTACAGGCTCATAGGTGGAAGGGACTTGCCTTGTCTCAGAAGACACTTTGGACTGTGGACTTTTGGGTTAATGCTGAAATGAGTTAAGACTTTGGGGGACTGTTGGGAAGGCATGATTGGTTTTGAAATCTGAGGACATGAGATTTGCCAGAGCCAGGGGCAGAATGATATGGTTTGGTTCTGTGTCCCCACCCAAATCTCATCTTGAACTGTACTCCAACAATTCCCATGTATTGTGAGAAGGACCTGGCAGGAGATAATTTGAATCCTGAGGGCGGTTTCCCTCATGGTGTTCTCATGATAGTGAGTAAGTCTCAGGAGATCTGATGGTTTTATCAGGGGTTTCTGCTTTTCCATCTTCCTCATTTTCTCTTGCTGCCACCATGTAAGAAGTGCCTTTTACCTCCTGCCACAAGTCTGAGGTCTCCCCAGTCATGTGGAACTGGAAGCCCAATTAAACTTCTTTTTCCTCCCAGTCTCAGGTATGTCTTTGTCGGCAATGTGAAAACAGACTAATACACGGACCCAACAGGATTCTTGCTGAGGGCAGGCCAAAGTGATCAGACATCACCTGGCGGGTGGTGGGCAATGAGGAGTTTGGTCAGACATAGAGGGTGTCCAGATATTGGGGGTGGGGGTTCTGGCTAAACTGACTTAGCAGGATTCTTCATAAAACTTGGGTAATGCAGGACAGATATGGAAGTCCAAAAGTCAGTCCAGTTGGGAAGATGATTAAGGGGAGCCTGACTACAGTTTGGTTAAGGAGAAATTATTTGTCAGACCTCATTTTAGTTTAATTATATCTGCAAAGACCCTATTTCCAAAAAAGGCCACATTCTGAGATCCCTGATAGACAGATTTTTGTGGGGGTGACACTATTCAACCCCGTGCAGTATCTTTATACATATTTTTCTAAAAAGAAAAAAAAGAACACTGAGATAGTGTCTTAAAAATTTTTTTTTTGAGATAGTGTCTTTAAAAAAAAAATCCTCTGTATTTCCTGATTTTCTCACTCCCTTCCCACCCAGTTTAAGTAAAAAATGGACTTTGCTCATTGTCTCAGGGGAAGGACGGAGCAGGGCAGAGAACACAGAGGCTGGGAAGCTGCGCCTAAAGGTCCATGAACCAGAGAAGGAGGGTATTTGGGGGTAGCTGCAGAATGCCTTCTCCTGAACCTCACTGCAAGGCCTGGGGTATCTTCATGCGCCTTGTCATTTCTTTTGAGATGAATGAGGCAAGGAGAGAATGTTCCTGAATAGTGTCATCAACTGGTGGGTGGAAGGGAGGAATGGAAATAAACACATAGCCTGGTACTGACTGATATTACTCAAAGTTTGAATCATTCTTTATACTTCACAATTATTTTCACATCCAGAATCACATTCAAATGTCATGACAATTCTGTTACTCAAGTAGATGAGTAAAATATTATGAAGGTTATCTCAATTGTACAGAGGAACAGAGAGGTTGAGAGATGAAGGACACACAGCAGTACTAGGGTATGGGTGCTTTTTTTGTTTTCCTTTGCTCTAAATCAGTTCTACTCAATAGAAATATAATATAAGCCACACATGTAATTAAAATTTTCTAGTAGCTAGTTTTAGAAGTTAAAAAATTAATATATAACATTTTATTTAACCCAACACATAAAAAACATTTCACCAGATCATCAATATAAATGTCTTGTACATTATTCGTTCTCACACTAAACCTTTAAAATCTGGTATGTCTTTTAGTCTTACAGCACATCTGAATTTGGGATAGTTACATTGCTGGTGATTAATAGCCACGTGGGATAATTGCCATTGAATTGGACACACAGACCTAAACCATGTGCTATTCTAATTGCATTATCCTGCTTACCCCTGAAGAACAAAGAGAAACTAAAGGTATTGAAATACCAAGTCGAATGAACAGAAAATGCTTGTATCTTCACTGGTTGCCCCAGGCTGAAGGGGCTGTGACCATCTGAATCTCATATGAAACACTTCTTGCCTTGTATAATAATTGTTGTACTTTTGTGAGTTCCAGCAATGAATGCCCCAATTTTCTTCTAGGTACTCCTGATTTGAAATTTTCTGTCCTGAACTCACCAGGAATTTTTGGGAGATCCAAGTATTCTATTATTTTGGTACCTGCTCTCCCTTTTCCCACCTGCCTCTTGCCCTTTGTGTATCAAGTATCCTGATACCGCTCTCTCTCATATATATGAGAGGAGAGAGGGAGAGAAGGAGGAAGGGAGAGAGGAGAGGAGAGAGGAGACAGAGAGATTTCAACAATGTGATGAGGTTGACTATTACCCTGATTTTAGGATAGAGGGAAAGTGGAGAGGGAGAGGGGGAGAGGAGAGACAGACTCACTCTGTACCCAGGCTGGAGTGCAGTGGAGTAATTACGGCTCACTGCAGCCTTGACCTGCTGACCTCAAGTGATCCTTGCACCTCAGCCTCTTGAGTAGCTGGGACCACAGGTGCACCCAGCTAGTTTTTAAATTAAAAAAAATTTAAAAGCCTCTTGAGTAGGGGGACCACCACGCATGGCTAATTTTTAATTTTTTTATAGAGATGGGTAATATGGTTAGGCTTTGTGTCGTCACCCAAATCTCATCTTGAATTGTAATTCCCATAATCCCCATGTGACAAGGGAGAGACCAGGTGGAGGTAACTGAATCTTGGGGGCAGTTTCCCCCACGTTGTTCTCATGATAGTGAGTTGTCACGAGGGCTGACGGTTTTATAGAGGGCTCTTCCCCACCTGCGCTCTGCACGTTTCCTTCCTGCCGCCTCGTGAAGAAGGTGCCTTGTTTCTCCTTCGCCTTCCACTATGATTGTAAGTTTCCTGAGGCCTCCCCAGCCATGGTGAACTGTGAGTCAATTAAACCTCCTTCCTTTATAAATTACTCAGTCTTGGGCAGTTCTTTGTAACAGTATGAAAACGGACTAATACAACAGTATTTTAGCATGTTGCCCAAACTGGTCTTGAACTCCTGAGCTCCAGCAATCTGCCTGCCTCGGCCTCCCAAAGTGTTGAGGTGACAGGCGTGAAGCATTGTGCCTCGTGCATCCTAATATTTTTGTTGCTAAAAATTATGAGCCACATGAGGACACCTGACCATTTCCCATCCAAAAACCAGGAGTCTCCGTCTATTTACTGCAGTGGCTGTCAAACGTTAGCTGCATCACAATCACCAGGAGGGCTTGCCCCCAGAGTTTCTGAGCAGGTCCAGGGTGGGGCCCCAGAAGGTGCAGGTCTAACAAAGCCTCCCTCCTCCCCAACCGCCAGCACCCATCCACCTCGCATGTATGTATGGCTGGTGCTGCTGCACTTTGAGAACCAGGACAGAGGTGGCTTGGGGTCAGCCTGAGGGGGGGGGACTCTGTTCTCTCCAAACCCTGCCCCCCAGCTCTGAGTGCCTTAATTGACCCAGAGTCCCTCAGTGTGACCCCTCAGGCCAAGGCACCTTCTGCTTGAAGAAGTGCTTTTCCTGCTACTAGTTTCTTAGGCTGAGCCAAAGTGATTGCACCTGCGGGGGCGGATCTGAGCTCCTCCCAGGGACTCTCGGACCAGGCCTGTTTGGATGGGAGAGGCTTGGGGTACCTGAGTGTACGGTTCCCTGGAGGCCATCCGGAACAGTTGTGTATACGAATACAAGCTCCTGCTTTCTGAGTGCGAAGCGCCAGCCAGGGGCTTCCCCGGTCTTAGCTGATTACAACAACGCGATAAGGTTGACTGTTATCCCCATTTTAACAATTAGGATTAGCTGATTTCAACAAGCCGATGAGGTTGACTATTACCCTGATTTTAACAATTAGGAATTAGAAATACAGGTTCAATTACTTGCCCCTGACACACCACTGGTAAGAGACAGAGCCAGGGCTTGCACCCAGGGCAGTCTAGCTATGAAGTCTGGCGTCTTAACCTCTGCGCTATACTTAAAAACGAATGAACAAAAAGCCACCGCCAATAAAAACCAGCTTCAAAATCGCGGAGAAAACAGTGCATGTTGATTGCTGCTCTCTGCTGCCGCCCTGCGGTTTTACATTGAGAAACAGTTTCCGCCTGAGCCTTCTTATGTTGTTCGAGTTATCAGCGGGAAGAAATAATCTAGCCGCCGGGCGGGGCCGATGGTGAGCTGGCAGAGCACGGTGGGGGTCACAGGCAGCTGGCAGGGACAGCTCCAGGGTGGCTGTTTGCACTGTAGCCATTGCTAATGCGGCTGACGAGGGTGACCTGCAGTCCCGGGTTTCAGTAGGATGGGTCTTGCCTCGGTGACTGCCAGTTCTCACGCCATTCCTGCGCCTTGCATTTGTTCTCCAGGTTCTCTCCCACTTTAAGATCTGGGGTGAGGCCGGGTGCGGTGGCTCCCGCCTGTAATCCCAGCACTTTGAAAGGCCGAGGTGGGCGGATCACTTGAGGTTAGGAATTTGAGACCAGCCTGGTCAACATGGTGAAACCCCATCTCTACTAAAAAATACAAAAATTAGTCGGGCGTGGTGGCAACGGCCTGTTCCCAGCTACTTGGGAGGCTGAGGCAGGAGAATCGATTCAACCCAGGAGGCGGAGGTTGCAGTGAGTCGAGATTGCATCACTGCACTCCAGCCTGGCTAACAACAGAGCAATACTCAGGCTCAAAAAACAACAACAACAACAACAACAACAAAATCTGGGTGCGGGTAGCACGTGCCTGTAATCCCAGCACTTTGGGAGGCTGAGGAGAGTGGATCACGAGGTCAGGAGTTCGAAACCAGCCTGGCCGACATGGTGAAACCCCATCTCTACTAAAAATACAAAAATTAGCCGGGTGTGGTGGCACACACCTGTAATCCCAGCTACTCGGGAGACTGAGGCAAGAGAATCACTTGAACCTGGGAGGCGGAGGTTGCAGTGAGCCAAGATTGCGCTGCTGCACTCCAGCCTGGGTGACAGAGGGACACTCTGGTCTCAAAAACAAAAGATCTGGGTTTCAAGCCACCAGCCCCACAACAAACAGCACAAGGCTTGTGTTTGGTTCTCTTTGTTGTGGTCTGAATGCGTGTGTCTCCTCCAAATTCACCCTGAGTCCCTCACTGCAGTGTGACAGTATTTGGAAATGAGGTCTTTGGGAGGTGATTGGAGTTGGATGTAGTCATGGGGTGGGGGTGGGGGGCTCTCATGATGGAATTAGCGGCCTTATAGGAAGGGACACCAGAGAGCTTGTCTCCAGCGCTCCCACTGTCCCCACCAGAGGACACAGTGAGAAGGTGGCCTTCTACAAGCTAGGTCAAGAGCCCCCACCAGAACCTGACCATGCTGGCACCTTGATCTCAGACTTGCAGCTTCCAGAGCCATGTGAGAGAAATTTCCATCGTGTAAGCCACCCAGCCTAGTAGTTTGCGATACCAAATCTGTCTGATAAATCTGTCCTCTCTATAGCTTGGATGTTCAGAACATCCATGTTCATGGAGGCTGGGCTCCGTGACAGTCTCAGTGGGAGCTCTACATAGGGAGACGGAGGAGCAGGCAGCACTGCCTTTCTGTTTAGGAATAAAGGTGTGCATAGGACTGGAGCTTCTCTTGTGCAGTGTCTCGGGGACCCGAGGAAGATTCGTAAGAGGATGTCCTGCCTTGACCCTGTGGGCAGTGTTCCTTAACCACTGACCCCTTCCTCCCTTGGCCACTGAGCCGTGGCTCCATCTGGGCCTGGCCTCTACCTCTCCTCCTTAAGTGCTGCTGGGGCTATCCCCGAGGTTTCCAGTCTACTACTCTTCAAGCACAGCAGAGCCAGAGTCGGAGAAACCTTAGTTTGAACCCCAGCTGTTTCTTCCCAGCTTCATGACCTTTGGAAAGTTATTCCTATCCAACAGTGGGGGGGACGGTGGGAGGAAGGGTCTCAGTATGCACTCCTTGGATCACTGCTGTCTGACTCTGCTGTGGGAGGCTGGGACAGGCTTCCTCGTCCAGCTCAGTCACCAACCTCTCTGGTGACTTGGAAGGCATTGCAGCTACCTGACTTCTCTGAGCTTCAGAGAAGCGAAGGAGTAGGCTAGGTGATGTTGAATTACCTTCTAAAAATAGATAACGCAACTCCTGTGAACTCCTGACTTTTTCTTCTTGTGTTCTCCATGTAAGGTCTAGGATTCCACTCAAGACCATAGTTTCCTGGAAGCAGTTCTGGCCTCAGAGTGCTGTGTGATCCCAGTCAAGTCCCTTGGCCTCTGTGCACCTTGAGGTCTGGCCAAGGGCATGATACTTGTCCTACCTGTTTCATAGGTGTGGCATGGGGATGCAATGAGATAATGGATGGGAAAGTGTTTGGATAGGCCAAAGCGACACAAATGATGCCAAGACTTTTTTTTTGAGGCAGTCTCGTTCTGTAGCCCAGGCTGGAGTGCAGTGGTGCGTTCTCAGCTTGCTGCAATTTCTACCTCCAGGTTCAAGTGATTCTCCTGCCTCGGCCTCCCGAGTAGCTGGGATTACAGGTGCCTGCTGCCACACCCAGCTAATTTTTGTGTTTTTGTAGAGACGGAGTTTCGCCATGTTGCCCAGGCAGGTCTTGAACTCTTGACCTCAGGTGATCTGCCCATGTCGACCTCCCAAAGTGCTGGGATTACAGGCGTGAGCCACCATGTGCTGGCCATGAGTGAGGGTCCCCTAACCCTGGTGCTGAATCGGTTTCTCTGTCTCTGTGTCTCTTTCTCTCCCCCAATCCCTTCTCCCTGGAGAGACAGTATAGCACAGTAGTGACTTTGGGGTAAGATAAACATTAGTTTGAATCTCAGCTCTGACTCTTACCAGTTTCATGACCTTTGGAAAGTTATTCACCCCTGTGAGTCCAGGCGTCCTCATTTGTAGGATGGGAATTCTATCTCTTAACTGGATGGAAGATTGAATGTCTTGCTGTGTGAAAGTGTCCAGCATGTAATTTAGTACCTGGTAGATACTTCATAAATGTGAATTCTCCTCCTCCCCTCTCTCCTTTTTCAAAGGTGACAGTGAGACTTCCTGGATCTTTATTCATATATTCAATAGGAGATGAGGTTGTGTTATTTTTTGTAATTGAGGATTATTTGATTACAAGATAACCACCTTAAGGGAGAAGGGGGACACAAAGATATACAAGTGGTGCTAAATAGCGCATTTTTTTTCAGTAGCAGAAGTTACCAAAAGGCAAGGACATGGATGGCAAAGGAGAGAGGATGAATTCGTGCTTCTCAGCTTGGCAGACTTTCCTGTCGCTCTTAACTGACGGCTGTAGAGGTGCTAGGAAGAGGAGTGAGTCAATTCTGAAAGATGACACTAAAAACCTTCAACTTGTAGAGCAGGGGAGGTGAGAAGTGCGTGCTTCCTAGGGCATGACCCCAATCTTCCCTTGAAAGCAGAGCTTTCCCTGGGCAGTTCTGTGCCCCCTCAGAGACATGGAAAACTTCTGGAACGTACTATTCTTCTGTTGTTTTTTCCTGGGTGGAAAGAGAAAAGATAAATGCGAGACACCCAGAGCTAATTATTGTGATTTAAAAAGCAAACAAAAACCACCGCAGAACATTTTCAATACAGGTGAAAGCAGAAAATGTGAATGAGCCATGATCTCCTGGCCGGCAGGAGGAAGCGGAAGCGGAAGTGTCCTCCTCAGCTTCACAGGTGGCGTTCAACCCAAGGCCTTAGTCAGTCTTTCCCTCTCATCTGCTTGGGTGGGTGGGACATTAGAGACCGGGGAGGTGGGCTGGGGGGAGGGAAAGGCTGGCTCCTGGGAAGTGCTGGGGATGGCAAAGTTATCTGAGTGAAAGGTGACTGTCACACCTCTGACCCTGCTCTCAGCTCTGAGTCACTTTTTTCTCCCTCAGGGGAGGCAGGCTAGCGCTCTCAAGGAACTGAAGACTCCGGAAGAGGGAATCCCTCCCCGCTCTGCTCTTGGGAGGGTCCCCAGGATGCTGAATAAAACATCCCAGAGGCTGGGTTTCTGAGGCTGGAGGCTGGAATCATCCACCCCACTCCAAGGTCACCCTCCGTGATCAATGACTGCTTACTTTCCAGGCCTCAGGCTCAGTTCACCTCACTGGTGAGTTATCCCAGTGAGTACCCTGACCTTGGAGACAGGTGTGATGTGAGGAAGAAGATCACAATATTGGAAGGGCTGTGGAGGGATGGCGTCTAACCCATGCCTCTCATGAGGTCAATGGCCAACCCTGTGACTCTCCCAGCCTTCCCCCAAATCACTGTCACACCCATTACAGCTTCAAGGAGGTAAAGGAGGTGGGGTCTTGGGTTGAGCTGTAGATTGCTTGAGTCCTCTCCTGGCTCATTTAGGTGGCACTGCCAAGGCCATCCAAAGAATCTGAGGGAGCCTGTTCTAAGTACAGGAGGCAAGTATTATTGGAAATAATCATAATACCATATGTCATGTAATTCGCCATGTCTTCCGTATTGATAAGTGATAACCCAGGAGTGAGGGTGAGGACTGCCTATCTCCCCCAGGAAATTCCAAGCAGCCTCCTTATGTGGGACCTGCACTCCCTGGCCCTCATTATGCCTTGGGCCAGAGTCCCTAGTCCTTCTCATCGCTCTGGTATCTTGCTCATTCCTCCTCCTGCATATATCTTGGTGATCACATCTCCTAACCCTATCTCTTTACAGCTTTGACCTCCCTAAGGCAGCTGTGAAACCCCTCACTGTCCATCAGGTCCTGCAGAGCTCCTCTGTCCCCAAGCATGACCAGGATACTATAGAACGTGACACCCTGGAGGTTTGTTTTGTTGTTGTTGTTGATGGAGTCTTGCTTGTAGCCCAGGCTGAAGTACAGTGGCGTGATCTCGGCTCACTGCAACCTCTGCCTCCCTGGTTCAAGCGATTCTCTTGCCTCAGCTTCCTGAGTAGCTGGGATTACAGGCGTGCACCACCATACCCAGCTAATTTTTGTATTTTGAGTAGAGACAGGGTTTCACCATGTTGGTTAGGCTGGTCTCCAACTCCTAACCTTGTGATCTACCCACCTAGGCCTCCAGAAGCGCTGAGATTACAGGTGTGAACCACTGCACCTGGCCTCCCTCCTCTCCAATTTCTGAGTCCCTTTACTTTCCCCGATATCTGATCTCTAACCACTATGAGAGAGATGGATCCCCAGGTAATCCCCAACCTAACACACAGACACACACACACACACACACACACACACACACACACACCCCTACCCCTATCCCTATCCCTATCCTAGAGTTCAGGGGAGAAAGGCTAGATTCCATGTGGCCCCATGGCTTGTGGGCGGTCAAGGGTAGGGGAGAGTGGCAGGTGGTGTATAAGCCTGTCTGGGAAAGGTTCCCTGTGGGTCGTTGGGGACTGATCCCCCAGTGGGGCTCTTAGAAGCATCTGTATTAGACTCTTTTTGCATCACTATAAAGCAATACCCAAGGCTGGATAATTTATAAAGAAAAGAGGTTTCTTTGGCTCACAGTTCTGCAGGCTGTACAGGAAGGATGGTGCCAGCATCTGTTCCAGGAAGCTTCCAATCATGCCAGAAGATGAAGGGGAGCCAGCATGTCACATGACAAGAGCAGGAGCAAGACAGAGAGAAGGGGGAGGTCCCAGGCTCCTTTAAACAACCAGATCACGTGAACTAACTGAGCAAGAGCTCACTTACCACCAAGGGGCTAAAGCTAAACCATTCGTGAGAGATCCTCCCCCATGGGCCAATCGCCTCCCACCAGGCCCCACCTCCAACACTGGGAATCACATTTCAACATGAGATTTGGAGGTTACTAACATCCAAACCATCTCATTTCACCCCTGGTCGCACAAATCTCGGGTCCTTCTTACATTTCAAAATATATTCATACTTCGCAGTAGTCCCCCAAAGACTTAACTCATGCCAGCGTGAACTCAAAAGTCCCAAGTCCCAAAGTCCAGAGTCTCATCTGGAGATAAGCTCCTTCTACCTATGAACCTGTGAGATCAAAACCAAGTTACTTACTCCCAAGACACAACAGAGATACAGGCATCAAGTATCCATTCCCATTCCAAAAGAGAGAAATTGACCAAAATACAGGGGCAATAGGCCTCACACAAGTCTGAAACCCAGCAGGGAAGGCATTACATATTAAAGCACCAACATAACCTTGACTCATGTCCTGCACTCTGGTGTGAGGGATGGGGTCCCAAAGCCTTGGGCAGCCTGCCCCTGTGGCTTGCTGGGGTGCAGCCCACACGGCTGCTCTCATGGGCTGGAGTTGAGCGCTTGCAGCTTTTCCAGGCGGGGGCTGTAAGCTGCGGCTGAAGCTACCATTCTGGGGCCTGGAGGGCAGTAGGCCCCTTCCCGCAGCTCTACGAGGCAGTGCCCTGGTGGGAACTCTGTGTGCTCCAAACCCACATTTCCCCTTGGTACTGCTCTACTAGAGTTTGTCTGTGGGGGCTCTGCCCCTGCAGCAGACTTCTTCCTGGGTACCCAGGTTTTTCCATACATCTTCTGAAATCTAGGTGGAAGCTGTCAAGCCTTCTTCACACTTGCATTCTGAGCATCTGCAGATTTAACACCATGTGGAAGCCACCAAGGCTTAAGACTTGTGCCCTCAGGAGTGGTGGCCCAAGCTGTACCTGGGTCCCGTTGAGCCAAGGAAGGAGCTAGAGTGGCAAGGATGAGGGAAGCCGTGTTCTGAGGCTGTGCCGGGCAGTGGGGCCCTGGGCCTGGCCTACAAAACCATTATTTCCTTCTAGGCCTCTGGGTCTCTGATGGGAGCGGCTCTCTGATGACTTCTGATATGGTATTGAGGCCCGTATAGCTTTTTTTTTTTTTTTTTTTTTTTTTTTTGAGATGGAGTCTCACACTGTCACCCAGGCTGGAGTACAGTGGTGTGATCTCGGCTTACTGCATCCTCCACCTCCCAGGTTCAAACAATTCTCCTGCCTCAGCCTCCCAAGTATCTGGGATTACAGGTGCCCACCACCATGCCTGGCTAATGTTTTGTATTTTTAATAGAGATGGGGTTTCACTATGTTGGCCAGGCTAATCTCAAGTGCCTCGCCTCGTGATCCACCTACCTCAGCCTCCCAAACTACTGGGATTACAGGCGTGAGTCACCACACCCAGCCTAGGCTATTCTTGCATTGCTATAAAGAAATGCTTGAGACTGGGTAATTTATTTTTTAAAAAGAGGTTTAATTGGCTCATGGTTCTGCAGGTTGTACAGGATGTGTGGTGCCAGCATTCGCTTCTGGTGAAGGCCCCGGGAAGTTTCCAACCATACAGAAGGTGAAGGGAACCCAGCATGCCACATGGCAAGAGCAGGAGCAAGAGAAAGAGAGATTAATAGAAGGGAGAGGTCCCACACTCTTTTAAACTCCCAGATTTTGTGTGATTGAACTCAGAACCCACTTGTCATGAAGGGATGAAAACCATCTGTGAGAGATCCACTCCCATGATCCAATTACCTCCCACCCGCTCCAGCCTCCAACATTTGGAATCACATTTCAACATGAGATTTGGAGGGGACCAGCATCCAAACCATATCAGCATCCAAAGGGGGTCAGGCTCAGCAAGACCCAGCTCTGAAACTCCCATACTTGAAAGGTTCTGTGTTTATTGTCATCTGAGATGAGAAGACTGGTTGGAAGAAGAAGCCGCCTGGTTAGGAAAGCCAAGGGAAGCCGAGGTCATTGCTGCTTAGTCTTTCGTGGGTCTGCACTGCAGCCTCCCTGGCTTCCTCTGCCAGACCACGTGTGGCAGCTCTTCTCAATGTGGTCTGGCTCCCCTCCCCTTAGAATCATCTGAAATGATTGTTACATTGATCTCTGTGGTCATTGTATCTTCTGAATCAGGCTCTCTGAAAGAAGGCCTTGAAACCTGTATTTATTATTTTATTTTATTTTATTTGAGATGGAATCTCACTCCATTGCCCAGGCTGGAGTGCAGTAGCATGATCTCGGCTCACTGCAACCTCTGCCTCCCAGGTTCAAGTGATCCCTCTGCCTCAGCCTCTCAAGTAGCTGGGATTATAGTCATGTGCCACCACACCTGACTAATTTTTGTATTTTTTTTAATTGCATTTTAGGTTTTGGGTTACACGTGAAGAACATGCAAGATTGTTGCATAAGTACACACATGGCAGTGTGATTTGCTGCCTTCCTCCCCATCACCTATATCTAGGATTTCTCCCCATGCTTTCTTTCCCCAAATCCCCAACCCCCACTGTCCGTCCCCTATTTCACCTCAACAGACCCCAGTGTGTAGTGCCCCCCTCCCTGTGTCCATGTGTTCCCATTGTTCAACACCCACCTATGAGTGAGAACATGCGGTGTTTGATTTTCTGTTCTTGTGTCAGTTTGCTGAGAATGATGGTTTCCAGGTTCATCCATGTCCTTACAAAAGGCATAAACTCATCATTTTTCATGGCTGCATAGTATTCCATGGTGTATATGTGCCACATATTCCCTGTCCAGTCTATCACCAATGTGCATTTAAGCTGGTTCCAGGTCTTTGCTATTGTAAACAGTGCTTCAATGAACATTCATGTGCATGTGTCCTTATAGTAGAATGATTTATAATCCTTTCAATGTATACCTAGTAATGGGATTGCTGGGTCAAATGGAATTTCTATTTCTAGGTCCTTGAGGAATCGCCACAATGCCTTCCACAATGGTTGAACTAATTTACACTCCCACCAACAGTGTAAAAGTGTTCCTATTTCTCCACATCCTCTCCAGCATCTGTTGTCTCCAGATTTTTTAATGATCCCCATTCTAACTGGCATGAGATGGTATGTCAATGTAGTTTTGATTTGCATTTCTCTAATGACCAGTTATGATGAGCATTTTTTCATATGTTTGTTGGCCTCATATATGTCTTCTTTTGTAAAGTGTCTGTTCGTATCCTTTGCCCACTTTTGAATGGGGTTGTTTTTTTCTTGTAAATCTGTTTTAGTTCTTTGTAGATTCTGGATATCAGCCCTTTGTCAGATGGGTAGATTGCAAAATTTTTTCCCATTCTGTTGGTTGCCGATTCACTCTAATGACTGTTTTTTTTGCTATGCTGAAGCTGTGGTGTTTGATTATGTCCCATTTGTCTATTTTGGCTTTTGTTGCCAATGCTTTTGGTGTTTTGGTCATGAAGTCCTTGCCTATGCCTATGTCCTGAAGGGTTTTGCCTAGATTTTCTTCTAGAGTTTTTATGGTGTTGGTTCTTATGTTTAAGTCTTTAATCCATCTGGAGTTGATTTTGGTGTAAGGTGTCAGGAAGGGGTCCAGTTTCTGTTTTCTGCACATGGCTAGCCAGTTTTCCCAATACCATTTATTAAACAGGGAATCCTTTCCCTATTGCTTGTTTTTTTCAGGTTTGTCAAAGATCAGATGGTTGTAGGTGTGTGGTATTGCCTCCAAGGCCTCTGTTCTCTTCCGTTGGTCTATATCTCTGTTTTGGTACCATTACCATGCTGTTTTGATTACTGTAGCCTTGTAGTATAGTTTGAAGTTCGGTAGTGTGATGCCTCAAGCTTTATTCTTTTTGCTTATAATTGACTTGGCTATGCGGGCTCTCTTTTGGTTCCATATGAAGTTTAAGGTGGTTTTTTTCCAGTCTGTGAAGAAGGGCATTGGTAGCTTGATGGGGATAGCATTGAATCTGTAAATTACTTTGGGCAGTATGGCCATTTTGACGATATTGATTCTTCCTAACCATGAACATGGAATGTTTCTCCATCTGTTTGTGTCCTCTCTTATTTCGCTGAGCAGTGGTTTGTAGTTCTCCTTGAGGTCTTTTACATTCTTTGTTAGTTGTATTCCTAGGTATTTTATTCTCTTTGTAGCAATTGTGAATGGCAGTTCATTTTTGATTTGGCTCTCTTTAAGTCTGTTATTGGTGTATAGGAATGCTTGCAATTTTTGCATATTGATTTTGTATCCTGAGACTTGCTGAAGTTGCTTATCAGTTTCAGGAGATTCTGGACCGAGATAATGGGGTCTTCTAGATATACAATCATGTCGTCTGCAAATAGAGACAGTTTGACTGTCTCCTTTCCTATTTGAATGCCCTTTATTTCTTTTTCTTGCCTGATTGCTCTGGCTAGAATTTCCAATACTTTATTGAATAGGAGTGGTGATAGAGGGCATCCTTGTCTAGTACCAGATTTCAAAGGGAATGCTTCCAGTTTTTGTCTATTCAGTATGATACTGGCTGTTGGTTTGTCATAAATAGCTTTTATTGTTTTCAGATACATTCCATCAATACCTAGTTTATTGAGGGTTTTTAGCATAAAGAGCTGTTGAATTTTGTCAAAGGCCTTCTCTGCATCAGTTGAGATAATCATGTGATTTTTGTCTTTGGTTCTGTTTATGTGGTGAATTAAGTTTATAGACTTGCGTATGTTGAGCCTGTCTTGCATCCCCGGGATGAAGCCTACTTGATTGTGGTGGATAAGCTTTTGGATGTGCTGTTGCAGTTGGTTTGCTAGTATTTTATTGAAGATTTTTGCTTCTATGTTCATCATAGATATGGGCCTGAAGTTTTCTTTTTGTGCTGAGTCTCTGCCAGGTTTTGGTATCAGGATGATGTTGGTCTCGTAAAATGATTTGGGAAGGATTCCCTCTTTTTGGATTGTTTAGAATAGTTTCTGAAGTAGTGGTTCCAGCTCCTTTTTGTGTGTCTGGTAGAATTCAGCTCTGAGCCCATCTGGACCTGGGCTTTTTTTGGTTGGTAGGCTATTAATTGCTACCTCAGTTTCAGCCCTTTTTATTGGTCTATTCAGGGTTTCAACTTCTTCGTGGTTTAGGCTTGGGAGGATGTAAGTGTCCAGGAATTTATCCATTTCTTCCAGGTTTGCTAGTTTATGTGCATAGAGTTGTTTGTAATAATCTCTGATGATGGTTTGTGTTTCTGTGGAATCTGTGGTGATATCCCCTTTATTGTTTTTTTGTTGCATCTATTTGATTATTCTCTCTCTTCTTTTATATTAATCTGGCTAGTGGTCCGTTTTGTTGATCTTTTTGAAGAACCAGCTTCTAGATTTATTTATTTTTTGAATTATTTTTGTGTCTGTTTCTCCTTCAGTTCTTCTCTGATCTTATTTCTTGTCTTCTGCTTGGTTTTGAGTTTTTTTGATCTTGCTCCTGTACCTCTTTCATTTTTGATGATAGGGTGCTGATTTTAGATCTTTCCTTGCTTCTCATGTGGGCACTTATTGCTATATACTTTCCTCTAGACACTGCTTTAAATGTGTCCCAGAGATTCTGGTATGTTGTATCTTCATTCTCGTTGGTTTCAAAGAGCATCTTTATTTCTCCCTTCATTTCATTGTTTATCCAGTCAACATTTAAAAGCCAGTTGCTCAGTTTCCATGAGGCTGTGCAGTTCTGAGTTTGTTTCTGAATTCTGAGTTCTAACTTGATTGCACTGTGGTCTGAGAGACTGTTTGTTACGATTTCCGTTCTTTTGCATTTGCTGAGGAGTGATTTACTCCCAATTATGTGGTCAATTTTAGAGTAGGTGTGATGTGGTGCTGAGAAGAATGTATATTCTGTGTATTTGGGGTGGAGAGTTCTGTAAATGTCTATTAGGTTTGCTTGGTCCAGGTCTGAGTTCAAGTCCTGGATATCCTTGTTAATTTTCTGTCTGGTTGATCTGTCTAATGTTGACAATGGGGTGTTAAAGTCTCCCACTATTATTGTGTGGGAGTGTAAGTCTCTTTGTAAGTCATTAAGAACTTGCCTTATGTATCTGGGTGCTCCTGTATTGGGTGCGTATATATTTAGGATCGTTAGCTCTTCTTGTTGCATTGATCCTTTTACCATTATGTAATGTCCCTCTTTGTCTCTTATGATCTTTGTTGCTTTAAAGTCTAATTTATCAGAGATGAGAATTGCAACTCCTGCTTTTTTTTGCTCTCCATTTGCTTGGTAAATCTTCCTCCATCCCTTTATTTTGAGCCTTTGTGTATCCTTGCATGTGAGATGGGCTTCCTGGATACTGCACACCGATGGGTTTTGGCTTTTTATCCAACTTGCCAGTCTGTGTCTTTTGATTGGGGCATTTAGCCCATTTACATTTAGGGTTAATATTGTTATGTGTGAGTTTGATCATGCCATTTTGATGCTTGTTGGCTGTTTTGCCCGTTAGTTGATGCAGTTTCTTCATTGTGTCAATGCTCTTTACCATTTAGTATGTTTTTGTAGTGGCTGGTACTGGTTGTTCCTTTCTATGATTAGTGCATGTATCAGGAGCTCTTGTAAAGCAGGCCTAGTGGTGATGAAATCTCTGAGTACTTGGTTGTTCATAAAGGATTTTATTTCTCCTTCACTTATGAAGCTTAGTTTGGCTGGATATGAAATTCTGGGTTGAAAGTTCTTTTCTTTAAGGATGTTGAATATTGGCCCCCAATCTCTTCTGGCTTGTAGGGTTTCTGCTGAGAGATCTGCTGTGAGTCTGATGGGCTTCCCTTTGTGGGTAACCCAATCTTTCTCTCTGGCTACCCTTAGCTTTTTCTCCTTCATTTCAACTCTGGTGAATCTGATGATTATGTGCCTTGTGTTCTCTGTATTTCCCAGACTTGAATATTGGCCTGCCTTGCTAGATTGGGCAAGTTTTCCTGGAGAATATCCTGAAGAGTATTTTCCAGCTTGGATTCATTCTCTCCATCACATTCAGGTACACCTATCAAATGTAGATTAGGTCTTTTCTCATAGTCCCATATTTCTTGAGACTTTGTTCATTCCTTTTTACCCTTTTTTCTGTAATCTTCCTTCTCATTTTATTTCATTGAGTTGATCTTCAACCTCTGATATGCTTTCTTCTGCATGGTCAATTCAGCTGTTGAAACTTGCATATGCTTCATGAAGTTCTTATGTTGTTTTTCAGTTCCATCTATTCACTTATATTCCTAAGTTGTTTATTCTCATTAGCATTTCATCAAATCTTTTTTCAAGCTTCTTAGTTTCTTTGCATTGGGTTAGAACATGTTCTTTTAGCTCAGCAAAGTTTCTTATTACCCACATTCTGAAGCCTTTTTCTGCCAATTCATCACACTCATTCTCCATCCAACCTTGTTCCCTTGCTGGTGAGGAGTTGTGATCCCTTGTAGGAGGAGAGGTGTTCTGGTTTCGGGTGTTTTCAACCTTTTTGTGCTGGTTTCATCCCATCTTTGTGGATTTTTCCACCTGTCTTGTTTGTAGTTGTTGGCTTTCAGATTGGGTCTCTGAGTGGATGTCCAGTTTTTTGATGATGAAGTTATTTCTGTTTCTTAGTTTTTCTTCTAACGTTCAGGCCCCTCTGCTGTAGGACTGCTGAGGTCCTCTCCAGGCCCTGCTTGCCTGGGGATCACCTGCAGCAGTTGCAGAACAGTAAGGGTTTCTGCCAGTTTCTTCTGCTATCTTTGTCCCAGAAGGATACCGGCCCAATGTCAGTCTGAGCTCTCCTTTATGAGGTGACTCTTTGGATATATGGGGCTCAGGGAGCTGCTTAAGGAGACAGTCTGTCCTTTATAGGAACTCAGTTGCTGAGCTGTGAGCTCCATTGTTCATTCAGAGCTGCTGGGCAGGTACGTTTAAGTCTGCTGCAGCAGAAATCATAAGCTCCCCCTCACCGCCTTTTTTTTCCCAGGTGCTCTTTCCCAGGGAGTTAGGTCTTTGCTTATAAATTTCTGACATGCTGCTGCCTTTTTTCAGGGCTTCCCTGCCCAGTGAGGAGGCAGCCTAGTCACTGTCTGCCTGCAGAGGCTTTGCTGATCTGTTGTGGGCTCTGCCCAGCTGCCATGCGAACTTCCCTGCAGTCCTGCTTATACGGGTATAGTTAGACCTGCCTCGGCATTGGCAGCCCACCTCTGTAATGACAGACTCTCTGTGTAATTGTGGGCTTCCCTCGGCAATGGTGGACTACCTCTGTAGTGGTGGACTGCCTCAGTAGTGGCAGACACCTGTCCCCGACAAAGCTGGACCGTCCCAGGTTCAGCTGTGCTTGCTGTGAAACTCTCAATCCAGAGCATTTCAGATTGCTGTTTTGTTGTGGGGGTGGGACCAGCCGAGCTGGATCACCTGGCTCCCTGCCTCAGACCTCTTTTTTTTATTTTTCAGTTGAAAGGGTGACTGTCTCCCAGGGGTTCCAGTTGCCTGTTGAAAATGCACCGGGATCTGTGTGATTTCCTGTGTGGCGACCCACTGTGCTGGCTGAAACAGCCGCGCTGAGATTCATGGTGCTTTTCTGTCTGGGAATCTCCTGGCCTGGCTCGCTGTTTCAGTCCCCCCACTCTTTTTTTTTTTTTTTTTTTTTTTTATCAGAGATGAGAATTGCAACTCCTGCCTTTTTTTGCTCTCCATTTTCTTGGTAAATCTTCCTCCATCACTTTATTTTGAGTTGAATGAATGACTCTGTCTCCCAGGAGCTCCAATTTCCAGCTAAAATGGCACTCGGACCTGTGTATTTTGTACAGCAACCCGCCGCGCCTGGGCGCGTGCCAAAAAACCCATGCCAGCCAAAACAGTGGCACTGGCAACCCGTAGGACTCCTCTTCCTGAAAATCTCCTGATCTGTGGGCAGTAAAAATCTACCTGTAAATGCAGAGTCCACTCACCCTCTGTGCTTTTGCTTGGAGCTGCAATCCTCAGCTTCTCCTAATCTACCATCTTGGATCCTCCTCTAAAGTGAATCTGTATTTTTTATTTTATTTTATTTTATTTTATTTATTTATTTTTAGTAGAGTGGGAATTTCACCATGTTTGCCAGACTGGTACTGAACTTCTAACCTCAAGTAATCCGCCCAGCTTGGCCTCCCAAATGGTTGGGATTATAGGTGTGAGCCACCATGCCCCGCCAGAACCTGCATTTAAAATAAGCCCTTCTGGTGATGGTTCTGCCCTCTAGCATCGGAGAACTGCCTTTATAAGGTAAAGAAGATGGGCTTCCTCTCTGCCTTGTCATACAGGCTTGTCCTCCTGTGCCTGCCCTTGGTCTTACTGTCGTAGGGCCTCCTTCACTCCTCTGCTCTTAAGCCTGCCATCTTCTTGGGTGATTTCAAATTCATGGAGAGAAATGTGCTGAGATCTGAGGGTAGCATAAGACCGAAAGTTAAGTATTTAGGAGGGGAAAAGCGCCTTTGAAAGAGAATAGAATCCAATATAAAGAGATGCCCCAGACCGTGGTGTCATGGTATCCAGGGAGAAGAGAGTTCCTAGCATGGAGGGATGAAGCCGTGTTTGTTGTTGGCTTATGAGTAAATTGGCCAGAAGTGGCTGGCAGTGGTTGAGGTGTATGGAAATGCCAGGGGAGGAAGTGAAAACCCAGCATGTGTAAATGACTCTTGAAGTATGTCCGCTGTGAGGGACAATGGGTGGGAGGAGGTGACAACCAACGGAGGTGGAGGGGCACTTGGAGAAAAGGGTTTATGGCAGAGACCTGAGCGTGTTGTCAGGTGAGGGGAAAGATCCTGCTGAACTGGATAAGGTGAAGATGAGTTGGAGTCAGTTGCTTTGCTGGACGTGTATCTCCATTCCTTGCATCAGGTAGGGAGAGAAGGTCTCATTTCCATTTTTTTTTTTTTTTTTTTTTTTTTTTTTTGTGAGAGAAGGCTGTGTAAGGACAAATAGAAATTAAAAATAAGGCTAATTCTCCCAGTTGAACATAAGAGAAGAGACCTCCCTGGCTTCCTTTTTCTTACAGCCTTTAATTTAAAAAACTTGTAAGTACTTTCTCTTCTGTGAAATGTATGGATAAGACATGGTGGCTCACGCCTGTAATCATAGCACTTTGGGAAGCTGAGGCAGGTGAATCGTTTGTGTTCAGGACTTCAAAACCAGTCTGGGCAACATGGTGAAACACAGTATCTACAAATAAAACAAAAATTAACTAGTTGTTGTGGCATGTGCCTGCCGTTCTGGCTATCTGGGAGTCTGAGGTGGGAGGATCGCTTTTGCCTGAGAGTTAGTGACTGCAATGAGCCATGATTGCACCACTGTAATCCAGCCTGGGTGACAAAGTGACATCCTGTTTCAGAAAAAAAAATAGTATATAAATCCTTTTGAAAACCTGGTAAATTGTTTAACAGCTTGATGATTCAGGAATGTCTTTCTCAAGAACTTGAGAACCTGTCTTTCAAATGCAAACAACCCTATCTTCTATTTTCTGTGGAAACCTAACTGGGCGAGGTGGGAAGGGTGTGTATCTTCACATTGCAAAATTACCTCCGGCCATAAAGATATTAGAGGTTTGTTTTTTCTCTGGAAAAAGCCAATTCGCTAACAGGTGGTCACACCAATTACCAGGTGAGTCAGGGCTGTGCTGTGTCTGTCTGACAGATGGTGCTGTCAGCTCCTCATACTTGGGGACTAGTTATTGTTCATCTTGGAAACATGTATGCAATTGGTGATATCTGCTTGTATATATGAAGCTACAATTTTATCCTTGTCTTTGCAGCCTCTTAGTGGATTGCTTGTGGTTTAATGCTTATTCCGTTAAAAAAAGGTGTTTTTTTTTCTCCTACCTATGGACACCTATTTTCTGGGCTGGAAGAAGATTTTGTTTTCAATTATATTTTCCCAACAGCTGAAAGTTAAAGATCCTGTTGAACTGGATAAGGTGAAGAAGAATTGGTGTCAGTTGCATTGCTAGACATGTGTCTTCATTCCTTGCATAAGCTAGGGAAAGAAGGTCTCATTTCCATGTTTTGCGAGAGAAAGCTTTGTAATGACAAATATAAATTAAAAATAAGGCTAATAAGACTAATTTCCTCTCAAGTTACACAGCAGAGGCTATGGGAAATTATTGAATAGAACAGCTCGGCACATTGTTTTCCTTCCTGACTTGCTTTGAGGGTTAAGTCCTTGGTGTCAGGCTAGTGTTTCTTGGACTTGGCACAAGCCAGGTTGGTCCCTTGTCCCCTAGGCGCGGATCATGTTCAGAGATGCCTCGCTCATCTCCTAGTGGTCAGGTTGTGACTTGCAGGCTCTACTACTAAGAGGTTAACCTTTTGGGAGTCTGACTTCATTTGCTTCACGATTGTCAACACTTACGAAATATGCTGTTTTTGAAAATGGCGTTCCTTCCATCTCTAAATTAAAGTCACCTTATGGTTCACCATGATCTTGAAGAGCACCACTATTTCCCAGTGCCCTCAGCAGGAGTCTCTGACGTCTCTCTAAAGTGTGAATCTGATTTTCAGGCCTCCTCCTCATTAGAGAGCTGCTTTGGATATGTTTGGTATTTGTAGAAGCAGAGTCTGCTAGGTGCACAAGTTTGGAGGGTTTATCATTTTTGCGTTTATGGCCACCGACAGGTGGTAACTGACACCAGGACACTCCCTTGACCAGATACACTGAGTGACATTGTAGATCTAGGTAGCAGAGTGTGTGAGTTGCAGGGTGAGGGCATTCAGTCATCTCAGAAGAGCTGAGCCCCTGCTGAATCAGGATGGTCTCCAGCGGGGGACTCGGCATTTGGGAACGGAGAGGACAAGGACTGTGAGAGCAGGTTGTGTTCCCAGCACTCACCATCACACCCAGGTGTGTAACTGACACAGATGGTTCAGCCCACGTGATGTCTGAACCCAAAATATGTTTGGCTGGGGACTGTGCATTTTGAGGCTGGTGAAGCAGTGAGAGATGTGGATAAAACTCGGCCTTCTGTTCTTAGGGCATTGCGTCTGCAGTTTTGTTTGTGATTCTGCTGTTGTTGCCTCATAGGACCTTAATCTGGGGTTATGGGTAACCTGGGGAAGGTTCTGTGACTGTTTCAGTTGCGTTGCTGAGAGAAGCAGGAACTTGAAAGACTGGGATTCGAGCCAGATTTTGGCCAGTGCTAAGGACACCTCTGAGTTGGGCACCTTTTCTTCCTTCCCATGTATGAGACTGTCTCTTGCATCTGCCAGTAGCGGCATTCATCTGGCTGTGCTCAGAGGGAGTCATGGGTGGTAGGCTGTGTGTGCCCCAGACAGTGAGACCTGTTGCTTGTCCTCCTCCCTGGGCAGGCAGAGCAGCAAAGTTTGCACACTCATAGTCTTTCTCTTCTTGCTTCTTAGGAGAAGCAGACACCACCCTCAAGCCCTACCACCTCATCGGCTTACCACCCACTTTCTCCCTGATAATCAGCTGCTGCTTTTTAAGGCTCTCATCATGCCTTGTGGTATAGTTTGTGTCATCTTTCTCACTTTGAGACCTTCTCCCTTGCCTTGATCCTGGAGATAGAAAATATGTCTAGAATGTTAAATTTCTTTGACTCATAACACTATTAAAATCACCTTATTTTTAATCAAAGTAATATATGCATATAATTTTATTTCTTAATTCAGTGCAATACAAGGCTGTTGAAACATATGCATGTAATTTTAAAGTCCAATAGATCTAGAAAACTCATGAGAAAGACACAAGCCCTTCCCTGCTCTTGCCTTCCCTACTCCTGGTCCTGATGTACAGTTACTGCTCTTTTTTCCCTTCCTTCATCCAGTATTTACCTACACATTTCTTAATTTGATGTTTATATTGCAATGTTTTGATTTTTCCAGATTAGGCATATTATTGACTTTCTTCTCTTGATCATGAGGACTTTATTTTCCTCCTCTTCTCTCGCTACTCAGCCCCCACTTTCTCTTCCCCCTCCTCCTAAAATATTCATGTCTCAGTGTCTAAGAAATACTCACAGTTGGGCCAGACTCAGTGGCTTGCACCTATTATCCCAGCACTTTGGAAGGCCAAGGTGAAAGGATTGCTTGAGGCCCCAGCTCTGCAAAATGTTTTTTAATAAATCACTGTTTCCTGCTGGGTGGGACTTCTTCTCACTCTAGACCTTTCCTTTGTCAGTTAATGCATGGGATAAGCCTATTCCTCACTCTTGAGACTAGTTATTGTTTCCAGGGAAATGAGTCATATAATCTCTGGCCTGGGGTGGTGTGTGTGTGTGTGTGTGTGCGCGCGCACGTGTGTGTGTGTGTCTATGTATGAAGGGAGTGGAGTAAGGGTACACAGAGCTGAGTGAAATGAATGGGGGAAGAGGGCTCTGTTTCCCCTCTCAGAATAAGATCTTTCACTTATGCCTCCTTTCCCAGTTAGTCCCTCATTCCCATCCTTCATCATAACCAGTGTCCCCAATTCCAGAGCCCATATTGTTTTACTTTCTCCAGAGTCTAACAGGATGAAGGAGGGTCATTCCATGGCTACAGAAGCAGGAAGGTGATATGGGACCCTAAGGGTTCCTTACCTATATTTCTAACCAATATTTTTACTTTAAGTTCTATTTATATCCTCTCTTTGCAGGTAGCCAGTGCCTCCAGTTTCTGAACTGGGGACTCTTATTTCTAGACCTTTTCACCTATGTATTTTGGAGTCAGGGTTCTGAATGCCAGAGTCTATTCCATTTGTCCACTCCTTTTTTTTTTGAGGTGGAGTCTTGCTCTTGTTGCTCAGACTGGAGTGCAATGGTGTGATCTTGGCTCACTGCAAACTCCATCTCCTGGGTTCAAGTGATTCCCCTGCGTCAGCCTCCTGAGTAACTGGGATTACAGCTGCACAGCACCACACCCAGCTAATTTTTTTTTGTATTTTTAATAGAGACCGATTTTCACTATGTTGGTCAGGTGAGTTATCAACTCTTGACCTCAAGCGATCCACCAGCCTTGGCTTCCCAAAGTGCTGGGATTACAGGTGTGAGGCACCGCGCCTGTCCTGTCTATTCTTTATCTTGTGAATTTTATTGTCTGTCTTCTGTTATTTCCCTTCGTTTTTTCCCCTGTGTTTATGGATTTGTACTGTGTTCAACAGTAAGTTGACAATAAATTCCTTGAATGTAGGAAGCAGAGTTTATTATCTTTCTATAGAAATGAGGTACAGTTTGGTTCTGGACCTTCTTTTTCAGTGCTATGGTTTGAGTGTATCCCCCAGAAGTTTGTGTGTTAGAATCTATTTTCTTTTTCTTTCCTTTTCTTCTTCTTCTTTTTTTTTTTTGACAAGTCTCGCTCTGTTGCCCAGGCTGTAGTGGGTGCAATGCTGCAATTGTGGTTCACTGCAACCTCCGCCTCCTGGCTTCAAGCAATTCTCCTGTCTCAGCCTCCTGAGTAGCTGAGATTACAGGTGCCCACCACCATGACTGGCTAATATTTGTATGTTTCATAGAGGCAGATTTTCACCATGTTGGCCAGGCTGGTCTTAAACTCCTGGCCTCAAGGGATTCTCCTGTCTTGGCCTTCAAAGTGCTGGGATTACAGACGTGAGCCACTGCACATGGCCTGTATGTTAGAATCTTGATTCCTCAGGCAGACAGTGTTGGGAGGTGGGACATGTTGGCCATGAGAGCTGTGCTGTCATGAAGGAATCAATGCCTTTCTCATAAGACTGGGGAATGGATTAGTTTCTGCAAGAGTCAGTTGGCGCAAAGAAGCAAAGAGAGGTTGCCTCTCATGTTTGGCTCTCTTTTCAATTCCTCATTTCCCCTTCTGCTTCTCCATCATGTTGTGACACAGATGCTGAGCAGATGCTGGTGCCATGCTTCTTGAACTTTCCAGCCTCCTGAATCATGAGCCAAATAAACCTCTTTTCAAGTTATGCTGTCTCAAGTATCCTGTTAGAGCAGCACAAAACAGAATAAGACATAAAATTAGTTTGAATTTTATAGACTCCTTTTAAATTACAAATATTATATCCAATACTCAGCCTCTGTCTTCTCTTTCATATGTAAATATATTTTAAAAAATAATATTTTATTTGTGTCAACTTAAGCTCCATAATGTTGGTAATTCAGGTACCCTCAGTTCTTTATAAGACATATTTGTATGTGCAAAATTACTGATTCAAAGAATATGAGCTTGAAAACATGATTTTAATACTTATTACCACAAGCTTAGAAATATTGTACTAGATTATATTCATACTAATATTTATATGAGTTCTGGTTTTGCTGTATTATTGGCAGCACTGTAAAGTATTTGTATTTTTACAAAACTTTAATCTGGATGTGGAGGCTCATGCCTGTAATCCCAGTACTTTGAAAGTCTGAGGAAGGTGGATCAGTTGAGCCTGGAAGTTTGAGATTAGCCTGGGCAACATAGTGAAACCCTGACTCTACGAAAATTAAAAACATTAGCTGGTCATGGTGGTGTGCACCTGTAGTCCCACTTACTTGGGAGGCTGAGATGTGAGCACCATTTAAGCCTAGTTGGTTGAGGCTGTAGTGAACTGTGATCAATCTGCTGCCCTCCAGATTGGGTGACAGAGCAGTACGCTGTCTCAAAACAAATAAAAAACAAAAATAAAGAACTTTCCTAAATCAAAGTGAAAATGCAATCTCAATATTATTTACTTTGATTGCTAGTGATCTTCAACATTTTTAAATGTTCATTTGTTTTGTTTTTCTTTGATGAGTTATCAACCTTTGTCCTTTATTCATTTGTTAAGTTCTGTAGTTAAAAACATTTTATATGGCAATGGTACTGATTCTGTCATTTTGTGGCAAATAGTTTCTTCAGTTTACTCTAAATTTTTCTTCATGACTTTTTCAGGCACCCACAGTTATTTGATATAGTTAAGTCTGATATACTGTTTTTTTTTTTTCATTGCTTTTCCCGTAACTTATAAAATTGCACTACTTTGCTCTTCAGTCAAAAGCATGAAGAGCAAAATGGTGGAACAGGAATTCCAGCCCTCATCTTTCACAGAATCATTGATTTAAAGATGACATATGGACAAAAATCACCTTATGAAAAGTCTAGAATCCAGTTAAGAAATTGTGGTAACCCAGATGAGCACAAAACAGAAGACAGCTACATTGAAATAGGTAAGAAGAGAAATTTCACTTTATCTGTGTCAGCCCTCCTTAAAGCCAGCAAAGCTCTGTACTAAGAGAAATCACCTTGGCTCATGACTTCTTCAGTGGATAAGGGAGAGTAAAACTTCTTATTCAACATTTCAGCCTTTCATGGTCCTGCCCAAAGGACTTGTTTCTGTTCTCACTGAAATGCCGCAAGCATAGATTGAATATCTGGAGGTGGCCAAGGACAAAGAAACGAGGTAGATGGCTTACTGTAGGCAGCAGGGCTCTGCAAGATTGGAGGAAGGTGCATAACTCTGAGATCTGTTTTCAAGGGGAGAGGAATAATAGTAGAATGTGCATTAAATGTCTCAGTCTTTCAGTGCACTGCCCTAGGGAAAAGGGGCAGATGGCTTACTGCAGTCAACTTGGCTTTGCAAGTTTGAGAGAAGGTGTGTAATCTTCAGCTCCCTTTCCCAGAAGAGAGGGAGAGAAGTGGGATGTGAACATCCATAGAAAATATTTGGGAGGCTCTTAAAATCTCTAGTCAGGCTGATTAGTGTAAGTCTTTCCCTTTGAAGCCATTCCATAAAGACTAGGAGAGGTGTCTATTTCTTCAAATGTGTCAACACCAATACAAAGTGATAAGGAACAAGAGCATGAGGGAACTATGACATAACCAAAGGAACAAAATAAATATTCAGTTACAAACTCTAATGAAATAGAAATCTTTAAATATCTGATGGAGAACTCAAAACAATAGTCTAAAGAAAGCCAGAGAGTTACAAGACAACACATCTAGACAACTGAATGAAATCAGGAAAATTATATATGAACAGAATGAGAATATCAACAAAGAGATAAAAGCAAAATAAAAAAAAAAGGGAAGGCAAACATTAATCCTGGACCTGAAGAATATAATAATTGAACTAAAAATCCAATAGAAGGTTTTAACAACAGACTTGATGAAGCATAAGGAAGAAACATCAAATACAAAGACAGGTCATTTAAAATTATTTAGACAACTAAATAGAAGAAAGAGTTAAGAGAGCCTAAGGGGGCCAGCTGAAGTGGCTCATGCCTGTAATCCCAGCTCTTTGGAAGACTGAGGTGGGCATATTGCTGGAGCTCAGGAGTTCGAGACCAGCCTGGGGAACAGAGTGAGACCCTGGCTCTACAAAAAATACAAAAATTAGCTGGGGCTGGTGGTGTGTTCCTGTGGTCCCAGCTACTTGGGAGGCTGAGCTAGTGGCATGGCTTGAGCTCGGGAGGCAGACGTTACAGTGAAATGAGATCATGCCACTGCCCTGGGTAACAGAGTTAGACCCTATCTGGAAAGTAAAAAAAAAAAAAATTAAAAAAGAGGGAGAGAACCCAAGGGACTTCTGAGATACCGTCAATTAAACCAACATACACATTATGAGAATACTACAAAATAAGAGCAAAGAAGTGGTAGAAAGCTTATTTAAGAAAATAATGATTGAAAATACCCAAATCTGTAGGGAGCAGTTTGCATCCAGATTCATGAAGACCCCAAAGTCCCCAAATAGAAGAACCTAAAGAAATAATGCACTGAGAAACATTATCTCAAATTGTGAAAGGTTTCTTTTAAGTTTTCTTGTGAAAAAAATTTAAAAATTGTCAAAGTCAAAGACAGAGACTGAATTTTTAAAGCAGCAAGACAAATGCAAATCATCATGTACAAGGAAACCACCACAGGATAATCAGTGGATTCATTAACAGGAATGTTGGAGGCCAGAAATGAGTGTGATGATATAGACAAAGTCCTGGAAGAGAAAACACTGCCAACAAAGAATGCTGTATCTGGCAAAACTGTCTTTCAAAAATGAAGGAGAATATTTTGCTCTGGATAACTGATTATAAGTAGTTAGTGTATTCCTCTTTTATGGAAAGAGAACAAAGTAGCAGCTAAATGTTAGCTCTTTAAACAGACCATCTAAGAGATCATGCTGGGATTCACCAAGGAAGCAATGGGATCCTTGGAAAACAGAGAGGAATGAAGACCCCTAATGTGGGCATGATTCCACAGGGTATCTGCCCTTCTGCCATGAACCTTTACAATTCTGAGCATAAGAGAGCTAGCCTAACTCCCCTGGGCCTCCAGACTGGAGTCTGTCTGGAGTCTGTGTAGAGGCACTGCTCATGACCACGTGTAGCCCTATGGGCCTTTGATCTCTGAGCAGCCTAGCACCAGCTGGCATAGCCCCACCAACAAGGAAGGGCAAGCTCTATTGCAAGCTCCTAGGTTAGATGCGGCAGTCATAGTACTGAGTAGTTGACAGACCATGATCCCCCTTACTCCTGCTGCTCATCACTAGGCAGCATGGTCTGTCAGCTACTCAGTTGAACAGCCTTGCATCCCCAGGATGAGGCCTACTTGATTGTGATGGATAAGCTTTTTGATGTGTTGTTGCATTCAGTTTGCCAGCATTTTATTGAATATTTTTGCATCGATGTTCATCATGGATATTGGCTTGAAATTTTCTTTTTTAGTTGTGTCTCTGCCACGTTTTGGTATCAGGATGATGTTGGTCTCATAAACTGAGTTAGGGAGGATCCCCTCTTTTTGGATTGTTTAGAATAGTTTCAGAAGGAATGTTACCAGCTCCTCTTTGTACCTCTGGTAGAATTTGGCTGTGAACCTGTCTGGATCTGGACTTTTTTTAGTTGGTAGGCTATTAATTGCTGCCTCAACTTCAGATCTTGTTACTGGTCTATTGAGGTATTCAACTTCTTCCTGGTTTAGTCTTGAAATTGTGTAAGTATCCAGGAATTTATCCATTTCTTCCAGACTTACTGGTTTATGTGCATAGAGTTCTTTGTTGTAATCTCTGACGTAAGTTTGTATTTCTGTGGAATCGGTGATGATATCCCCTTTATCATTTTTTATTGCATCTATTCGATTCTTCTCTTTTCCTTTTTATTAGTCTGGCTAGAAGTCTGTCTATTTTGTTGATCTTTTCAAAAAACCAGCTCCTGGATTTATTGATTTTTTTTTTGAAGGGTTTTGTGTGTCTCTATCTCCTTCAGTTCTGCTCTGATCTTAGTTATTTATTGTCTTCTGCTAGCTTTTGAATTTGTTTGATCTTACTCCTCTAGCTTTTTCAATTTTAATGATAGGGTGTTGATTTTAGATCTTTCCTCTTTTCTCATGTAGGCATTTAGTGCTATAATTTTCCTCTAGACACTGCTTTAAATGTTTCCTAGAGATTCTGGTACATTGTGTCTTTTTCATTCCCATTGGTTTAGAAGGATGTCTCTATTTTTGTCTTCATTTCATTGTTTATCCAGTTGTCATTCAGGAGTAAGTTGTTCAGTTTCCATGAAGTTGTGTGGTTTTGAGTTAGTTTCTTAATCCTGAGTTCTAATTTGATTGCACTGTTGTCTGGGAGACTGTTTGTTATGATTTTCATTCTTTTGCATTTGCTGAGGAGTGATTTACTTCCAATTATGTGGTCAATTTTAGAGTAAGTGCAATGTGGTGCTGAGAAGAATGTATATTCTGTGGATTTGGGGTGGTGAGTTCTGTGGATGTCTGTTAGGTCTGCTTGGTCCAGATCTGAGTTCAAGTCCTGGACATCCTTGCTGATTTTCTGTCTTGTTGATCTAATATTGATAGTAGAGTGTTAAAGTCTCCCACTATTGTTGTGTGGGAGTCTAAGTCTCTTTGCAGGTCATTAAGAACTTGCTTTATGTATCTTGGTGCTCCTGTATTGGGTGCATGTATATTTAGGATCATTAGCTCTTCTTGTTACATTGACCCTTTTACCATTATGTAATGCCCTTTTTTGTCTCTTTTGATCTTTGTTGGTTTAAAGTCCATTTATCAGAGAGTAGGATTGCAACCCCTGCTTTTTTTGCTCTCCATTGCTTGGTAAATCTTTCTCCATCACTTTGAGTCTATGTGAGTCTTTGCATGTGAGGTGGGTCTTCTGAATACAGCACATCAATGGGTTTTGACTTTTTATCCAATTTGCCAGTCTGTGTCTTTTAATTGGGGCATTTAGGTTGTTTACATTTAAGGTTAATATTGTTATGTGTGAATTTGATCCTGACATTTTGATGCTAGCTGGTTGTTTTGCTCGTTGTTGACGCAGTTTCTTTGTTGTGTTGATGATCTTTGGTACCATTTGGTACGTTTTTGCAGTGGCTGGTACTGGTTGCTCCTTTCCATGTTTAGTGCTTCCTTATGGAGCTCTTGTAAGGCAGGCCTGGAGGTGACAAAATCTCTCAGCAATTGCTTGTCCATAAAGGATTTTATTTCTCCTTCACTTATGAACCTTAGTTTGGCTGGATATTAGATTCTGGGTTGAAAGTTATTTTCTTTAAGGATGTTGAATATTGGCACCCACTCTCTTCTGGCTTGTAGGGTTTCTGCTGAGAGATCCACTGTGAGTCTGATGGGCTTCCCTTTGTGAGTAACCTGACCTTTCTCTCTGGCTGCCCTTAGTATTTTTTCCTTCATTTCCACCTTGGTGAGTCTGATGATTATGTGCCTTGGGGTTGCTCTTCTTGAGGAATATCTTTGTGGTTTTCTCTGTATTTCCTGGATTTGAATGTTGGCCTGTCTTGCTAGGTTGGGGAAGTTCTCCTGGACAATATCCTGAAGAGTGTCTTCCAGCTTGGATTCATTCTCCTCACCACATTCAGGTACACTGATCAAATGTAGATTAGGTCTCCCATATTTATTGGAGGCTTTGTTAATTTCTTTTCACTCTTTTTTCTCTAATCTTGACTTTTCATTTTATTTCACTGAGTTGTGTTTAATCTCTGACATCCTTTCTTCTGCTTGATGAATTCAGCTATTGAAACTTGTGTATGCTTCACGAAGTTCTTGTGCTGTGTTTTTCAGCTCCATCAAGTCATTTATGTTCTTCTCTAAGCTGGTTATTCTAGTTGACATTTCGTCTAACCTTTTTTATAGGTTATTAGTTTCTTTGCATTGGATTAGAACATGTTCCTTTAGCTCAGAGAAGTTTGTTATTACCCACCTTCTGAAGCCTGCTTCTGTCAATTTGTCAAACTCATTCTCCATCCAGTTTTGTTCCCTTGCTGGTGAGGAGTTGTGATCTCTTGGAGGAGGAGAGGCATTATGGTTTTTGATGATTTTTTCCTTTTTTATGTAGGTTTCTTCCCATCTTCATGGATTTATCTACCTTTGGTCTTTGAAGTTGGTCATTTTGGAAGGAGTCTCTGAGTGGACATCCTTTGTGTTGATGATGAAGCTAGTTCTTTCTGTATTTTAGTTTTTCTTCCAACAGTCAGGACCCTCTGCTGCAGGACTGTTGGAGGTTCACTCTGGACCCTGTTTGTCTGGGAATCACCTGTGGGGGCTGCAGAGCAGTATGAGTTGCTGCCTATTCCTTCTTCTTGTATCTTCGTCCCAGAAGGGTACCCACTAGATGTCAGCCAGAGCTCTCCTTTATGAGGTGAATGTTTGGATATATGGGGGTCAGGGAGCCCCTAGAGGAGCCAGTCTGTTCCTTGTCAGAGTTCAAGTGCTGTGCTAGGAGCTTCATTGTTTCATTCAGAGCTCCTGGGCAGGGATGTTTAGATCTTCTGCAGTGCAACTCACAACCCCCGCTTTTCCCAGGTGCTCTGTCTCAGGAAGTTTTGGCTTTATTTGTAAGTCCATGATGTGTTTCTGCCTTTTTTCAGAGATGCCCTGCCCAGCAAGGAGGGAGGCCACAGTCTGCCTGTAGAGGCATTGCTGAGCTGCCGTGGGCTCTGCTCGGCTGTTACGTAAACTTTCTTGCAGTTTTCTTTACATGGGTAAGGTTTTGGACTGCCTCAGAATGGCAGCCTGCCTGGGTAATGGCGGCCTGCCTGGGTAACGGCAGCCTGCCTCGGTAATGGCCAACTGCCTTGGTAATGACGGGCATCCTTCGCCCCATGGGGCTTGAAGGTCCTGGGTGGAGCACAATCTGCTACACTGGCTGTAAACCTCTCAAGCCAGTGGGTTTCAGATTGCTGGTCTTTGTGGGGTGGGACAGACTGAGCCTGTTTCCCTGGCTCCCTGCCTTCAGCTCCCTCCCTTTCAGGGGAATGGGCGACTCAGGTGTCCATCTCACAGGTGTTTCAGGTGTAAGTTAAAAGGGCCACCCGGATTTGTGCCAGTTTTTGTGCTGGAAACCCATGGTGCTGGCTGAAACAGCCATGCTGGAAACCCACGGGGCTTGTCAACCAGCAGGAATCTTCTGGTCTGTGGGTCACAAAAACTGCAGGAGAAGCGCGGTATCTGAAACAGCGTGCCGGAGTGGCTGAAAAGGCCCCAGTGGTCTTCGTTGGGTAGGAGGGAGGGGTTCTCCGGTCCACTGCACTCTCTTGGGGAGGCAGCACCCCACCCTGCCTGTGCTCATTCTCTTTGTGCTACACCCACTGTTCAACCAGTCCCTTTAAGATGCACCTAGTACCTTGGTTGGAAATGCAGAGGTTGCTTGCCCTCTGTGCCTCTCTCGCTGTGAAGTGTGCTCTGGAGCTGCTCCTATTTGACCATCTTGATGGCTCCCCCTTTTTTTCTTTTAAAGATGGGGTCTTTTTCTTCCTCTGTCACCCAGACTGGAGTCCAACAGTGGCAAGATCATAGCTCACTGTAACCTCAACTCCTGGGCTTAAACAGTCCTGCCACTCAGCCTCCCAAGTAGCTAGGACTACAGGAGTATGACCCCATACCCAGCCACTTTTTATTTTTTTATTTTTGTAGAGATGGCATCTCACTTGTTGCCCAAACTGATCGTGAACTCCTGGCTTCAATCAATCCTTTTGCTCTGGCCTCCTAAAGCACTGGAATTATAGGTGTGAGCTACCACACTCGGCCTATAACTCATATTACTCCTTGAAACTGTCATATTTATTCTTTTTTAAAAAAACATGTGCCTTATCCTGCTGCCACACTAAAAGGCAAGCCCTTTGGGTCTGGGATTCTGTCTCAACCTCTGTGTCTAGACAAAGACTACCTCCTCGACCACACTTTAGGCAGGTTCCTTTGAGCCCTCTTCTCAACTAGACCTCAACTTTGGGCTTCTGTGTTGTCCTGTGTTGCCCAGTTTTAGGAAAAAAAGATCCTGTTGAGTGGTTTTAGCCAGAATTCCCACCCTAAATACCTGATCACCTTCAAATCTGATCAAATTCTTTATTCTCCCACCATTTGCCAGGTGATATTTGATCACCTTGGCCTGCCTGCAGCAAGAATCCTCCAAGGTCAGTTTAGCAAACATTACCCTACCTTCGTAGTAGTTTTCCATTCACTGACCCACCATACTGCTTTGGTTAACTTCCTACTTTTCCTTGTTGTGTTCAGTATTGAGCAAAGCTCTATCCTGATTTATTTTGCCTCCTACGGCAACAGTTCCTGAATAAATTATTTTTGCTGTCACTTAAACTGTCATCCAGTTCTGGTTTTCTTTGACAATGCCAAACAGGTTTGTGAGGAATGAAGCAGAGGGTGTTGTGAAGATAAATAATAAGAGGGTGTTATTTATACACTTAGCATAATTCCTTGAAGAAGAAACTTGGGAGTTTTCTTCTCACTCTTTCCAAGACTGCTGTTTCCTTAACAAGATGCTGTTTCCAACACAGGAAAATCAGACATTCTTAGCTGCTGCTATGTTTGATTCCTCATATTTTATCCTTTATACCCATCCTCTGGGATGTTGTAGGGTGCTTAGGGGTGGAGAATAAGACAATGTGTAAATAACTTTCTTGGCTATTTATTATGATGATCATAATAACAAACCTCTTTAGTCCTAAACCTAATAAAAAAGTACTGAGGGTTTATTAGACTGTGAAATTTTTCAGAATAAAAATGAAGTCAGTTGCATTAAAAATTCTGATAAGTGGAGCTGGAAAAGGCCATGAGAAGGGGAACTCATGCAGGAATGTCTGATAACAAGAACTGCCACAAAAGACTCTGCAAAAACCACAACCTAAGGAGGCAGAGAAAGATGGCAGAACAGAATCCTCCACCAATTGTACTCCCTGCAGGAACATCAAATTTAACAGCTATATACACTAACAAGCATCTTTGTAAGAACCAAATTTCAGGTGAACAATCACAGTACCTGGTTTTAACATCGTATTGATGAAAGATGAGAATAGGAAAGACAGTCTTGAATTGCTGACACCACCCCTCCTCCATCACCCCAGCAATGGCTGGCAGTGTGGTACAGAGAGTCAATCTATGTGGTTGGAGGAAAGAGAGTTCAATGATTGTGAAACTTTGCATTGGAAAGCAGTGCTGTCAACACTGGGCAGAATTCAGTCAGTGCCGTCAGAGGGAGCATTTAGACCTGCCCTAGCTAGAGGGGAATCACCCATTCCAGCAGCCAGAGCTTGAGTTTCAGCAAGCCTCACCATGGGCTAAAATGCTCTGGGGTTCTATATAAACTGTAAAAGCTGAATGGGCCACAAGGACTGAACTTTGGGGGCATGTGACCTAGTGAGATGCCAGCCAGGGAACGTAATGGAATGCTTATGTCACCTCTCCCCCAACCCCAGGCAGTGCAGCTTGTAGCTCTAAAAGAGACCCCTTCCTTTCACTCAGGGAGGGGAAAGAGTAAAGAGGACTTTGTCTTGCAACTTAGATACCACCTCAACCACAGTGGGATAGGGCACTGGGCAGAGTTGTGAAGCCAGGCATGGTGGTGCATGCCTGAAATCTGCACCTACTTGAAAGGCTGAGACAAAAGAATCACTGTACCTGGGAAGCGGAGGTGGCAGTGAGCTGAGGTCATGCCATTGCCCTCCAGCCTGGGCAACAACAGTAAAATTCCATTTCAAAAAATTAAAAAAATTTACAGGATATGGATGAAAAAAAAAAACTCCAAAGAAATAGATAGCATAAAAAAGAATCACAACATCTGGAAATGAAAAACACATTTAGAGAAATGTGAAATACACTGGAAAGTTTCAACAATAGAATTAAACAAGTAGAAGAAAGAACTTCAGAGCTTGAAGAGAAGGCTTTCAAATGATTCCAATTCAACAAAGACAAAGAAAAAAGAATAAAAAAATGAACAAACCCTCTAAGAAGTCTGGGATTATGTTAAGTGACCAAACCTAAGAATAATTGGTGTTCCCGAGGAAGAAGAAAAATCTAAAAGTTTGGAAAACTTATTTGAGAGAATAATTGAAAAAAACAAAACAAAACAATTCCCTGGCTTGCTAGAGATCTAGACATCCAAATCCAACAAGCTGAAAGAAAACCCAGAAAATTCACTGCAAAAAGAATTTCCTAGGCACATATTCATCAGGTTATCCAAAATAAAGAAGAAGGAAGAAACTTAAGAGCTGTGAGGCAAAAGCATCAAGTAACCTATAAAAGAAAACCTATTTGATTAACAGCAGACTTCTCAGCAGAAACCCTACAAGCTAGAATGGTTTGGGGTCCTATCTTCAGCCTCCTTAAAATAATTATCAGCCAAGAGGTTTTTGTTTTCTTTTTTTAAGATAGAGTCTCACTCTGTTGCCCAGACTGAAGTGCAGTGGCATGATCTTGGCTCACTGCAACCTCCACCTCCCAAGTTCAAGTTATTCTCCTGCCTCAGCCTCCTGAATAAATGGAATTACAGACACCTGCCCCAACACCCAGCTAATTTTTGTATTTTTAGTACAGATAGGGTTACACCATGTTGGCCAGGATGGTCTTGAACTCCTGACCTCAGGTCATCCACCTGTCTTGGTGTCCCAAAGTGCTGGGATTACAGGCATGAGCTACTGTGCCCAGCCCAACCAAAAGTTTTATATCCAGTGAATCTAGCTTCATAGAAGAAGGAAAGATACAGTCTTTTCCAGACAAACAAATGCTGAAAGAATTCACCACTACTAAGCCAGCACTATAGGAACTGCTAAAAGCAGCCCTAAATATTGAAACAAATCCCCAAAATACACAAAAATAGGACCTCCTTAAAGCATAAATCTCACAGGACCTATAAAACAATAACACAATGAAAAAGAAAGGTATTCAGTCAACAACTAGCATGATGAATAGAACAGTACAACTCAATGCTAATGTTGACTATAAATCAACTAAATGCGTCACTTAAAAAATACAGAATGGCAGATGAATAAGAATTCCTCCACCAAGTATATGCTGTCTTCAAGAGACTCACCTAACATATAAGGACTCACATCAACCTAAGTTAAAGGAGTAGAAAAAGATATTCCATGCAAAGAACAGCAAAGGCAGGCAGGAATAGCTATTCTTATATTAGAGAAAACAAACTTTAAAGGAGCAGCAGTTTAAAAAGACAAACAGAGACATCATATAATAATAAAATAACTAGTCCAACATCACAATTCCAAATATATATGCATGTAACACTGGGGCTTCCAAATATATGAAACAATGACTACTAAACCTAAGAAATGAGATACAAGGCACTACAATAATACTGGGGGACTTCAATACTCCACTGACACCATTAGGCAGGTTATCAAGACAAAGTCAACAAAGAAACAATGGACTTAAACTATACCCTAGAACAAATGGACTAACATATTTACAGAACATTCTAAACAACAACTGTAGAATATACATTCTATTCATCAACACATGGAACATTCTCCAAGATAGACTATATTATAGGTCACAAAACAAGTCTTAATACATTTAAGAAAAATTGAAATTATATCAAGTACTCGCTCAGACCACAGTGGAACAACTTTGGAAATCCACTCCAAAAGGAACACTCAAAACCATGCAAATACATGGAAATTAAATAATTATAAACAGACTAATACAGAAGGGTGGGAATGGGTAAGGAGCAAAAGACTGCACATTTGGTACAGTGTTCACTGCTCAGGTATCTTCAAGAGATTCACCTAACACTTAACAACTTGCATAAACTTAAAGGGGTTGAAAAAGATATTCCGTGCAAATGAATACAAAAAGCAAGCAAAAGTAGCTATTATATTAGACAAAACAAACTTTAAAGCAACAGCAGTTGCTTTTGGGTGCACTGAAATTTCAGAAATCACTACTAGATTTTAGAAACCACTGCTAAATAATTTATCCATGTAACCAAACACCCCTGTTCCCCCAAAACTATGGAAATAACTCCAGAGGGCTATCAGAGAACTTCCCATATCTAGGAAACGTATCAATATTCAAGTATAAGAAATTTATAGAAAATCTAGCAGATTTAATCCAAAAAAGAATACCTAGGTCATCTCCTAATCAAACTCCCAAAGGTCAAGTCTAAAGAAAGCAAAACTAAAACAGCAAGAGAAAAAAAAAAAAAAAACATACAACGGAGATCCAATACATCTGACAGCAGACTTTTCACTAGAAACCTTACAGGCCAGTAAAGAGTGACAAGACATATCAATGCTGAGGGAAAAACTTTTACCCTAGCATAATATATCCAGCAAAAATGTCCTTGAAGGATAAAGGAGAAATGAAAACTTTCCCAAACAAACAAAAGCTGAGGGATTTCATCAACACAGACCTGTCCTACAAGAAATATTAAAGAGAGTTCTTCAATCTAAAAGCAAAGAATGTTAATGAGCAAGAAGAAATCATCTGAAAGTATAAAACTCAATGGTAATAGTAAGTACACATAAAAACACAGAATATTGTAACTGTAATTGTGGTATGTAAACTATTCATATCTCAAGTAGAAACCAAAAGATGAACTCACCAAAAATTACTACAACAGCTTTTCAAGACATAGTACAATAGAACATAAACAGAAACAAAGTTAAAAAGTGGGGAAACAAAATGTATATTTTGGAGACAGTATCTTGCTCTGTCACTGGGCTGGAGTGCAATGGTGAAATCTCAGCTCACTACAACATCCGCTTCCTGGGTTCAAGCGATTCGCCTGTTCTCCTGCCACAGCCTCCCAAGTAGCTGGGATTGCAAGTGTGTGCCACCATGCCCAGCTAATTTTTTTTTCTTGTATTTTTAGTAGAGATGGGGTTTCACCACGTTGGCCAGGATGTTCTCAATCTCTTGACCTTGTGATCTGATCTGCCTGCCTCGGCCTCCCAAAATGCTGGGATTAGAGGTGTTAGACACTGCATCCGGCCTTAATTTTTTTTTTTTTTTTTTTTTGCGGTGGTGTTTCACTCCTGTTGCCTATTCTGGAGTGCAATGGTGCAATCTCAGCTCACTGCAACTTTGCCTTCCAGGTTCGAGTGATTCTCCTGCCTCAGCTTCCCGAGTAGCTTGGATTACAGGTATATGCCACTATGCTTGACTAATTTTGTAATTAATTTTTTTTTTTTTAGCAGAGATGGGGTTTCTCCTTTTTCGTCAGGCTGGTGTTGAACTCCTGACCTCAAGTGATCCACCTGTTTTGTCCTCCCAAAGTACTGGGATTACAGATGTGAGCCGCTGTGTCTGGCTTTTTAGTGTATAGTTTTTATTAGTTTTATTTTTGCTTGTTTGTTTATGCAATCAGTGTTGTTATTAGTTTAAAATAATGGATTATAAGATAGTATTTGTGAGCCTCATGGTAACTTCAAATCTAAAAACATACAATGGATATGCAAAAATAAATAAATAGCATAAAACTAAAAAATATTACCTGAGAAAATCACCTTCACTTAAAAAAAGAGAAGAAGAAAGGAAAGAAGAAACAGAATTTCACAACCAGAAAACAAATAACAAAATGGCATGAGTAAGTCTTTATTCATCACTGATAACACTGAATGTAAATGGTCTAAATTCTCCAATGAGAAGATGTAGAGTAGCTGAATGGATTAAAAAAAAAAAGGCCCATCACAGTGGCTCACACCTATAATCCAAGCACTTTGGGAGGCCGAGGTGGGTGCATCACTTGAGGTCAGTAGTTTGAGCCTGGCCAACATGGTGAAACTCTGTCTCTACCAAAAATACAAAAATTATCCCGGTGTGGTGGTGCAAGCCTGTAGTCCCAGCTACTTTGGAGGCTGAGGCAGAAAAATTGCTTGAACCCAGGAGGTGGAGGTTGCAGTGAGCCAAGATCATGCCACTGCACCCCAGCCTGGGCAACAGAGCAAGACTCTGTCTCACAACAACAACAACAACTACAACAAACCAAGCACCAATGATCTGTTGCCTTCAGGAAACACCCTTCACCTAAACACACACCTGAAAATAAAGGATGGAAAAAGACATACCATGCCAATGTAAACCCAAAAAGAGAATAAATAGCTATCCTTATATCAGACAAAATAGATTTCAAGATGCATGTTGTATCAAGAAACAGAGAAGGTCAGTAAACAATGACAAAGGGATCAGTTCAGCAGGGAGATATAACAATTCTAAATATGCAGTCAACACAGGAGCACCCTGATATGTAAAGCAAATATTGTTAGAGCCAAAGAGAGAGTTAGATGCATTGTGAAATTCTGTCAGCTTAAAGGAATGTTGCTGTACTGAGTGTCAGTTCCAGGACATTACTCAAAACTTAAAGGAGTAGCAATCCTGTTTACAGTTTCTCCTGCAGGCACTTTACAGTATCTTGAAATCCATTGAAAGTATTTGGAAAAGACATGGGTTTAGGCAAGTGTTTAATTCTTTTTGCAAATCCTCTTTTTATTTATCTTTAAAATAAAGATTGTTGCAAGATTGGATTTAGATAATACATGCATGATATTTAATACAGAGGAGGCATTAAGCACAAAAATTCCTGTTGTACAGAGCTCCACATGTAGGCAGTTCAGAAGTGCTTCCCAGGACCCTGGCGCTGGTGCCTGTCCCTCCTGCTGAAGCTGTTTTTCTTGATGTCCAGTGGCTGAATTCCAAATTCAGCACATATGCCAGAGGAATATGAGCCAAAGAAGTTGTTTTAGCTACTCATGCTGGGAATCCATGAGTCAAAGACTTGCTCAGCTAGTTCTGTATGTGAAAGGAATGGGCGTGCCTTCTGAAAAGGCCTTTTTAATTCTGATTCAGGAGATACATTATTAGATGCTACTTAATTTTGTCCCACAGATTTTTGGGCTGAGAAGGACTTGAGAGGTAAGGATCTGTGATCCAGAACTAGTTCCAGACTTATTCTTCTGGAACTAAAGAGGGCCTTCCCTGTGCTTATTTTTCCAGGATACTGCATTGGAAACTGAGTCAGGGACCCATTGGTGCGAAGAAAACAGGGAGTAGAATCACATTGAACTGGTCCTGGAGTTTGTCTGATAATTTCTGCTTGGCAGCAGGAGGTCTGGAGATGGCAAGGGGCCCTACTTAATTGTACTATTTCTCTCTCTCTCTTTTTTCAGGCAGAGTCTCACTCTGTCATCCAGGCTGGAGTGCAGTGGTGCTATCTTGGCTCACTGCAACCTCTGCCTCCCAGGTTCAAGCAGTTCTCTGCCTCAGCTTCCCAAGTAGCTGGGATTAGAGGTGCCTGCCACCACACCCAACTGATTTTTATCAGTTTCACCATCTTGGCCAGGCTGGCATTGAACTCCTGACCTCGTGATCCACCCACTTTGGACACCCTGAAAGTGCTGGGATTACAGGTGTGAAGCACCGTGCCCAGCCAATTTCTCTATTGGACAAAAGGATATACAACCTGGTAAGTCCTAATGGGATCAGGGGATGAAAAAGAAAAGATAGTATCATCAGTGACAAAAATGTTCAGGATGAGTTTGTGAAATGAGTCGAAGATTTTTTTTTTCCTACATAATTTGACTGAAAAGAAAGTTAAGTTTTTCTTAATCATTGAGAATTCCAGATAGCATGTAAGGCTAAGGAATATATCTCTGATACATTAGTGCACAGGTCCAGTCTTAGAGAAGCTTCTTTTGTTGTCATTATTCTCTGTTGTCCTGTGGCCTTTTACACGGCTCATATCAGAGATAATTGAAATGGTCACATCGGGACTTTTCCATGAACTGTTAAAAATCCCGTCTGTCTTCATTATTAAACATTTTAGAATATTCTAAACTGAATTCCATATAGTTAGAAAATCCTGTTCCTTTTGTTTTAATTGTAACAATGCAATTATACTTTTAGTTATTTTTAAATGTACAGTTACTTTCGGCTATAGTCACCTGTTGTGCTATCAAATACTAGATCTTATTCAGTCTTTCTATTTTTTTTTTGTACTCATTAACCATCCCCACCTCCCTCCCACATCCTAATACCATTCCCAGACTCTGGTAACTATCATTTTACTCTTTATCTCTGTAACTTCAATTGGCTTAATTTTTAGCTCTCACAAATAAGTGAGAACATGAAAAGTTTGTCTTTCTGTGCTTGGCTTATTTCACTGAATGACCTCCAGTTCCATCTAGGTTGTTGCAAATGACAGGATCTCATTCTTTTTTATGGCTGAGTAGTACTCTGTTATGCATATGTGTCACATGTTGTTCACCCATTCATTTGTTGGTGGATACTTGCATTGCTTCCCGATCTTGGCTATTGTGAACAGTGCTGCAACAAACATGGGAGTGCAGATATCTCTTCAACATACTGTTTTTCTTTCTTTTGAGTGTATATAGAGCAGAGAGATTGCTGGGTTGTATGGCAGCTCTATTTTTAGCTTTTTGAGGAAGGTCCAAACTGTTATCCATAGAGGCTGTACTAATTTACATTCCCACAAACAGGGTACGAGGTTCCCTTTTCTCAACCTTCTCTTCAGCATATTTGGTACTTGTCTTTTGGATATAAGCCATTTTAACAGGGGTGAGACATCTCATTGTAGTTTTGATTGATATTTTTCTGATAATTAATAATGTTGAGTACCTTTTCATATGCCTGTTTTTCACTTGTATGTATTCCTTTGAGAAATGTCTATTCAAGTGTTTTGCCAGTATTTAAATCTGATTATTAGATTTTTTCCTATAGAGTTGTTTTGACTCCTTATATATTCTTGTTATTAATCCCTTATCAGTTGGGTAGTTTGCAAATATTTTCTCCTATTCTGTGGGTTGTCTTTTTCTCTTGTTGATTGTTTCCTTTGATGGAAGGAATCTTTGTAACTTGATGAGATCCAATTTCTTGATTTTTGCTTTGGTTGCCTGTGCAGCCAACAATGCAGCCTTTCCCCATGCTTGTTTTTGTCAGAGTTTTCACAGATCAGGTAGCTGTAAAAGACAAGCAGTGGGGAAAGACTGCATTGTTGGCTGCATGTTATGTCTTCTTCATTCAATAAATTGTGCTGGGATACCTGACTAGCCATATGCAGAAGATTGAAACTGAACCACTTCCTTACATCATATACAAAAATCAACCTAAGATGGATAAAAGACTTAAACGTAAAACCCAAAACTATAAAAAACCCTAGAAGACAACCTAGGCAATACCATCCTGGACAAAGGAACTGGGCAACATTTCATGATGATGCCAAAAGCAATCACAATAAAAGCAAAAATTGACAAATGTGATTAAACTTAAGAGCTTCTGCACAGCAAAAAAGCTATGAACAGAGCGAACAGGCAACCTACAGAATGGGAGAAAATTTTTGCAAACTATAAAGTTGACAAAGGTCTAATATCCAGCATCTATAGGGAACCTGAGCCAATTTACAAGAAGAAAAAACCCCATTAAAAAGTGGGCAAATGACAAGAACAAACACTTTTCAAAAGAAGACATACATATGGCCAACAATCAGGTGAAAAAAGCTCACCATCACCGATCATTAGAGAATGCAAACCAACACCAAAGTGAGATACTATCTCACACCAGTCAGAATGGCTATTACTAAAAAGTAAAAAAAATAAAATAAAAAAATGACAGATCCTGGCAAGGTTGAGGAGAAAAAGGAATGCTTATACACTGTTGATGAGAAAGTAAATTAGTTCAACCATTGTGAAAGACAGTTTAGTGATTCCTCAAAGTCCTAAAGACAGAAATACCATCTGACCCAGCAAGCTTATTACTGGGTATATACCCAAAGGAATTGAAATCAGTCTATAATAAAGACATGTGTGCGTATATTCATTGCAGCACTATTAACAATAGCAAAGACATGGAATCAACTTAAATACCCATCAATTGTGGACTGGATAAAGAAAATATGGTACATATACCTCTTGGAAAACTATGTAGCCAAGAAAAGAACAAGAACATCTCCCAATGGAGCTGGCGGCCCTTATCCTTAGCAAACTAACACAGAAACAGAAAACCAAGTATCTCATATTTTAACTTATAAGTGGGAGCTAAATGATGAGAACACATAGGTTCATGGAGGGAACCAACACATATCCTTTACTGGAAGGTAGAGGATGGATTGTGGGAGGAGGGAGAAAATCAGGAAAAATAATGAATGGGTACTAGGCTTAATACCTGGATGAAGAAATAATCTATACAAGACACCTCAGTGACAGGAGTTTACCTATATAACAAGCCTGCACATGTGCACCTGAAACTAAAATGACCCCTTAAATAAAATAAAATAAAAATCTCTCAGAAAAATAAAGAAGAATTTCCCTGACCTTTTAGTTGTTGTAACTGAAAACCAAAATCTCTCTACCACAGGTTTTGAAAGCATCAGGCACCATTCATTTGTGATACCACTCATGATTTATGAATATGCATGAGCTCACTAGTAAAATCATTTGGTGAAGATTTGTCTTTATCACTATGCTGTGAGACCCAAGAGATTAGAGGCCATTCTTATATTGCTCACCACTATATTGCCAATTCCTGAGAGAGGGCCTAGCATCTAATGGGTGCTTATTAAATGTTTGCAGAATGAATGAATAAACAAGCAAATCGACAAATTGATTAGTGAAGAACCAATTTCCCTGGAATTGTAGCAAACCATCCTTTTCATGGATGTTGTCTCTACCTTCAGTGTAGACTAGGACCTGATCACTTCTCATCACTTTGAGTGCAATGCCCTGGCCTCATCTCTCACTAACGATTACCTGTAGTATCACAAAACTGCCCTAACTAGACTCCCACTTCTGGCTGTACTCCCTTACTGCACGCTATTGTCAACACAGCCACCATAGGCATCTCTCTTCAAAAGATGCAGTAGATATGTCACTTGTGTGTTCAAATCCCTCCAAAGACTTTTAATCTCACTTCAAGTAAAAGAGAGTGATGAAAATGACCAACAGGGGCCTTCACCAACTTGCCCTCAGTTTCTTCTGACCTCATCTTCTTTCCTTTCCACTTCACTTATTCCAGGCACACATTACTGCCAAGTCTTTGCACTTGCTGATTTCTCTACCTGGCATTCTTTTCTCCACATAATATTCACTGTTTATACCCTGCCTCCTCTACATTATTGTTCAAATGTCACTTCTCAGTGTGGCTTTCTCTGTAAAATTGCAAACACCAACATAAGGTCTACCACTACTCATATCATCTTAACTTAAGCCCGGTCTTCCCTCTGGCCGTTCAGTTGATGATAGTATTCAGCCCTTCCTTATTCCCATTATTTAGAGTATTCCCGGGTTAGAGGTGAGGAGATACCCAGGCTTTCCTACTCCAACCATAAGGGGCAATGAATTTCATTGCAATGCCTCTGTCAGAAGCCCAAATTGTCTTTAGAATCCCAAAGTTGGAAGCTAGTTGTGGTGGTGTGTGCCTATAATCCCAGATGCTAGGTAGGATGAGGTGGGAGATTCACTCGAGCCCAAGAGTTCAAGATCAGTCTGGGCAACATGGCAAGACCCCATCTCAAAAACAACAAAAAAATGAACTCGAAGTTGAGAAAGTTATAATGTAGTCACTATTTTAGATTAAGACCTGCTAATCTCATATGTAGATCTTTTCCTTTAGGGGAAATAGCAATAACTGGTGAGAGTTTAACCATTTTCTTCTCCTCCCAACTGAACTTTGTGCTCTCCTTTCATCTCCCGTAGCAACATGTCCTCTATGTTCCAACGCATTAGCAAAAGTTTGGTCAAAGAGGTTGGAAGAGATGACCTGACGCCTGTCAAATGCCCAGTCCGTGCCATCAAATTACGTCAGTTTGCCATATTACAAAAGATGAATAATTCTCGTTCAGTTTTTTGGGAACAGTGTGACTATGTTCCACTTCAGTTCTCCCTCAGTGACATCCTGGAGTCAAGTTCTTCAGTCCCAGGTATCATCAGCCAGAGGCCAAGGAGATGAGGGGTAAAAAACATTGCTGGTCAGATAGACAGATGGCCCAGCATCCAAAAATAACTGAGCACCCAGAAAGGAGCTCTCAGGACCAGCCTTGCCTGTAGGCAAGGGGCAAGGAGCAAAGACAAACTGAGACAAATTGAGAATCCTACTAATTATCTGGTTGTAGATGTTCATTAGGTCATTTAGTATTTGCATCAGGCTCATGAGGTGAAGATGTTATCCCCACTTTACATAAGAGTAAGTATAATGCTATACAATTATCTGTTCAAAATTATGTACCTGAGGGCTGGACACTGTGGCTCATGCCTTTAATCCCAGCACTTTGGGCGCTGAGGTGGGCAGATCACTTGAGGCCAGGAGTTTAAGACCAGCCCAGCCAACATGGCAAAACCCTGACTCTATTAAAAATACAAAAAAAATTAGCCAGGCATGGGTGGTGGACTCTTGTAGTCCCAGCTACTTGGGAGGCTGAGGCATAAGAATTGCTTGAGCCCAGAAGGTGGAGGTTGCAGTGAGCTGAGTTGCACCACTGTACTCTAGCCTGGGTGACAGAGTGAGACTCTGTCTCAAAACAACAACAACAATTAAACAAAAAACAAAGTTAGGTACCTGGGAACTGGTAGAACTGAGATCGAAACCCAAGTCTGTCTGGCTCCACACCTTAAACATTTTCTGCCCCCGTGTGCTGCCCTCTGAGGCTGGGTGCTGTGCCTGCTGCAGGGGAGACAGCGTGCCTGGAAGGATAATCCTATGGGTATTCCACATTGTACGTTTGACACCACTATTTCTCAGGGTGAATATTTTATCTCTGTCACACAGTGCCCAGTAGATTTAAACATTTTCCCTCTGTAGCAATTTACATTCACATTAATTGATTAGTTTTCAACAGAGTTTTATATGAGTGGGAGGGTTGGGGCAAAATAGGTCTTTGTTATTTCATTTTACATACCAGCTGTTCTTGGCTAAACCTATGAATTCCTGAATCGATTCTTGGCTAAACCTATGGCCATTTTTTCTTTCCCCAGATACTGATGTGAATGGACCATTATATTTCTATGACACTATGATCCAAAAGTATGAGGCTGGCATAGGTGTGAATGTTGGTGGAGAATTGAGTGTGTCAGGGGAGGCCTCTGCAGACCAGGGAGGCTCCCTTGGGTATCAGATTGTGACCATCTCAGCTCCAAACCTGGAAGTCTTCCAAAAAAGGTGAGGCCATGGGAGAGGAAGGGGATGGATCAATAGTATCCCAGAGGGTGCTTTCCTTGTACATAAAAATGCATCTAGCAGGCCTTGTTGCAGGGATCAAAATCAAGATGACAACATCCCAGATTCTGCTACTCTTCTTGAGTATTCATACCTTCTGTTACTCAAGTAATAGTTATTAGTTACCTAACAAATACTCACCAGACCAGTAACTACCCACTACTGTGTTGTTATATTCTGGGGATAGAATGAAAACAAGACAAATATAAATACCTGTCATATTTAAGAGAGAAAATAAACAATAAAAAATAAATTAACAAAGTTAATTTGAGATGAAGACTCTAAAACTATTTAACATGTACATTACTGTCTTTGGATTTATTTTTATTGTTTTCAGCTCTATTGAGGTATAGTTGACAAATAAAATTGTATGAATTAAAGGTGTACAATGTGATGATTTGACGTATGTATATATTCTGAAAAGACCACAATAAAGTCAGTTAACATGTCTATTATTCCACCTAATTATCATTTTTTTGTGGTAAGAACATTTAATATCTACTCCATTAGCAAATTTCAAAGATACAATATGATATTGTTAGTTATAGTCTGTGTACCCTTTGACCAATGTCCCTCCATTTTCCCGACTTCCTAGTCCCTGTTAACCACCATTATATTTTGTTTCTATAAGTTTGACTTTTTCAGATTCCACATATACATGAGATTAAGATTATACAGTATTTGTCTTTCTCTGTCTGACTTTTGTTTAGCATAATGCCATTCAGGTTTATCCATGTTGTTGCAAATAGCAGGGTTTCTTTCTTTTCTATAGCGGATAATATTTCATTGCCTACACATACCACAATTTCTTTTTCCATTCATCTGTTGACAGGCACTCAGGTTGTTTTGGTGTCTTGGCTGTTGTGAATAATGTTGCAATGAACATGGAAGTGCAGATCTGTCTCCGAGCTACTGATTTAGTTTTCATTGGCTGTGTACCCAGAAATAGGATTGCTGGATCATATGGTAGTTCTATTTTTAGTTTTTTGAAGAACCAACATACTGTTTTCCATATGGCTATATCAATTACATTCCCATCAATAGCACACAAAGATTTCCTTTAATTCACATCTTTGCCAACACTAATCTTTTTGTAAAAGCTATCCTAACAGATGCAAAGTGATGTCTCATTGTGGTTTTTATTTGTATGTCCCTGATAAGCAATGTCGAGCACCCTTTAATGTGCCTGTTAGCTGTATATGTGTCTTTTTTGGAGTAAATATCTTTTTGTTTTTTTCCCTTTTTTTTTTTTTTTTTTTTTTTTTTTTTGAGATGAGTTTCACTCTGCTGCCCAGGCTGGAGGGCAGTGGTGTGATTTTGGCTCACTGCAACCTTCACCTCCTGGGTTCAAGCAGTTCTCCTGCCTCAGCCTCCCTAGTAGCTGGGACTAACAGGTGCACCCTGCCACACCTGGCTAATTTTTTATTTTTATTTTTAGAAGAGACAGGGTTTCATCATGTTGCCCAGGCTGGTCTCAAATTCCCGAACTCAGACAATCCTTCTGCCTTGGCTTCCTAAAGTGCTAGAATTACAGGCATGAGTCACCCTGCCCAGCCACCCATTTTTTAAATCAAGATTTTTGTTTTTGCAGTTTAGCTATATGAGTTCCCTATACATTTTAGATATTAACCCTAAGGTATATGGTTTGCAAATATTTTTGACCACTCTGTAGGTTGCATTTTTACTCTGTTGATTGTTTTCTTTGCTGTGCAGAAACTTTTTAGTTTGCTAGAGTACCACTTACTTTTTCTTCTGATGCTGGTGTTTTTGGTGTCATATCCAAAAAATTGTTGCCATACCCAATCTTGAGGACATTTTTTCCTCTTTTTCTAAAAATGTTTTAAGTTTCCATGTCTTATATTTACGTTTCTAATCTACTTTGAGTTGATCTTTGAGTGTGATATAAGGTAAGGACCCAGTTTTAGTCTTTTGCATTTGAAAAATCTTTTGCATGTGAAAAGTCTTCAGTCTTTTGTTGAGAAAACTGGATAATTTCCTCAACACCATTTTTTGAAGACTCTATCCTTTATCCTACAGTCTATTCTTGGCATTCTTGTCAAATATTGGTTGATCATACACATATGAGATTATTTCTTGGCTACCTACTCCACTGGTTTATATGTCTGTTTTTATGCAAGTGCCATAAATTTTAACTTCTATAGCTTTGTAATATATTTGAAATCAGGAAGTATGGGATGTCTGGCTTCGTTCCTTTTTTTAAATATATTTTTTATTGTACTTTAGATTCTGGGGTACGTGTGCAGATCACGCAGAAATGTTGCATAAGTACATACATGGCAATGTGGTTTAGTGCCTCCATCCGCATGTCACCTATATCTGGCATTTCTCCCCATGTTATCCCTCCCCAACCTCCCTATCCCCCACTGTCCCTCTCCTAGTCCTTCCCAACAGACCCGAGTTTGTGATGCTTCCCTCCCTGTGTCCATGTGTTCTTATTGTTCAACACCTGCCTATGAGTGAGAACATGCAGTGTTTGATTTTCTGTTCTTGTGTCAGTTTGCTGAGAATGATGGTTTCCAGATTCATCCATGTCCCTACAAAGGACACAAACTCATCCTTTTTTATGGCTGCATAGTATTCCATGGTGCATATGTGCCACATTTTCCTTGTCCAGTCTATTATCGATAGGCATTTGGGTGGTTCCAAGTCTTTGCTATTGTAAACAGGGCCACAATGAACATACGTGTGCATGTGTGTTTATAATAGAATGATTTATAGTCCTTTGTGTATATACCCAGTAATGGGATTGCTGGCTCAAATGGAATTTCTATTTCTAGGTCCATGAGGAATCACCACACTGTCTTCCACAACGATTGAACTAATTTACAGTCCTATCAACAGTGTAAAAGCACTCCTATTTCTCCACATCCTCTCCAGCATCTGTTGTCTCCAGATTTTTTAATGATTGCCCTTCTAACTGGCGTGAGATGGTATCTCAGTGTGGTTTGATTTGCATTTTTCTAATGACCAGTGATGATGAGAATTTCTTCGTATATTTGTTGGTTTCATATATGTTTTCTTTTGAAAAGTGGCTCTTCATACTCTTTGTTCAATTTTGAATGCGTTTGTTTGTTTTTTTCTTGTAAATCTGTGTTAGTTCTTTGTATATTCTGGATATTAGCCCTTTGTCAGATGGGTGGATTGCAATAATTTTTTCCCATTCTGTTGGTTGCTGGTTCACTCTAATGATTGTTTCTTTTGCTATACAGAAGCTCTGGAGTTTAATTAGTTCCCATTTGTCTATTTTGGCTTTTGTTGCCAATGCTTTTGGTGTTTTGGTCATGAAGTCCTTGCCTATACCTATGTCCTGAATGGTTTTGGCTAGGTTTTCTTCTAGGGTTTTTTATGGTGTTAGGTCTTATGTTTAAGTCTTTAATCCATCTGGAGTTAATTTTAGTGTAAGGTGTCAGGAAGGGGTCTGGTTTCTGTTTTCTGCACATGGCTAGCCAGTTATCCCATCACCATTTATTAAACAGAGAATCCTTTCCCCTTTGCTTGTTTTTGTAAGGTTTGTCATTACTGTAGCCTTGTAGTATAGTTTGAAGTCAGGTAGCGTGATGCCTCCAACTTTGTTCTTTTTGCTGAGGATTGTCTTGGCTATGTGGGCTCTCTTTTGGTTCCATATGAAGTTTAAGGTGTTTTTTTCCAGTTCTGTCAAGAGGGTCATAGGTAGCTTGATGAAGATACTATTAAATCTGTAAATTACTTTGTGCAATATGGCCATTTTTGCAATATTGATTCTTCCTAATTTTCCATCTGTTTGTGTCCTCTCTTATTTCCTTGAGCAGTGGCTTGTAGTTCTCCTTGAAGAGGTCCTTTACATCCTTTGTTAATTGTATTCCTAGGCATTTTATTCTCTTTGTAGCAATTGTGAATGGGAATTTGCTCTTCATTTCCTTCTCTTTTAGTCTGTTATTGGTGAATAGGAATGCTTATGATTTCTGCACATTGATTTTGTATCCTGAGACTTTGCTGAACTTGGTTGTCAGTTTCAGGAGATTGTGGGTTGAGACAATGGGGTATTCTAAATATACAATCATGTTGTCCGCAAATAGAGACATTTTGACTTCATCCTTTCCTTATTGAATACACTTTATTTCTTTTTCTTGCCTGATTGCTCTGGCTAGAACTTATAGGAGTGGTGAGAGAGGGGACCCTTGTCTAGTGCCAGATTTCAAAGGGAACACTTCCAGTTTTTGCCCATTCAGTATGATATCAGCTGTTGGTTTGTCATAAATAGCTTTTATTATTTTGAGATATGTTCCATCTATACCTAGTTTATTGAGAGTTTTTAGCATTAAAGGGCTGCTGAATTTTGTCAAAGGCCTTCTCTGCATCTATTGAGATGATCATGTGGTTTTTGTCTTTGGTTTTGTTTATGTGGTAGATTATGTTTATAAACTTGTGTATGTTGAACCAGCCTTGCATCCTCAGGATGAAGCCTACTTGATCATGATGGATAAGCTTTTTGATGTGCTATTGCAATCGGTTTGCTAGTATTTTATTGAAGATTTTTGCACCTATGTTCGTCATGGATATTGGCCTGAAGTTTTCTTTTTTTGTTGAGTCTCTGCCAGGTTTTGGTATCAGGATGATGTTGGTCTCATAAAATGATTTGGGAAGAATTCCCTCTTTTTGGATTGTTTGGAATAGTTTCAGAAGGAATGGTACCAGCTCCTCTTTGTATGTCTGGTAGAATTTGGCTGTGAACCCATCTGGACCTGGGCTTTTTTTGGTTGGTAGGCTATTAATTACTGCCCCAACTTCAGCCCTTGTTATTGATCTATTCAGGGTTTCAACTTCTTCCTGGTTTAGGCTTGGGAAGATGCAAGTGTCCAGGAAGTTATCCATTTCTTCCAGGTTTACTGGTTTATGTGCATAGAGTTGTTTTTAGTAATCTTTGATGGTAGTTTGTATTTCTATGGAATCGGTGGTGATATCCCCTTTATCGTTTTTTATTGAATCTATTTGATTCTTCTCTCTTTTATTAATATGGCTAGCGGCCTGTCTATTTTGTTAATCTTTTCAAAAAACCAGCTCCTGGATTTATTAATATTTTGAAGGGTTTTTGTGTCTCTGTATCCTTCCGTTCTGTTCTGATCTTGGTTATTTCTTGTCTTCTGCTAGGTATGACTTTTTTTGATCTTGCTTCTCTAGCTCTTTCAATTTTGATGATAGGGTGTCAATTTTAGATCTTTCCTTGCTTCTCATGTGAGCATTTATTGCTATAAATTTTCCTCTAGACACTGCTTTAAATGTGTCCCAGAGATTCTGGTATGTTGTGTCTTTGTTCTTGTTGGTTTCGAAGAGCATCTTTATTTTTGCCTTCATCTCATTGTTTATCCAGTCAACATTCAAGAGCCAGTTGTTCAGTTTCCATGAAGTTGTGCGGTTCTGAGTTAGTTTCTTAATCCTGAGTTCTAATTTGATTGCACTGTGGTCCAAGAGACTGTTTGTTATGATTTCCATTTGTTTGCATTTGCTGAGGAGTGATTGGAGTACTTCCAATTATGTGGTCAGTTTTAGTGTAGGTGTGATGTGGTGCTGAGAAGAATGTATATTCTGTGGATTTGGGGTGGAGAGTTCTGTAGATGTCTATTAGGTTTGCTTGGTCCAGATGTGAGTTTAAGTTCTGCATATTCTTGTTAATTCTCTGTCTCGTTGATCTGTCTAATATTGACAGTGGAGTGTTAAAGTCTCCCACTATTATTGTGTGGGAGTTTAAGTCTCTTTGTAGGTCATTAAATACTTGCTTACTCTATCTGGGTGCCCCTGTATTGGGTGCATATATATTTAGGATCCTTAGTTCTTCTTGTTGGATTGATCCTCTTACTCTTATGTAATGTCCTTCTTTGTCTCTTCTGATTGTTGTTGGTTTAAAGTCCATTTTATCAGAGACTAGGATTGCAACTCCTGGTTTCTTTTGCTCTCCATTTTCTTGGTAAATCTTCATCCCTTTATTTTGAGCATATATGTGTACTTGCACATGAGATGGGTTTCCTGAATACAGCACACTGATAGGTTTTGAATTTTTATACAACTTGCCAGTCTGTGTCTTTTGATTGGGGCATTTAGCCCATTTACATTTAAGGTTAATATTGTTACGTGTGAATTTGATCCTGCCATTTTGATGTTAGCTGGATGTCTTGCCCGTTAGTTGATGCATTTTCTTCATTGTGTCAATCGTCTTTACTATTTGGTACATTTTTGGAGTGGCTGGTACTGGTTATTCTTTCCTTTTTAGTGCTTCCTTCAGGAGCTCTTATAAGGCAGGCCTGGTGGTGATAAAATCTCTCAGCAATTGCTTGTTCATAAAGGATTTTATTTCTCCTTCACTTATGAAGCTTAGTTTGGCTGGATGTGAAGTTCTAGGTTGAAAATTCTTTTCTTTAAAGATGTTGAATATTGGCCCCCACTCTCTTCTGGCTTGTAGGGTTTTTGCTGAGAGATCTGCTGTGAATCTGATGGGCTTCCCTTTGTGGGTGACTCGACCTTTCTTTCTGGCTGCCTTTAGCATTTTTTCCTTCATTTCAACCCTGGTGAATCTGACGATTATGTGCCATGGGGTTGCTCTTCTTGAGGAATGTCTTTGTGGTGTTATCTGTATTTCTTGGACTTGAATGTTGGCCTGCCTTGCTAGGTTGGGGAAGTTTTCCTGGATAATATCCTGAAGAGTATTTTCCAGCTTGGATTCATTCCCTCCATCACATTCAGGTACATCTATTAAACATAGATTAGGTCTGTCACATGATCCCATATTTCTTGGAGGCTTTGCAGATTTCTTTTCACTCTTTTTTCTCTGATCTTGCCTTCTCGTTTTATTTCATTGAGTTGATCTTCAATCTCTGATATCCTTTCTTCTGCTTGGTTCATTCGGCTGTTGAAACTTGTATATGCTTCCCGAAGTTCTCTTGTTGTGTTTTTCAGCTCCATCAGGTCATTTATATTCTTCTCTAAGCTGTTTATTCTCATTAGCATTTCATCTAACCTTTTTCAAGGTTCTTAGTTTCTTTGCATTGGGTTATAACATGTTCTTTTAGCTCAATTTGTTATTACCCACCTTCTGCATCCTGTTTCTGTCAATTCATCAGGCTCATTCTCTATCCAGCTTTGTTCCCTTCTTGTTGTGGAGTTGTGATCCCTTGGAGGAGGAGAGGCGTTTTAGTTTTTGGTGTTTTCATCCTTTTTGTGCTGGTTTCTTCCCATATTTGTGGATTTATCTACCTGCTGTCTTTGTAGTTGGTGACTTTCGGATGGGATCTCTGAGTGGAAGTCATTTTTGTTGATGTTGAAGTTATTTCTTTCCCTTTTTTAGTTTTCCTTCTAACTATGAGACCCCTGTGCTGTAGGCCTGCTGGAGGTTCACTCCAGACCCTGCTTGTTTGGGGATCACCCACAGGTGCTGAAGAACAGTAAAAGTTGCTGCCAGTTTCCTCTTCTGTTATCTTTGTCCCAGAAGGGTACCCACCAGATGTCAGCCTGAGCTCTCCTTTACGAGGTGTCTCTTTGGATATACAGGGGTCAGGGAGCTGCTTGAGGAGACAGTCTGTCCCTTATAGGAGCTCGGGTGCTGAGCTGGGAGCTCCATTGTTCTGTTCAGAGCTTCTGGGCAGGTACGTTTAAGTCTGCTTCAGCAGAACTCATCACCGCCTCTTTTCCCAGGTACTCTGTCCTAGGAAGGTCAGCTTTATTTATAAGCTCTTGATGTGCTGCTGCCTTTTTTCAGAGATGCCCTGCCCAGCATGGTGGCAGTCTAGTCATAGTCTGCCAGCATAGATGTTACTGAGCTGCTGTGGGCTCTGTCCAGCTGCTGTGTGAACTTCCTGTTAGAAGTGCCTCGGTAATGGTGGTCTGCCTTAGTAATGGTGAACTCTCTCGGTAGTGGTGGACTGCCTCAGTAATGGCTGACACCCTTCCCCAAACCGAGCTGGACTGTCCTGGGTCCAGCTGTGCTTGCTGTGAAACTCTCTATCCAGAGCATTTCAGATTGCTGGTCTTTGTTGGGGGTGGTCCTGCTGAGCCATATCACCTGGCTGCCTGTTTCAGCCCCACTTTTTTTCAGTTGAATGGCAGCTCTGTATCCCAGGCATTCCAGGCACCTGTTGAAATGGCCATCTGGATTTGTGAGAGTTTTTGTGTGGAGACCCACAGTGCCGGCTGAAACAGCTGTGCTGGAAACTTGTGGTGCTTTTCAGCCCGGGAATCTCCTGGTCTGTGGGGAGTAAAAACTCATTTGGAAATGCAGTGATCACTCACTCTCTGCATTCTTCTCACTGGGAAGTGCACTCCAGAGCTGTTCCTATTTGGCCATCTTGGATCTCTCCTTCCTAGCTTTGTTATTTCTTGAGATTGCTTTAGCTATTCTGGGTCTTTCCATAAGATTTTTGGGATTGTTTTTTCTATTTCTGTGAAGCATGTCATTGGTATTTAGATAGGAATTGCATTTAATCTATAAATTGCTTTGAGTAGTATGATATTTTAATAATATTAATTCTTCTTTTCCATGAGCACAAATATTTTTCTGTTTATTTTTGTCTTCTTTATTTGATCAATTTTGTAGTTTTTAGTATAAAGATCTTTCAGCTTCTTGGTGAAATGTATTCACAAGTATTTTATTATTTTTGATGTTATCATAAATGGATTTTTTTTTTTTTTTGATACAGAGTATGGCTGTGTCACCCAGGCTGGAGTGCAGTGATGTGATCTTGGCTCACTGCGACCTCTGCCTCTGGGGTTCAAGCACAATGCCTGGCTAATGTTTTGTATTTTTAGTAGAGATGGGGTTTTGCCATGTTGGCCAAGCTAGCATCAAACTCCTGAGTTCAGGTGATCCACCTGCCTTGTCCTCCCAAAGTGCTGGGATTACAGGTATGAGCCACTGTGCCTGGCCTATAAATGGATTTTTGAAGATAGTTTGTTGTTAATGTGTAGAAATACAACTGATTTTTAAATGTTGATTTTTGTATCCAACAACTTGACTGCAATTATTTATTAGTTATAACATTTTAAAAATGGAGTTTTTAGGATTTTCTATGTATAAGATGTCATATGTAAACAGAGGCAATTTTAGTTCTTTCTTTCCTATTTAGGTGCTTTTTATTTATTTATTTTTCCCTAATTTCACTGGCTAGGACTTCCAGTGCCATACTGAATAGAAGTGGTGAAGGTGGACATTCTTGTTTTGTTCCTTATTTAAATGGAAAAGTTTTCAGCTTTTCAACATTGAGCATAATGTTAGCTGTGGGCTTTATTATGACTATGTATAGCCTTCATTATGTTAAGGTACATTTCTTCTATATCTAATTTGTTGCGTTTTTATCATGAAAGGATGTTGAATTTCATCAAGTGTTTTTTTCTGCATCTACCGAGATGATCATATGGATTTGTCATTGAGTATGTTAATGTGGTGTATTATATTTATTGATTTGCATATGTTGAACTATCCTTTCATTCCAGGGATAAATTACACTTGATCATGGTGTATGATCATTTTAATGTGTTGTTAAATTTGGTTTGCTAAAATTTTGTTAAAGACTTTTGCATCTATGTTCATCAGACATATTGGCCTGTAATTTTCTTTTCTTGTAATGTCCTTTTCTGGCTTTGGTATTAGAGTAGTGCTGGTATTGCACCGTGAGTTTGAATTATTCTTTCCTCTTCAATTTTTTGGAAGTGTTTGAGCAGGATTGATATTAATCTTCTTTAAATGTTTAGTAGAGTTTGCCACTGAAGGCATTTGGTCATGGGCATGTACTTTGGGAGTTTTTTTGATTACTGATTCAATTACCTTACTTGTTAATGATATGTTCATATTTTCTATTTCTTCATGATTCAATCTCAATAGGTCATATGTTTCTAGGAATTTATCCATTTCTCTTAGATATCCCAGTTCACTGGTATATAATTGTTGATAACAGGTTCTCATGATCCTTTTTATTTTTGTGGCATCATTTGTAATGTCTCCTTTTAACTATAATTTTTATTTATTGAAGTTCTTCTTTCTTGGTTTGTCTAGCTAAGGGTTTGTCAATTTTCAATTTTTTTTTAAAAAAACCTCTTAGTTTTATTGACCTTTTCTATTGTTTTTCTATTTTCCATTTAATTTATTCTGTCCTAATATTTATGATTCCTTCCTTTTGTTAATTCTGGGCTTAATTTGTCCTTTTCTAGTTATTTAAGGTGTAAAGTTAGGTTGTTGATTTGATCTGAATTCTATTTTCTTAATGTAGGTGTTTATAACTATAAACTTTCCTCTTAGAACTGCTTTTGCTGTATCCTATAAGTTTTGGTATGTCATGTTTCATTTTTGTCTGTCTCAGATATTTTTTGAATTCCTTTTTGATTTCTTCTTTGACCCACAGGTTGTTCAGTTTAATTTCTACATATTTATGAATTCTCTGATATTCTTTGTTATTATTTCTAGTTTCGTACCATTGTTATTGGAAAAGATAAATAATTTCCATATTCTTAAGTTTGTTAAGACTTGTTTTGTGACCTAACATATGATCTATCTTGGAGAATATTTCATGTGCTCTGGAGAAGAATTTGTATTCTACTGCTGTTAGGTGGAATGTTCTGTATGTGTCTGTTTGGTTCATTTTGTCTACAGTGTTTTTCAAGTTTTGTATTTCTGCATTGATTTTGTTTTTTCTGGGTGACCTGTCCATTAGTAAGAGTAGGTATTAAAGTTTCCTACTAATTTTGTATTGCTATTTATTTCTCCTTTCAGTTATGTTAATTTTATTTACATATTTATGTGCTCTGATGTTTGCTGCATATTTATAATATCATTATATAATGGCATTCTTCTACTTGTTATGGTTTTTGACTTAAGTTCATTTAAGTCAAATGATCTTTTATATATATATATATATAGATAGTGTTTTTTAATATATATATGTATATGTGACTATATATACTCACATAAACACACATATATATAAATATATATGAATGAGGGTGGCCATGCATACATACATACAGACACACACACACACACTCTCTCTCTCTCTCTCTCTCTATATATATATATATATGTATATTATATATATATATAAATATATATATATAGAAGATGACACACACAGATACATACATACACACACACTATATATATATATATATGTATGACACATACACACACATTTTATATAAAGTGTGCGATCTTTTGCATTAGAATTTTTTTTTTTTCCATCTCTTCCCTTTCAGCCTGTGTGTCCTTAAAGCTAACATGAATCTCTTTTAGGCAGCAAGTCATTTTGTCTTGCTTTCTTATATATTTATCCACTCTATGTCTTTAGTTTGGAAAATTTAATCTATTTACATTTAATATAATTATTGATAGGTAAGTACTTACTATTGTCATTTTAATTGTTTTATGACTTCTACAGGTTTTTTTCTTTCCTACTTTCTCACTTGCCATCTTCCTTTGTGATGTGATTACATTTTGTGGTAGTATGCTTGATTCCTTTCTCTTAATTTTTTGCACACCTAGTATACGTTTTTCCTTTGTAGTTACAATGAGGCTTACCTAAAATGTTTTATACTGACAATATCCTATTTTATGCTAATAAAACTTCATTTTGGGGGGTTAATTCTTCTTGGGGGGTTCAACCGATTTGGGACATTTTTGAGACAGTCTCACTCTGTCACCCAGACTGGTGTGCAATGGCACAATCTCAGCTAACTGCAACTTCTGCCTCCAAGGTTTAAGGAGTTTTCATGCCTCAGCCTCCCAAGTACCTGGGACTACATGTGTGTGCCACCAAACCTGGCTAATTTTTTTGTATTTTTAGTAGAGACAGGGTTTTGCCATATTAGCTAGGCTGGTCTTGAGCTCCTGGACTCAAGTAATCTGACTCCCTCAAACTCCCAAATTCCTGGGATTACAGGCATGAGCCACTGTGCCTAGCCTTTAGCTTAATTTTGATTGCATAAAAAGCATTATACCTTTACTTCTTCCCCTCATTGATATTTAGGTTATTGATATTATGATTTATATGTTTTTCATATTGTATATCTAATAACAAATTATTGTAATTTTTAATATATTTAAAACATTTTTATACCAGAGGTGAAAATTGTTTATGTGCCATATTTAGAATATTACAGAATTCTTATTCTGATTATATATTTTCCTTAGTGGTGAATTTTACACATTAATGTGTTTTATGTTGTTCATTAACATATTTTCATTTCAACTTCAAGAACTCCTTTTTGCATTTCTTGTAAGGCAGATTTAGTGGTGAACTTCCTCAGCTTTTGTTTGTTTGGGAAAATCTATTTCTCATCTCTGAAGGACAGCTGAATTTTGTATTCTTGTTTGACAGTTTCTGTGGTTTGAATTTCACCTCCAAAACTCATAATAAAATTTAATTGTCATTGTACCAGTATTAAGAGGTGGGGCTTTTAAGAGGTAATTGGGCCATAAGTGCTCTGCCCTCACGAATGGTTTAATACCATTATCCTGGGAGTTGGGTAGTTTTGGCGGGATTTGGCTTTTGACAAAAGGGTGAAGTTCAGCCCTTGTATTCTCTTTGTCTTGTATGTTTCCTTCTGCTTTTCACCATCTTCCATGAGATGACATTCACCAATGCTGGTGCCATGCTCTGAGAACTTTCCAGCCTCCAGAATCATGATCCAAATAAACTTCAGTTATTTATAATTTAGCCAGTTTGACGTATTCTCTTATAGCAACAGAAAACAGACCAAAACAGAAGTTTTTCTTTAAGTATCTTGAATATATCATCCTTTCCTAGTCAGGTTTCTTCTAAGAAATTTGCTGATTGTCTCATAGATACTCCTCTGCATGTTATGAGTAGCTTTTTCTCTTGTTACTCTCAATATTTTCTCTTTATCTTTTGAAAATTTAATCATAATGTGTCTTGGTGTAGACCATTTTGGGTTCAACCTATTGGGAAATTTTTAGTGTGATAAATCTTGATGCCCACTTCTGTCTCAAAATTTGGGAGGCCCCTTTCCTTTTCCTTTTCCCTTTCCTTTCCAAATGATCTTGCACTGTTACCCAGGCTGGAGTGCACTGGCATGAGCTTGGCTCACTGCAACATCTACCTCCTGGGCTGAAGTAATCCTGCCACCTCAGTCTCCTGATTAGCTAGAACTACAGGTGTGTGTCATCAACCTGCTTAAATATTTATTTTTTGGGAGAGATGTGGTCTCAATATTATGCTCAGGCTGATTTTGAACTCCTGGACACAAGTGATCCTCCAACTTTGGTCTCCCAAAGTGCTGGGAGTATAAGTGTGAGCCACTGCATCTGGGTGTCATTATTTCTACAAATAAGCTTTATATCTCTTCTTCACTCTCTTATATTTCTGAAGAATATTATATTTTGTTTCACTTGATGGTGTCCCATAAGTGCCGTAAGTTTTTTTCACTCTACATTCTGATTTCTTTTTATTCCTCTGACTGGATAATTTCAAATTTTTGCTGAGTCCACTAATTCTTTCATTTCCTTGATTGAATCTGCTGTTGAAACTTTCCTAAATTTTTTCAGTTTAGTTACTATATTCTTTAGGATTTTTAAAAAATGGTTTTTATTTCTTTGTGGAACTAATTTTGTGTGTTGTTTTCTTAATTTTGTTTAGTTGTCTATCTATTTTTTCTTGTACAGCTAGTGCTCGACTTACGACCACGATTGGTGCCGACAGACTGGTCGTAACACAATTTGGTCATAAGTTGAGTAGGCTATGTGCATGTGGAGATGGTAGTGCTGCCGGAAGCTGGTCCACACTGTCGTACACCCAGCTGGGCAACGTTTGCACTGCCAGATGTGGAGCAGTCGTGGCTAGCGATTGTGGTCGTAAAGTCGAATGGTCGTAAGTTGCATAGGTCATAAGTCGATCAATACCTGTAGTTCATTGAACTTCTGAATTCTTTTTCAGTTTATTTATAGATCTCCATTTCTTTAGAGTCAGTCATTGGAGCTTTATCAGATTCCTTTGGTGGTGTTTTCTTGATACTTCATAATCTTTGTACCCTTGCATTTCTTTCTGTGCTTTTGAGGCAGCAGCCACCTCTTCCAGCCTTAACAGTTCATATCAGTGGAGACAGACCTTCACCAGTCAGTTTAACTTTGGGTTCTACATGGACTGGCTGTTAGTGTTCATGATTAAGTGTGGCTGTTTATGCTCTCTAGTCGGTGGGGCCACTGCCTGCACCCTGAGGTGGAACTGCTGTCTGTGCTTCATGGTTGGGTTGGATCATTGGCTGGGTTCTGTGGTCAGGAAGAGTTGGACTCTGCATTCAGGCAGGGCTACTGGCTGGGCTCCTTTGTAGGGTGGGGATTTTGACTGGCTTTGTGGTCAAGTAGGGCTGCTGGCTGGACTGCACAATCACTTCTTGTCAGATGTTGTTGCAGCCTGTGCTCCTGGCTTTGTGGTACTGTTGTTTAAACTATATATTGGACAGGGCTTCAGGCTGGGCTCTGATATCACCCTTGGTTGGATGGGGACCCATGAAGTGCTCCCTGACTGGGTGCACTGCTTGCCGACTGTCACGTTCAGATGGAGCCATAGACTAGGTTTTGTAATCGGTGGTGGTCTCAGGATGTGCTTTGTAGTTGGGCAGGCCACAGGCTGGGCTCCATGTTTGGGTAGGGGCACAGGCAGCACCATGTGTTGGTGCTGGGTCACTGGCTGGGAACCTGATCTAGGTAGGACTACTCACTTTGCTCCATGGTCAGTCAGGGTCACTATGAACTCCCACATTGGCTGGGTTTGTAGCCTGTGTCCCACATTTGAATGCGGTTGTAGTCAGAGCTTCAAGCCTGTGTTGGGTTGTTGATCAGGATCCTTCATGAGGCAGGGTAAGAGACTGTGCTCCACAGTTAGGCAGAGTCACCAGCTGGACTTCCTGCTTGAGTGGGGCTGGGGGCTGGGCTCTGAACTTGGGAACGGTCACTGTTTGGGCTTCCTGGTCAGGCCAGGCCAGAGGCAGTGCTCTGCAGTTAGGTATGGTTGCTGGCCGGCCTCCGTATTTGGGCAAAGTCTTAGGCTGGGCCTGAGGCTGAGCAGAATTGTTGTGGAGGATCGTTGGTCAGTTGGGGCTAGAGGCTGTGCTCCACTGTTAGGCAGGGTTGCTGGCTGGCTTTCCTGTCTTGCAAGAAACTTAGGCTGGGCTCTGAGGCTGGCATCCACAGCCAGGCTGTTCCACTTGCTAAGGATGCAAGCCAAACAGACACTGCCTACCATACTTCCTGGCCAGACAAATTTGTTGGCTTTGGTTTGCAGGTGGGCAAGCTGCTGGCTAGTTTCTCTGATTGGGTGCCACTGCTAGTAGGAATGCAGTGTCACTGCCAAGATCCATGCAGTGACTGCTGAAGCCTTGACCACTTCTTTGCTTCTAGATGACCCCAGGTGGTCTAGTCCTGCCAATTCCCTCAGTGTTCTCTGTGACATGGGACATAGCTCCTATGGACTTTGGAATGTTGTTTGAAGCTGGATATCCACTTTGGCTTTCTTTTTCACACTGAAGAAGTCATGGGCCCAGGGGAACTCCATCTATTTTGTGATGGCACTTGGGGGAGATGTGTTACTGCAAAGTGAAACTATTGCTCTTACCGTTCTAATGAGGCTGTGTATGTGTGTGTGTGTGTGTGTGTGTGTGTGTGTGTGTGTTTAAAGGGGGTGCTTCAGCCTCACCCTTGGGTTCTGGAATTTTTACAAGAGCATTTTTGTCTATGGATAATTACTAACTGAACTTTCTGTGAGGTAGTACAGGTATTGATCGACTTACGACCTATGCAACTTACGACCATTCGACTTTACAGCCACAAGCGCTAGCCACAACTGCTCCGCGTCTGGCAGTGCAAACGTTGCCCAGCTGGGTGTACGGCAGTGCGGACCAGCTTCCGGCAGCATTACCATCTCTGCGTGCATATAGCCTACTCAACTTACGACCAAATCGTGTTACGACCAGTCTGTCAGCACCAATCGTGGTCGTAAGTCGAGCAGTAGCTGTATATAGCCAAGGACCTCTCATTCTGCCTTCTTGCATATGCCACCTCTGTCCTGGGATTTAATTTACCTTCTTGTACGTTGGGAAAGATGGATATCCAATGATCCATTAAGGGCTAAACAAAAGTAAGTCTTCATGTATGGTAGAAACAGATATGTAAATTTAAATAATATTTCTATCAAGGCAAAAAACTATTAAGTAAGCAAGTAACTAAAATCACAGAATGTTGAAAGCCTAAAAGTTACTTTGACATTCCACAATTTCTGTATGCCTTTTTTTTGTGAGAATTAGAGGTAACATTTGTAAAGACTGTTCATGGTGCAAAACAGCATCTGAATTTCTGTAGCTCACAGAAAGAGAAGCATTTTTCTCACAGAGGTATATATTTCAGTATTTAAAGAGCCTGTAATTTCACAAGTAAATATTATTTGCCAGCACCAAGAGAAACAAGCCAGAACTAAAACCTTTACATAAAAAAGAAAAGGTAGTGAGATGGTTTTAATAAATGGGATGAGGGATGTGTAATGTGTTTTCACCTATAAATGTTTTGGGGTGCTCGGATAGTAATAAAAAGGATGAGGTAAAAGAGACTGGGTGGAAGGAAGGGAGTCCGTTTAGGTCTCTCTTTGGATTTAACAGTTGAACTGACATGTACAGAATAAAAAGCAAGCAAAGTAGAAAGAAAGGGGTCCTGGTGAGGTGTTTAATACCCTTGGGGTAAAATAGAGCTTGGTGTTTTCAGGATAAGGGGCGAGGTCAGTGAGTTGGAAGCTTAGACAACCAGGATAAAGGAGATACAACATGAAACCTGGAAGATAAGTAGATGTCAGATAACATAGCATCTGAGGACATGGTAAGAAGCTTGAATTTTACTACAACAGCAATGAGGAAAACCTAATATTGTGTGCTCAGTAACCTCTTCCACTGAAAAGAAAATTAAGAGTCCCTCAATATTTCACATTACTTTTGTATAGGACGCTGAATGGCTGCCTTGAGTAGAATCAAGGTTGAGCCTCAGAACTGAAATAGAGATGAAATCTATCTTCAGTCCTTCAAACCATTCAGATATCCCTGGAAACTACATAATCAGTTTCAGCCCTACCAATCTACCCACCAAGGACAATAAATCTGTAATGGTCATGAAATCATCCAGAGTCCTCCTTGCCTCATCCCACTTTATTTATCTGCTCCCCAGCCCCCCTGATTGTGCTAATGGACACATTTGGTTTGAATACTCAGCTTTCACAACAGGACCTCCTAAGGACCGTTCTCAGTTATCTGGACCTTTCTGCTTCTAGCCCTTTTTTTTCTTAGAGACCCTAGTGCTGAAATTCTATAAATTATACCTTAACAAAACCGGTATAATTTAGTAAAATATAGATGCCTTTAACAATATGATACATATACTCTCACACCTGAACCACCATCAATGGAATCTTCTCCATCCTGTATGTCAGGTAAAACATTCTGCTGCCCTAGGTACTTGAACACCCATTGGTGACCCACCTACCAAGGTCTAAAAGCATTGCATCCCTCCCAGCTCTTGAGGAGAAGGGCACCCAGGGTAACCTGAAAAGGCATCTCTTTCCCACTCTGACTCTCCTCCTCCTTCCTTAAATCCCCAGGAAACTGTTGCATCCAGAGCCGGAATATCTGAAGGGCTGTCGGAGGAGAGGGGGCAACCTGTACGTGGTGACAGACGCTGTTGAACTGATCAGTGATACTGTGCTGTGCGGCAACAGTAGTATGAATCTTTTTGGGAAGGCTTCTCTTTGGATTACTTATGGCAAGGTATAAATTTGTCCTGAAGTGGGATTGAAATACAAAAAGGTACAGCCAGTCCTGTCAATTAAGCTTCATTTTCCAGGGGGCTCTGGACTCATTCCCAGGGATTACAAGGGGTGGAGTCATTATTTCCCACTTCTCACATGTCAGTGTATCCTGACTTCTGATCTGAGAGTATATCCTAATAGCTTCCATTACAGTGTTTTAATACAGGGGGCCATGCAGTATTGACAAAAATCAGAAATATATTTAATTATTTAATATTGTGTTTTGCTTTGGTTAAATGATAAATTCAGCAGAATCTAGATGTGTGGCTGCTGTGTTATATACAGTCTAGTTTTATGGCTGGAAGAAATGAGGGACCACTAACACCAAATCCCAGTTATCAAAGTACTTTAAGCTCTAAGAAAACCTGATAAATGTTTCAAGGAGTGAAATCAAAGTATCTTCAAGTACATGTGACTTATATGAGTCATTCACAATAACCAAGTATCATATTTTTAATATGAATAAATTCATTTATCAAATATTCAGATCAAGTATGGGTGAAAGACATATAACGTTTGTGTGTGTTATAGTGTGCTTTTGAACTATGTCTGCGTAATTGGTCCTCACTTAAAAGCTTTAGAAACTAAAGAAAAAAACCTGATATGTGTACTAACTTTCCTAATGCCAGTGAATTACTACTAAAAAGTAGACAAATGGTAACAGACCCTGGAAAGCAGGAATAGTGGACTGCCACCTGCAGCAGGGGAGTAATTTTAGAAACAAGAATCCCCAAAATGTTCAATTGGAGGCACTAGCTACCTCTGAAGATAGGGTATAGGTGGGACTGAAAGTAAGAAATATTGATTGGAAATCTTTTTAAATTTTTAAAAAATGTTTATGGATATATAGAAGATATAAATATTTATGGGGTACATGAGATATTTTGTTACAGGCATACAATGTGTAATAATCATTTTAGGGTATCTTTATAAAGAACATTCAGAGCCCAAATCCATTCCCACCTCTGCACAGCCAGGCACCTACCCTCATCCACTCTGGCAGAAAACCTTCTGAAAAACTTATTCACTGTGGGCTCTAGATTTAGAGAGACTAATTACAATGATGGGTTGGGGTGAGAAGCCATATTGCAAAAGGGGAATAAGTGCATGTCCTCAATGGGAGTGAGGACATGGAGCCCTTTTCCCTACTGAGCTGCAGGCATCGCTTCCCTACCTTTTCCACTCCCACAACACACAGCTTAGGCAGGAGATTAAAGAACTATTTCCTAGGAAAGTTAACCAGTACAAAAGAAATAACTGAAAAAAACCCCAACAACTGGGGACTCCAAAGAGATAAGCTTAATCCCTGCCTGGTTGCCCCAAAGTGAAACCTCTACTCAACATACCCTGCCAATGCACGCTTAACAGCTTTCCTGCTTCACTCGTTTGTAAAACAGAAAAAAAATCACAGACACTTGAGGAAAGCCTAAAACACAAAACAAAAACACTTTGAAATCAGGAAATTGGAGGAAACAAAGATGACGTAGGGAGGTAAGAAATACTTGATCCCCCTAAAGAGATGATATTTTGTTTCCATGAAAGAATAATGCTCTGTAAAAAGGGTATTTATGGCTCTTATAAATTAAAAACAGATAGTAGAAATTTATTATTCTTTTTCTTAAATAGAAGAGTCAAAAAGCAAAATCAAAGAAATTTCCAGGAAAGAGTAAGCAAAAGGACAGGAGAATATTCATAAAAAAATTTGGAGGCCAGGCACACTGGCTCATGTCTGTAATCCCAGCACTTTGGGAGGCTGACACAGGTGGATTACTTGAGCTCAGGAGTTCAAGACCAGCCTGGGCAACATAGTGAGACCTTGTCTCTACAAAATATAAACAAAAAATTAGCCAGGTGCTGTGGCACATGCCTGTAGTTCCAGCTACTTGGGAGGCTGAGGTGGGAGAATTGCTTGAGCCTGGGAGGTTGAGGCTGTCGTGAGCCGTAATTGTGCCACTGCATTCCAGCCTGGAAGATAGAATGAAACCCTGTCTCAATTAAAACAAAACAAAACAAACTTGAGGATCAGTCAATGAGATTTAACTACTCCTGAATAATAGGAGTTCCTGAAGGGGAGAACAAAGATATAATGCAATGGGGAAAATCTTTCAGGAAAAAATACAAGGAAGGTTCTGAGACCCAAAAGAATGTGTTTCCAGAATGAAAGTGTCCACTGAAGGCATGATTTCATAAGTCAACATAGATTCATACCACAAAACGTTAAGTGTGAATTTATAGAACATTTACCCCAAAAAGAAAACCATAGATATTTCTAAAAGGGAAATAAAGTCATATTCCAGAGAATTCCAGCCTTCAATTCTATGCCCAGTCAAAATATCATATATGAGAGGTAAAATAAAAAATGCCTTTAGATGTACAAGGTCTCAAAAAAATGTGTCCCCCATCTGCTCTGGAGAGAATGAGTAAAGAGACAGAGAAGGCACAGGGACATCACATTAGCTGATAAAGGAAAGGTTGGGAGTGGAGAAAAGCAGTTTTCCCCAAGTATAAACAGTGAATATTAACTTAAACTTTGAGATATGAATATTTTAGGAAGATAGAAAGGAAATAAGGAATGAGGGAAGAGAAGGAAAACAAATTCATCATAATCAAAAAGAGAATAAATAGATATACTTAAATCTGGAAAGAAAGAAAAACATTGCAATATCAACATGAAATTGAGAAATGGGAAGATGAGAACAGGTTGAAACAAGGAAGAAAAGCAGTGATTGGAAATCGGAAGGCAGCAGTAGGGAGGATGAGAGCAGGGAATGCTGGTGTTTTTCCTCATGAGCTTTCTAGAGCCATCTGACCTTTACAATGACATGCATTTAATACTGTATTGTCTGGTTTCTCTCCTCAGGGTCAAGGTCAAGGAAAGATTTTCAGAAAGAAGGAGAAGGGACTGACTCTGAAGAAGGGCATGGTGATGGCATATAAGACAAAGCAGCTGATTTTTGAGAAAAAAGACAGGAGTAAGCAAAGCTCAGCGAGGCAGATGGGGGTAGAGAGGGGTGTCTGTTTCTCCTGAGAGAGAAATGAGAGGAAAATAACCATAATGTGCAACCTTTCCTGTTCTGCCTATCCAAGGAAATGTATGTATATTTCTTACTGTCCATCCTACCACACAGAGGCACTTCCAAGCATGGACTGGCTGAAAAGTTGCTATTGGCAGATACAGAGACAGTCTTGTACAGGGAAAATAATCCAACTTGTTCATCTTGGAGTATTGATAGCACTGGCCAAGTCCAACCCTAATCCTAACCATCCTTATTCATTTAAGCATCCTCAGCAACTCATCAGCCACAGATGCTTAACCAAGGTTACCCATAACTCCATGTTAAGGTCCTATGAGGCAACAGCAGAATCACAAACAAAACTGCAGACACAAAACCCTAAGAACATGAGGTTGAGTTTTATCTGCATCTTTCCCTCCTTCACCAGCCTCAAAATGCACAGTTCCTGATCACACACTTTGGGTTCAGACTCCCTGTGGGCAGAAGCATCTGTGTCAGTTGCATGCCTGGGTGTGATGGTGGGTGCTGGGAACACAATCGGCTCTCAGAGTCCTTGTCCTCTCCCTTCCCAAATGCTGAGTCCCAGCTGAAGCTCATTCTAACACAGATTGAGCTCAGCTCCCCCTTCTCCCACACTCACTCTCACACTCTACTGCCTAAAGTATCCTCACGGCAACATGGCCAAGGGAGTGTCCTGATGTCAGTTACCTCTCATCAGTGGCCATAGACAGGATGAGGCCGAACTCTCCCATCTTTCACAGCTAGTGGATTCTGGCTTCTGGAAAACTGACCATATTCAAAGCAGCTCTCTCAGGAGGAGAAGGGGTGAGAATGGGATTTCCACTTTCAGGAGAGGTCAGAGACTCTTGCTGAGGGCACCAGGAGATGGTGGCCCTATTAAAGGTCATGGTGAATTATAAGATGATTTTAATATATGTGATAAGATTATTTTAATATATCACATAATGTGATTTTAATATTGAAGGAAAAGAAAAGGAGCCCTAGTTTCAAAATATCATAATCATCAACAACAAATCAAAAATGATGTGATCAGATAAAAGGGGACTCCACAGGACATGATGTGGTGGTATCCAGATAGAATCAAATCAGTTTTCATTGGTGACCGAAGGCAGGTGGACTCATTGGAGAATAAACCACAGTGGTTGAAGTATGAATGCAAAGAGAGAAAATGGGGACCCAATGTGTAGATGACTCTTGAAGAAAGTTGGCTGTGAGGGGATGCTAGGTAGGAGGAGGTGGTCACTAAATTAGGTCCCATAGCTTAGGGAAAGGGATTTATAAGTTGGCAAAGACGTGAGCCTGTTGTCAGGCTACAGGAAATATCCTGATGAACTGGAGAGGGTGAAGATGAATTGGAGTCAGTTGCATTGCTAGACATGTATCTCCAATCCTTGCATCAACTACGGAGAGAAGGTCTCATTTCCATTTTACAGATGTGGTGTCTGACATAGAAGAGTGCCACTCTCCCTGCTAGTAGTCAGAACATGACTTGCAGTCACTGCTGTGAGGTTAGTTTTTCCTCTAACTTCATTCATTCATTTCCTCTAAGCTTTTCAACACCTATACAAACTTTTTGTCTTTTTCATGGACTCTTTCCGCTGTTGAACACTTGCACTTTAGTGTTAGGTGAGTTTTAGACCTCAGCACATTTCTCTACATGGAATGTGAAATCATCCAAGAAGATGCCAGATTGGGAGTGGTAAGTAAGGCAGGTCAGTAAGAAAAGGGCAGCAGGAGGCAGTCCTAACCTCCTGAAGGTCAAAGGAAGCTGAGTTCCTTTACTCTATCAAGATAATTTCTAAATGTTGGATGGCAAAATGATTACCCAAAGTGCATATTTACATGCAGGTTCCAGGGCACCCTTCAAAGTGATTCAGAAGACACAGAGTGAGGCCAGTGGTCAGATTTAACAGCATTCCAGTGGTTTTGATACAAGGGGTTCCGTGGTCCAGGTATAGGGTATGGGAAAGACTCAGGCAGATATAACTCTCCTAATGAACTTCTTTTCCATTCAGCCATTCTCATCACAGATGATGATGAACGGAGCACCTTTCAAGATGGTGAGTTCCTAAGTCTGGTTTATTTTATTTTTATTAAAATTTTTTTTTGTGAGTACATAGTAGGTATATATATTTATGGGGTATGTGAGGTGTTTTGACACAGACATGCAATGTGCAATAATTACTTCATGGAAAAATGTAGTATTCATTCCCTCAAGCATTTATCCTCTGTGTTACAAGCAATCTAGTTATTCTCTTTTAGTTTTCAAAAAATGTACAATTAAATTATTTTTACTGTAGTCACCCTGTTGTGCTATCAAATGCTAGGTATTATTCATTCTTTCTAGCTTTCAAAAATGTGCCCATTAACCATACATATCTATCCCCCAGATTCCTCCCCATCCTTCCCAGTCTCGGGTAGCATCCCTCTGTGTTCAACTGTTTTGATTTTTGCATCCCACAAGTAAGTGATAACATAAGATGTTTGTCTTTCACTCCCTGACTTATTTCACTTAACATAATGACTTCCACTTTCATTTATGTTGTTGCAAATAATAGGATCTCATTCTTTTTTAGGGTGAATAGTATTCCATTATGTATAGGTGTCATATTTTCTTTACCCATTCATCTGTTGATGAACTCTCATTTTGCTTCCAAATCTTGACTATGTGAACAGTGTTGCAACAAACATGGGAGTGCAGATATCTCTTTGGTATACTGATTACCTGCCTATTGGTATATACACCCAGCAGTGAGATTACTGGATTATATGGTAGCTCTATTTTTAGTTTTTTGAGGAAACTGTTCTCCAGAGTGGTTGTACTAATTTACATTCCCATCAACAGCATTTGAGAACCCCTTTTACTCTGCATCCTCCCCAGCATGTGTTATTGCCTGTCTTTTAGCTATAAGCCATTTTAACAGGGGTGAGATGATATCTCATTGTACTTTTGATTTGCATTTCTCATATGATAAATGATGTTGATCAGCTTTTCATATGTTTGTTTGCTATTTATATGTCTTCTTTTGAGAAATGTCTACTCATATCTTTTGCTCATTTTAAGTCAGATAATTAGATTTATTTCTATAGAATCATTTGAACTTCTTAAATATTCTTGTTATTAATCCCTCTCGAATGGGTAGAGAAATGGGTAGTTTCTCTGATTCTGTGGGTTGCGTCTTCACTTTGTTGATTGTTTCCTTTGCTGTGAAGAAGCGTTTTAACTTGATGTGATCCCATTTTTCTATTTTTAGTTGCCATTGCTTGTGGGGTGTTTACTCAAGAAATCTTTGCCCAGACCATTGTCCTGAAGGTTGCCTTAAAGTTTTATTTTAGTAGTTTCATAGTTTGAGGCCTTAGATTTAAGTCTTTAAATGATTTTGATTTGATTTTGTATATGGTGAGAAATAGGAGTCTAGTTTCATTCTCTTGGATATGGATATCCAGCTTTCCCAGCAGTATTTATTGAAGAGACTGTCCTTTTTCCATTGTATGTTCTTGGCACCTTTGTCAAAAATAAGTTCACTGTAGGCACATGGATTTGTTTCTAGGTTCTCTATTTTGTTCCATTGGTCTGTGTGTCTTTTTTTTTTTTTTATGCCAGTATCATGTTGTTTTGGTTACTATAGCTCTGCAGAATAATTTGAAGTCAGGTAATGTGATTCTTTTGGTTTTGTTCTTTTTGCTGAGGATAGCTTTGACTATTCTGGGTCTTTTGTAGTTTCATATAAATATTAAAATTCTTTTTTCTTTCTGTGAAGAATGTCACTGGTGTTTTGATAGGAATTGCATTGAATCTATAGATTGCTTTGGAGAGTATGGACAATTTAACAATATTAATGATTCCAATCCATGAACATGGAATATCTTTCCATTTTTTTGTGTCTTCTTTAATCTTTTTCATCAATGTTTTATAATTTTTGTTGTAGAGATCTTTTACTTCTTTGGTTAATTCCTAGGTATTTACTTTTATCCCTATCATCAATGGGATTAGTTTTTTAATTTCTTTTTTAGAGTGTTCACTGTTGGCATATAGAAATGTGAGGTCATGTTTTCCTGGGTGATCCTGATCCTTGTAGATATTTTGTGATATCTAGGCATTGATGAGTTAGGTATTTATTGTAGTCTTCTTAGTCTAGGCTTGTTTGTGCCTGTCCTTGAGAAGGCTTTCCAGGTATTCAAAGGGAGTTGGACTCCCTGTTTAGTATCTCTGTGGTTGTTGCAGATTCGTAGAGGTTCTGCTTTGGTGGCCTTGAATAAGATCCAGAATAATTATCTAGATTTCCAGGCAAAGAATCTTGTCCTTTCCCTTACTTTCTCCCAAACAAACGGAGTCTCTCTCTCTCTTTGCTGAGCCACCTGGAACTGGGAGTGTGGTGATGCAAGCACCCCTGTGGCTACTACCACTGGCACTGCACTGGGTTAGACCTGAAGCCGGCCCAGTGCTGGGTCTCACCCCTGGCCTGCTGTAACCACTATCTGGCTACTACCTGTGTTCACTCAAGGCCCTAGGGCTTTACAATCAGCAGGTGACAAGGCCAGTGAGGTTTTTGTACTTCCCTTCAGAGCAGTGAGTTTTCCCAGGCCCTGGGTGGGTACAGAGATGCTGTCTGGGGGCTAGGGATTGGAGTCAAAAACCTCACAGATTTACCTTATGTTCTACTCTACTGCTGCTAAGCTGTCCCTCAAATTACAAGACAAAGTTTTTCCACTGTTCCTTTCCCTTTTCACAGGCAGGGGAACTCTCTCTGTGGCCACATTATCACTGACCCATGGGGAGTCTCTGCCAGGTCACTGCATATGTTTGCTGACAGCCCAAGACTGGGCTTATCCGTCAGCTTATGGTAAATGCTGTGTGGCCTGGGTCTCACCCTTTAGGGAAGTGGGCTCTCCTCTGGCCCAGGGCAGGTCCAGAAATGCTGTTAAAGAGCCTAGGCCTGGTCTGGAGGGACCCGAGAGCCTGTTTGGTACACTGTGTCACTGTGGCTGAGCTCGTACCTAAGATGCAAGACAAAGCTTCCTTTACTGTTCCCTCTGCTTTTCTCAAACAGAAGGAGTCTTTTACCACTGCCATCACAGCTGGGAATGTGCTGGGTCACACATTTAGTCAGCACATCTCAGAGCCCAAGGCCCACTACATATATATGGATACTGCTGCTGGCTATTTAGGGCCCAGTGGTTCTTTATTCAGCAGGTGATGAATTCTGCCAGGGCTGTGCTCCTCCATTCAAGGCAGTAGGTTCCCTTTTCACCCAGGGGTGTCTAGAGATGTTATCCAGGAGTTAGGGCTTGGAATGGGGGCCTCACAACTCTGCCCAGTCTCCTATCTTACTGTGGCTGAGATGGTTTCCAAGATGCAGGACAAAATTTCTGTGCTCTTTGCTCCCTTCTACTTAACCAAAGGGAATGACACACTTTCATTGCTGTGAGCTGCCCTGCCTGAGATTAAGGGCAGGGTAGCACAAGCACCTTTTTTTTAGCGACCCCAGCTAGTGTCTCTCTGGGTCATGTGTCACTCTAGTCCTCTGGCTCTGAGCCCAGCTCAGCATTAGAAATTGCCTAAAAATTGTAGTCCTCATGTCCTAGACTGACCTTTAAGTTCTCCTAGGACTCCAGAGCACTTTGGCTGGCATTAGTGAGGCTTACCAGGAAACTTGAGTTCTGAAAGAAGGAATGGGCAATTCCCCTTTTACTAGGTCTGGCCCAAATGCTCCCTTTGTGCACTGGCACTGATGAGCTCAGCCTGGCTCTGCGCTCTGCTATGACAAGGCAGCACTGAGTTCAATGTAATGCTACACAGTCACTGTGCCCTCTCTCTCCCAAGTGTACAGAATTTCCGAGAGGCTAGGGTACAGTGTGGCGATGAATGAGGAATGGCTACGGTCATTCACTACCATCTCTCCAACCCTCTTGAAAGCCTCATCCAATGATATAAAGTTAAAACTGGGTACTGTGATTGCTCACCTGATTTTTGGTTCTGTGATGGTGCTTTTCTTTGTGCAGATAGTTCTTAAAATTTGGTGTTTGGTGTTTGTATGAACCATGAAGGCTTCTGTTGCACCATCTTGCTCATCCTCCTCTGGCAGTTTTTTTTTTTTTTTTTTTTGCCTAGAACTTAGGCACTACTTATCCCTGACCCCCTTTGGATTCCCACAAAAGCCCTGCTTGGGCACAGCTGCCACAGACCCACAGAGAACACTCCCCCAGTCAGGCTCCTCCATTATCTCCAACTGTCCCCTTCCTCTGACCCAGTTACTATCCCCCAGGGCCACAGGGAAACCAGACTTTCTCATTTAAACATTGGGATAGGCGTGAGTTTGTTGGGGAAAGAGGCTGCCTGGGGATCCATCTCCCTGGGGAAGTTTTTCAACCGAACTGATGGTTCATGTGAGAAAAAAGGGGAGGAGAGAAAAGTTAGAGGTGAGACCAAGAGGGAAATAAGTAGCAGAGGAAAAGTAGGGGTAGGCTAACGTTTGATGAGTAAAAGCCTTTCTTTCTCTTTCCAGAGGAATTTGCGAAACTGCGTTACTATAGTGAGGAAATCCGCCAACTGCATTTTCTAAGTGAGTGGAACCTGGCCCTCCCCTCCCAGGACAATCTGCACAACAAAACCCCACCTGATTGCCTTTGCTGCTACTACCCAAGATCCTGGGGTCTGGCCTCCTGGGATAAGGGCAGGAGCAGATAGAGAAGAGGGGTTCAGGAAAAGCAGGGCAGAAGGCCGGAACAATCCAGTATTTGAGCCTCTTTGGTGAGGAATTTCTTTTCTCTTTTTATCATACAAACTAGGTGACATCCTCCCAATAGGTGAGTGTGAATTTGCTGGAGGTGAGGGCAGGGATCCCATCCTGCACACAGGGGTAAGTAAGGCAGATTTCCCCTGCCTTGCCTTTGCCACCATTGTCTTAGGGCCTGGCCCTTGGTCATGTGGAATGGGAAGGGTTCAGAAAGGCTAGATAATGGAGGGATGCACGGGGATGGAGGCAGGAAGAAGTTAAGCAAGGGGAAGGAAGTGGTAGGAGAGCAGAATCCTTCAAAACATCTCAAAAGCAAATTTGGTGGGGGATGAGGAAGGGAGATGCTGACTTGATTCTCATTCCAGGACGAATAGAAGAACCTTTCTGGCAAAGTGAGTATTTATTAAGGGAGACCTTGGGGCTTCTGGGTGGGAGCTGCAAGTCTGAGCACCCAAACTGGTAGTTTTCATGCCAGTCAGAAACTGAGGTCCACTTCCAAATTTACACTTTGCTCATGAAACAAACATTTATTGAGGACTTAATGGACACTGAGCATTATTCTGAACCTGAAAATTATGGCAGTGAACCAAACAGACATAAATTCTTGCCTCTTTGGAGCTTCCAATCCAGTGATCCCTCATCTCAATCAGATTACCCTGAGGGCACCTGGTGCCTCCTAGGAGAGACAGAGAGCCCCAATATGCAGCCTGAGGTTCATTCTTCATCGACATTGAGGATTCTGGCAAAATTGCATGATAATAAGGGTAGCTTATATGTGCCAAGTGTCTTACATATATACACTCTGTCTTGTTTTTTTGAGATGGGCTGTTGCTATGTTGACCAGGCTGGTCTTGAACTCCTGGCCTCAAGCAGTCCCCCCATCTCATCCTCCCCAAATGCTGGGATTACAGGCATAAGCAAGCATGCTTGGCCTACATAAACTCTTTTAATACTCATAACATCTCATTTAACAAACATGGAAACTGATTCCAGAGCACCCAGGATTTTTGCCTCTAAAGCCCAATGCTAGATTTTACAGTATTCCTGACATGTTCTAGACATGACCACTTTGTCATTCTCTTCCACCTGCGATGACGTCATTTCAGAATCTCAATCTCTGCTCCCAGTATTGTTTCCTCCTTTGAGAGCACTGGATTGTCCATCTTTTTAGCTTCTTGTGACAGCTTTGTTCCCAGAGCTCAAGCATGCCATCAGCAGAGACAATTTTGGTTAGCAGCTGAAAGGGATGGAGGAGTTCGGCGCATATGCAAACAGGCTGTCATTCCATGGATGTTCTAATTGAAGAATTGTCCCCACTTTCTGGTTGGTGTTGATGCCTGAGAACAGATTTCAAGCATCTACAAGAGGAGGTTTCCCAGAATACAGAGGCACTGGCCCAGCTCTCAAAGGATGTTCAGGGTGTCGTGTTCTCTAGTATCCTGGCCATGCTCAGAGATGGAGAGGATCTGCAGGACCTGATGTACATGGTGAGGCGTTCCACAGTTGCATAGGTCTGGTAAAAGCTGTAAATGGGATTGTTTGGGAGCTATGACTACCAAGTTACATGGGGGAGGAAGAATAAGCAAGATGCCAGGGGGATGAGAAAGACTGGGGGCTCTGGCACCCAGGCACACTGGGCCAGGATGTGTCAACCCCCACATACTGAGGCTGCTTGAAATCCCCTGGGAGAGGTAGAGAACCCTTACCCCTACCCTTTGGTTATCACCAGTAGACACAGGCAAATAATATAACATTACTGTTATTAGTATTATTATTAACAATAGTACCTGTCTTCTATAGCTGAAATTGGACAGCTCAGGTCATTTGGCTGGCCCTGGTAGTTCCATCCTAAAGATACTTCAACAGGATTCAGAGCATGCATTGTCTAAATCAAAGGAAGCCATTCTTTATCTCTTTGAAGCCATAATGGGTAAGAGTAATTAAAGGGAAGAACGGGAGAGTCATAAGGTTGGTCCCCAGAACCCCCAAAAAGCTGTGTTATATGCCACATCTCCAAAGCCCTTTGAATGCCATGGTCTTTTGTCCTTACATCACAGCTCTCTCTAAGATCAGAGGGCTCACTGTGATAACTTGCCATATGATACAGAATGAATTTAAGGTCTAGGAAGTCACCAGCTCATGTTCATCCACAGATCACTGGAGGTGGGTGATTTCAGCCTTCAGCCCTTGAATCCCATCCTTTTGTCCCTCTTATTTAGCATCCTGGAGACCATTCTCAAGGACTTCCCAGGGCAGAGAATTTGATCTTCAAGTCTAATGGGTTTATTCCTCTGTCTTAGAGTTATTCTCTCAGGGGGTCTCCTGCTTTAGAGTAGGAAGAAAAATCTGGATTCTTCACTACTGTCTTTCCCCACATGTTCTCCACCCTCAGTGCTGACTGTCATCCAACACGATTTGCTGGCCTATTCCATGGAGAAGAGGATCCTGCTTCAGCAACAGGAGCTGGTGAGGACGTCCCAGGGACCAGAAGTTCAGGGAAGGGGATGAGGAAACCAGAGTTAAGAAGAATGATTCTGAGGAAAGAAAGATGATACAGGTTTATGCCAAGAGAGGAGTCCTGATCCCAGGGTGGCCACTGGGAAGTCCCTAGTTGCAGTGTCCTTCTGGAGACCTGACCCAGTGGGTAAGAGTCTCCCTCAGGAGGGTCTCAGTTTCCATGGCAATCCCTGCAGCATTCCCCAGCAGGTCTAAAATAGCCACATAGGAGTACAGGACTTTAAGGTCTAAGGGGATATAATATTCCTGCTCTAGTTACACTGTTACCATCTGCTGATCACTCCTGCTCTAGTTACACTGTTATGATTTGCTAATTTCTCTATTTTTCTCTCTCCAAGTATATGTATATATAAATACATACCTTTATATGCATATACCATATACATACATATGTGCATATACATTTAAAAATAAAAACACTTACCACTATTCTACAAGGGGAGTTTTATTTTCACCTTCACAGACATGGAATCTGATTTCCAATAACTTGATCTGCTGATCATAGGATACGACCAGCATGTTACTCCTGGTCCTCTGGATCCCAAAGCTCTTGTTCCTTCTATTATCCTCCATGGGACCCTGGCTGCTGGGGTAGAAGCCTTCTTTTCCTGATCTTAAAGGCTGGTCTGTAGAATCTGATCATCCTTCTTCTAGGTAAGGAGCATCCTGGAGCCGAACTTCAGATACCCCTGGAACATTCCCTTCACCCTCAAGCCTGAGCTCCTTGCCCCACTCCAGAGTGAGGATTTGGCCATCACCTATGGCCTGCTGGAGGAGTGTGGCCTGAGGATGGAGCTGGATAGCCCCAGGTCAACCTGGGATCTAACCGTGAAGATGCCCCTGTCTGCCCTCTATGGTACTCTGTCATTGCTGCAGCAGCTGGCTGAGGCCTAAGCCCTCCCTGATGGGCAGTCAGTCCAGAGATGCTGGCCCCTGCCCAGTCTATGCTGTGAGTATCTTTAGGGGTGCAAACTCTGCTCTTCCAGGTGGAGTAGAGACGGCCATGGGTAGAGACTTTAGGAAATGTTTTGGGGGTGGTGGAATACTCTATATATTGACAAGGGTTTATATATTTATCAAAACTCCTCAATAGTATGTTAAAGATGTAAGCATTTCACTATGTTTAAATTTTCCTTCAAAATAATAAAAACAAATACTGACTCTAGTTCATGGTATGCGTTTTGAATTGTTTTGGGCAAAGTGTACCGAAAATGTTAGACAACTTACATTGAAATGCAACAAAAAGTAAGTTGACTTGATAATAGACAGATATGTGACCAAAGAAATGTGATAAAGTATTAATAATTGGGGAATATGGGTGAAGAATGTAGAAGAGTTTTTTTTTTTAACTCTTGAAACGTGTGACTCTGAAATTGTTTCACATCAAATGTTAGGCCCCAAATATGTGTGTTTGTGTGTGTGTGTATGTGTATATTCCTCAATTACTAACATTTTGTCACATTTTCTTGATCATGGATCTGTCTCATCCTGTGCTCTCTGTGTCATTTGCTAATGCCACCTGGCCTTCTGAGCTGCAAGCTGGGAGTCCACCTCGACTCGTCTCTCTCCTTAACCCCCGATCAACACAGTCCAGCCAACTCACCATCGCCCTCCTCTTCTCACCTGGACAGCAGGTCCAGTGCTCCCAGCTGATTTTCCCACCACCATCTTGTTCTCTTCAAATTCTCCATAAATCCTAGTGGCTCATATCACAGCAGGCATGGGGAATAATTAAAAAAATGCAACCTTTATGTGTCACTCCTCTGCCTAAAATCCTTTAGAAGCCCCCTGTCATCTAGAATCATCAACCAAGATTTTAAACATGATGTCTCATCAGAATCACATTGGCCTGCATTTTCACATGACAATAATCAAGTGAATAATCACCCATTCACTCCAGTATATTCCAGTAATCCCTATTGCTCACATCGTGTCTCACTTTTAGACAGTGTTTACTTATTTTCTGCTAAAAAAAAAGAAGGCAAGGAAGTGAATTCTCCCATCTTGCTCTTCTACCATCTCCTATCTCCCAATTATTTTATTATTTGTAAATTGCCAAGTAGTGTAACCGTATTCCTCATGGTTGTTTAGTGTTAATTCTTTATTTAATTTTTTTTCTTTTGAGACAGTCTCACTCCGTCACCCAGGCTGGAGCGTGGTGGCATGATCTTGGCTCACTGCAACCTCCACCTCCCAGGTACAAGTGATTCTTGTACCTCAGCCTCCTGAATAGTTGGGATTACAGGCATGCACTATTACACCCGACTAATTTTTGTATATATTAATTTTTTGTAGAGATGGGGTTTCATGATGTTGGCTAGGCTGGTCTTGAACTCTTGGTCTCAAGTAATCTGTCTGCTTTGGCCTCCCAAAGTGCTAGGATTACAGGAATGAGTTCACAGACTATTTAAATTTATTCATTGGTAACTAACAGTCGTTTTATTCCTTGAATGGCTGTGATCAAATAATTTTTTCAGTAGTGCTTCACTCCTCAAGTCCCTTCATATTTGAAAACTTTTGCCTCTTGTCTTTATTCTTGAGGATCTCCTTGGAGAGAGATTCTAGTCAAACTTCTTGCCCTCAGTCTTTTGTGGCCATGCAAAGGTCTCCTGTTGACTTATTGATACTTTGAAGAAGATCAAGGCCAGTAAAATTTTCTCAAACTCTCCACAAATACATCTAAATGTATGCCTGAAGAATTGTTTCTTCATCCTTGAAGTTAAGCACTTTAACCAGGCAATACCTGTGTCTCAGTCACTCTGTGTCACTTTTCCTGGGACACTGTGCCTTTTGAGCTGCAGATCCAATTCAGGAAAATTTCCTGTTATAATAATAAAATAGCTTTTCTATGTGTTAGGTTCTCTACCTCACAGATGTCAGTCGTCCTTTAGGATTCTCCATATATTATCTTGCCTAATTCCCGCATCTTTGATTTTTCTTTTTCATCTGCATTCTCTGAGATCATAGCAGGTCTTTCCTCTATGTCTGAAGCTCAACTCTCAGTATAATTCCTTTCCACTTTATCAGTTCAGATATGGTGTTGTGATCTTCAGTTCATTTCCTTAACTTTGCAGTCTCTCTTTTCACATATTTCTATTTTACCTTTGCAACTTTGAGGTTTTGCCTTATTAAAGTATTTCTCTTAAATTCTTCTATGGCACAAAACAGTTCTTTTTCTTGAGCTGCATTTTCCCCCTGAATTGATTCCTTCACACTCTTCTTTTCCTGTAGTGTTTTGTCTGGAACCTCTGTCGCCCCCCTACATTTTCCCTGGTAATGCTCATCGCAGCTCTGCCCAAACTCTATTTGTACAAAGACAATAGGGTAAATGAGTTTTTCTCAACTCTCTTACCGATTAAATGAGATGGCTTCTGTTCCTCTGCAAACTATGGATTGAAAACTGTGTTTTCCAGTGCTTAAGGTCATGGCATGTGGAAGGGAAAGAGGGCTCACCTGGGGCTTTGGCCAGTCTTGGATGATCGCCCGGCCTCTCTTGCATCTTCTATGATTTTAAACATTCTCTGTACCTGAGTTCCCTTACCTCATAAAGGGATTTTACCCTTTTTGAAATGACTTCTGGCATCAGTGACCTGAATTCATATAAGGAACTCGGGTCCTTTGGTCAATCCTTGTACTGATTAGACTGTGGGATCATCATGGCAGGTGATCTGAGGTCAGATTTCTTCCTTCAAACTAGGGTGAATGAAGTTGGCCCTTCATTATTGGAGGAACAGCAGGGGCTCCCATCCCAAACCCTAGGAGTGTTGCATTGAGAACTTTTTTTGGCCCATGAACATCTGCTTTATTCACTCCATTTCTTTATAAGCATTTAAAGATTTCCACCCTGCTGGGATGAGATCCCTGACATCCTTTCTCTCTCTCCTTTATTTCACCTTTTTCATGTTTCCCCATTTTCTTAGGAACTACACCAGTCTTCTTCCCTGCCCAAGTTTCAGCATAACATTTCCCTTTGGAAATAGCTTTGAGGCTAGTGGCTATATATCGGGTGGGCCAGAATCTGAACTTGATCCAGCATCAGGATCTTCCCCAACACATTCTTTCTGTGAGGACCCTGAGTCCTGGGGCAGTAGTCAGACCAGCCAGAATCTAAGCTTGGCTTGCTATTTCTTTCATTTTAGCTATTATGGATCGCAATAAACAAGGACTTGTATATTTTCCTCTTTCTTGTTACTTTGCGTTTCCTGATGCATACAAGGAGCCAGCTTTCTTAGGAGTCGGATCTCCCTTTTCCAAATTCCATTGCTGGCCAGGCTCAGTGACTCATGCCTGTAATCCCAGCACTTTGGGAGGCGGAGGTGGGTGGATCACTTGAGGTCAGAAGTTAGAGACCAGCCTGGTCAACATGGTAAAACCCTGTCTCTACTAAAACTACAAAAATTAGGAGTGGTGACATGTGCCTGTAGTCCCAGCTACTCTGGAGGCTGAGGCAGGAGAATTGCTTGAACCCAGGACATGGAGGCTGCAGTGAGTCAAGATTGTGCCACTGCACTCCAGCCTGGGTAACAGAGCAAGACTCTGTCTTAAAACAACAGAATAAAAAAAAAAGAAAAAGAAAAATTCCATTGCTTAACTCTTATCAGTTAAGAGTTAGTATTTAGAAAACAGAGATCCTCAACTTCTATCGTAACTGATCATTGCACAGCTGCAATTTTATATCACAGGTCTCTAGGGACTAGGTAGCCATTCAGGAATCAATGTTTATTAATCTCTCACCCTTTTATTCTTTCTCTTCCCAAAGCACATGTTTCAATGAGTCAGAGTCACTGTAGCCAATACTACTTTTGTGAGATCAGAAAACAACTCCTAAAATTAACTACCTGGAGTGAGGCTAAATTTTACAGACTCAGGGCACTGACCTCACCTCAGACACCAGCCACAAATTTGGGAGTTCCCAGAACATCTTCACTTTTTACCAGCTGACTACAAACTTGGGGTTTCTCACTAGACCCTCAGGTTCAGTAATTCACTAACGCGACTCACAGAACTCATTGAAAGTGTCATACTTGCATTTATATTTTATTATAGCAAAACAATACAAATTGAAATCAGCAAAAAGGTTGAGTTGCATAGAGTGAGGTCTAGGACGTTCTAATATGTGAATTTTTTTTTAAATATCTTTTATTGTATATGTTTAAGGTATACGACGTGTTATGGCACACATAAACAGTAAAATGTATTAGTCTGGTTTCATCCTGTATTAGTCTGGTTTCATGCTGCCGATAAAGACATATCTGAGTCTGGGTAATTTACGAAGAAAAAAGAGGCAGGCAAAGAGGGGATGAGAACCAAATGAAGAGGGAAACCCCTTATAAAACCATCAGATCTTGTGAGACTGATTCACTGCCATGAGAACAGTATTGGGGAAACTGCCCCCATGATTGAATTACCTACCACCCAGTCCTTCCCATAACATGTGGGAATTATTGGAGCTACAATTCAAGATGAGATTTGGGTGGGGACATAGCCAAACCATATCAGTTACTATGGTAAAGAAGATGAACATAACTGTGAAATTTCTATGTCCTCAGGGACAGTTCAGCCTCTTGGCACATCTAGGTATACAGAATATCGTCCATCAAGAAAGCTCACCTGAAGCAGGGCCCTCAGCATGTTGGTGCACGGAGGAGTGGTGTATGTAATTAAGATTTTATATTTCAAGTCTATAGTTTTTACAACGTAAATGATAGGAAGTAAAACTCCATTTTGGTAAATCTTGTCTGGTGGTGATATGCAGAAAGTACAGTTCTAAGCTATGTCCTCAATGGACTGTATATCAGATTCCTAAGATTAAGAAGGCTGGGTATGTGACTTTTGTGAATATTAGAGGAGGCAAAAGTAAAATAAATGCATTGTGAAGATTGTTAACTGAATGGAATGTGACTATTCTGTGTGTCAGTTCTGGGATGTTGCTTAGAAGTTATAGGTGTGGCAATTCTGTTAACACAGTCTCTCCTCCTTCCGGCACTTTACTTATTCCTGTAAGCCCACAGAAAGTAAATGGGAAGGGAATGGGTTTTGGGCAAGATTTTTTTTTTGTCCTTTTGCTTTATCTTTAGAATACTGATGTAAGATTGGATTACATAATATATGCAAGGTGCTTGACAGAAAGGAAGTGTTAAAAACATTAATTTCTCTTGTACCGATGTCCAGACTCCCACAGCCAGGCAGTTCAGAGGTGCTTCCCAGGGTTCTGGCCCTTGGACTTGTCCCTTCTCCTGATGCTGACGTCTGCCTTTCTTGCTGTCTCATGCTGACATGACTCTGGCATAAAGCTGTTGGGTGCTGCCCTGACTTACCCCGGGTGTGTCTTAGAGAGGCTGGAGCTCTGGTTTTGCCAGCTGGGAGCACGTGGTTGCAGGCACTTGTCAGACACTCTCTTGCAGAACAGCACCCTGATGCAACTGAATCTGAGCAAGAACTGCCTGGGAGATGAGGGAGTCAAGTTCCTGTGTGAGGCCTTGGGTCACCCAGATTGTAACCTGCAGAGCCTGAATTTGTCAGGTTGCTCTTTCACAAGAGAGGGCTGTCAAGAGCTGGCTACTGCCCTCAAGCACAATCACAATGTGAAAATCTTGGACGCTGGAGAAAATGATCTTGGGGATGATGGAGTAAAGCTGCTGTGTGAGGCTCTGAAACCTTCACATCATGCTTTGTACACACTTGGGCTGGCAAAATGCAATCTGACGACTGCTCGCTGCCCACCTCTTGTCTCTGTTCTCCATAGCAGTAAGACCCTGGTCAATCTGAACCTTCTAGGCAATGAGCTGGATCCTGATGGTGTTAAGATGCTATGTAAGGCCTTGAAGAAGTCAACATGCAGGCTACAGAAACTCGGGCTTCAAAAAGACTTGCACAGAGTAGTGAGAGAGGAGATACAGACGTCACAGAAGGAGCACTGTCTGAAGGTCAAGTGTACTTGGGATTTTAATGACCTTGAAGACAAGTGGTGGTGGTGATGCCACAGGGCTTGACCACGGATCTTGGAGTAAAGCCACCAGGACTTCCTGGCCTGTGTGCAGTTCCAGTGTCACCATCATGGGGACAAATGAGCTGTTCCCTGCAGGAGGCTTCAGTATGGTCATTGGAAGTGGCCCGTTTCATGCCCAGGTCTGGAATTTGTCTAATACTGTGTCTCGTCCCCAAGATCATAAGTTGGCTGTGCCTTCAGTCTTATTTATGTCCTCCTCAGTATGTTTCTAATTCTTAGAGGTGTGGAGAGAATTGAATAAAGCAAGGGATATAAGAATAAAAAAAAAATTTCTGGTTTTTTGAGTTAGCCATTTAACACTATAAACTTTCCTTTTAACATTGGTTTTGCTGCATCTCAGAGATTTTGGTATTTTGTATCTGTTTTCATTTATTTCAAGGAATTTTTTGATTTCTGCCTTAATTTTGTTTACCCAAAAGTGATTCAGGGGTGAGCTGTTTAATTTGCGTGTAATTGTGTGCTTTTGAGAGATGCTCTTCTATTTTTATTCTACTCTAGTCCCGGAGTATGGCTGGTATGATTTCATTATTTTTTGAGTTTATTGAGACTTGCTTTATGACTAAGCCTGTGGTTGATCTTGGATTATGTTCCATGTGCAGATGAGAAGAATGTATATTCTGTGGTTGATGGGTGTATTCTCTAGATGTCTATTAGGTCTGTATTAGGGTTCTGTAGAGGGACAGAATTAATGAAATATGCGCACACACATGCACGCACACACACACACACACACGAGTTTATTAAGTATTAACTTACATGATCACAAGGTCCCACAATAGGCCGTCTGCAGACTGAGGAGCAAGGAGAGACAGCCTGAGTTCGAAAGCTGAAGAACTTGGAATCCAATGCTCGAGGGCAGGAAGCATCCAGCACAGGAGAAAGATGTCAGCTGGGAGGCTAGGCGAGTCTCACCATTTCACATTTTTCTGCCTGCTTTATATTCACTGGCAGCTGATTAGATGGTGCTCACCAGATTAAGGGTGGGTCTGCCTTCCCCAGCCCACTGACTCAAATGTGAATCTCTTTTGGCAACTCCCTCACAGACACATCCAGGATTAATACTTTGTATCCTTTAATCCAATCAAGTTGACACTCAGTATTAACCATCACAAGGTCCAAATGGTCAAGTACCAATTTAAGTACAGAATCTCTTTGTTAATTTCCTGCCTCAATGATCTGTCTAATGCTGATAGCTGGTGTTGAAGTCCCCCACTATTACTGTGTGGCTAAGTCTTTTTGTAAACCTTGAATACTTGTTTTATAAATTTGGATGCTCCAATGTTGGGTATGTATCTATTTAGGATAGTTAAGTCCTGTTGAATTGAAAACTTTATTATTATATAATGCCCTTATTTGTTCTGCTTGATGACCATTGGTTTAAAGTCTGTTTTATCTGATAGTAGAATAGCAACCCCTGCTCTCTTGTGTTTTCATTTGTACAGGAGATCTTTTTCCAACCCTTTGCTTAGAGCTTAAGAGTATCATTACATGTGAGATGGGTCTCTTGAAGACAGCAGATGGATGGGTCTTGTTTTGTTAATCCAACTAGCCACTCTGTGACTTTTAAGTAGAGCATTTAGACCACTAACATTCAAGGAGCTGGCTACTTTGTAGAAGTGGGGTTGCTTTGTAGGATCTGTAGGCTATGAGCAGGTATTGTTCTTTCATTTCCAAGTTTAGAACTCCCTTACAGATCTTTTATAAGGGTGGTCTAGTGGTAACAAATTTCTTTCATGTTTGCTTATCTGGAAAGGATTTTATTTCTTCTTTTGCTTATCTAGAAAAGATTTTATTTCTCCTTTGCTTATGAAGTTTAATTTGGCAGGATATGAAATTCCTGGTTTGAAATTCTCTCCTTTAAAAATGTAAAAATAGACTCCCAGTCTCTTCTGGCTTATAAGGCTTCTGCTGAAAAGTCTGGTGTTAACCTGGATGGGATTCCCTTTGTATATGATGTGACCTTTTTCTTTTCTTTTCTTTTTGCAACAGAGTCTTGCTCTGTTGCCCAGGCTGGAGCACAGTGGCACAATCTCAGTTCATTGCACCCTCCACCTCCTGGGTTCAAGCAATTCTCCTGCCTCAGCCTCCCAAGTATCTGGGATTTCAGGTGCCTGCCACTGCACCCAGCTAATTTTTGTATTTTTAGTAGAGACAGGGTTTTGCCATGTTGGCCAGGCTGGTCTCAAACTCCTGACCTCAGGTGATCTGCCTGCCACAGCCTCCCAAAGTGCTGGGATTACAGGTGTGAGCCACCATGTCTGGCTGTGACCTTTTTCTTTTTCTTTTTTTTTTCTTTAGCTATGTTTAAGGTTTTTTTTTCCTTAGAATTGACTTGGGACATTCTGGTAAATATATGTCTTGGTGCTGCTCATTTTACATAGTGTCTCACAGGTGTTCTCTGGATTTTTTGTATCTGAGTTTTTTTGTATCTTTCTACCAAGATTAGGGAAATTTTCTTGAATTACTTCTTCAAATGTGTTTTCCAGGTTGTTTGCTTTCTCTCCTTTTCTCTCAGAAATGCCAATAATTTGTAGGTTTGGTAGCTTTGCATAATCCCATATTTCTCAAAGACTGTTTATTTATAAAAACTTTTTTGTTTACTTTTGTCTGACTGGGCTATTTCAAAAACTGGTCTTCAAGCCCTTGCTGAAATTTTTTCTTCTGCTTTGTCCATTCTATTGATAAAAGTTTCAATTGTATTTTGAAATGCCTTAAGTGAGTTTTTCAATTCTAGAAGCTCTGATAGATTTCTTTTTAAGATGTTTATCTCTTTCTTCATTTCCTGGATTGCTTTATAAGTTTCTTTGTGTTGATTTTCAACCTTGTCTTGGAACTCACTGAGCTTCCTTGCAATCTATACTCTGAATTTTTTATCTGCCATTTGTGAGTTTCCGTTTTGATTAGAGACCATTGCTGTAGAGTTAATGTGATCCTTTGGTGGTGTCACTACATTCAGATTTTTTGTGCTGGTTCCTTCTCATCTGGAGACCCTGGCACTTCTAATATTTGTAGTTATTTTAGTGTGGGTAGGAGTTTTTTTTTCTTTATTTCCCTATAATAGTATTATTTTTCTTTCCCTTTTCCCCTTCCCTAAGGGGTGTGACTGTAGAGAATGCTGGGTAGGGTCTTTTGGCTTTCCTTCTATAGCCCTGTGTTATTCTTTCAGCAAATTTTATATTGCACTGTGAAGTTGGATCTACAAGCCAGTAGATGGTGTTTATAGATAAGAGCTGGTGCAGCCAGTGTAGCTAGGTATATACTTGATCCTTGTCTACTGGCAGAAGCTCTGTGTTGCCCCAGACAATCAACTGATTTGTGGAATGCATAGTGGTCTGAGCTCCCTGCTCAGGGAAGCTGGGGGGAGGTGATGCTCATTGGGGTCCACCTACACGTCTCCTGATGGCAGGCACAAGCACCTGTGCTGAGGGAGAATCCAGTAGTTGACTACCAAGCACCCAGAGGTGTGCCTAGGTGTGGAGCTGGAAAACCTCCTCTGTCCCATGTTCTCTCTATGGTGACGGGGGCAACCTAAACTGTAATCCAAAAGAATGCATGCTCCAGATGCCTGGAGATCGGCCTGGCTATGTAGCAGAGATGACTCCTCTGCATCAGGGTCTCTGCACAGAAACAGTGTGGCAGGTCAGGCTGCTTATCAAGTTGAGTGAGTGTTCCAAGTACCTGGAGGTCTGCCTGAATGTGGAATAGAGAGGGCCCTTTGCACCAAGATCTCTGCACAGGAGGAGTGGGAGACTCAGGCTGCTGATTTGGGCAAGCAGGTGCCCTGAATGCCTAGAGATCTGCTTGGACATAGAGGACTGAGGACCTTGGTGTACCACAGTCTATGTCCAGGATGGATGGGGAGCTTAGGCTGCTGGTCCAGGCCATGTATGCTCTGAATGCCTGGATTTCTGCCTGGGGGTGGAGTGGAGAGGGTCCTGCTGTACCATGATTTTCAGAGGAACAGTCTGGGCACCCAGCAATGGCATATGCAGGTGAGTTCCAGGTTGCCAAGATGGCCCTGGTTGAAGTCTTGCTGCCCAAAAGAAACTGCGGCTATAGCAGATTTCCTCTTGCCCCAGATTTGTGATAGAAGAGAACACAATTCTAGAACCTCCTGCTGAGGCACTTTCCACAGCTCTGACTGTGGAGGCTCCTACCCCAATCCAGAGCAGCTGCTCCAATCTCTTACCCATTACTAAAATGCCTGTGCAGTCATCCTGCTGGGCCACTAAAGAATGGATGACTTTGTATGCTATTAAAAGTGGCATCCTGGTCTCAGTCCTGAGTCTGGGAATATGTCTGTAGCTTTTCCCATTACCATTCATTCACAGTGGCTTCAAACATCTCCCCACGTAGTTCCATGGTTTGAGGGAAACAAAGTGCTCTCCCTCGGCCTGTCTTTCTCGGATCCCTGTGGAAAGGTGAGTTACAGAGGTAGGTACTCTGCCTGTCTCATGTACTGGGGCTTCACTCACTTTTTTCAGCCATACACTGTCATGGGGGCTGTTTGCCGGCATTGCCTCCCTGGGATTTGGAATGTCCTTCACAATTCCGGTGGATTCCTATTTTCCTTCTTGTATTAAAGCTCACAGAGTTGATCTTTATGCACTGTCTTGCTCTTTCCAAGTGGCTGAGCCATGCTAAAAGCCTCTAATCCACCATCCTGAAAAAAAATTGTGTCTTTTCTTATAAGGACATAAGTCATATGTACTTATATACCCATTGTAAGTCATGGATTTAGGGCTCACTCTGATCCAGTGTGACTTTTTTTTTTTTTGCCTAAATACATCTGCAAGGGCTCTATTTCCAAATAAGGTCACATTCTGAGGTTCTGGGTGAATGTAAATTTCCAAGTAAACTTTCCTGATTTCAGAGGCCATGTGTGTAAATAAATGAGTATGTGAATAGGGTTGTGTGTGTGTGTGTGTGTGTGTATGTGTATATGTATGTGTATGTATGTGAGTGGGAAGTTGCCAGAAGACTGAGATGTGGGGGTGTTCCATTACAGTCATTTAAAACACTATTCTGAACATACATATAAAATCTGAGCCACTGTAACTGGGTTTGTAGGCCGCAAGTTTGGGATCCTTCCTGGGCCAGAGAAATACATTTGAATTTATTCCAAGTAAAATTCAGTCATGGAGACTCTGACTGCTAAAGGCAGGGGGTGGGTGGGGGAGGACTGGATTGGAAGGTGGCATGCATGGAGGTAGGTACCACACTGAGGAAGTTTCTCTAATCTTCCAGGCATAGTATGGAATACTTTAAAAGACAGGAGCTTGAAAAGTAAGTGTATTGAATTATAGTTTAAATAGATGCCAGGAATACCTTGGAGGTAATTAAAAAAAACTTTATTGGTATATCAGATCACATCTTTGTGATTTTTCTATTAAATGACAGTGACTAGCTGTATTCTCTAGTAATTTTCCAAAATATGCCAGAAGGTGGCAGCATTGTCAAACAGCAGGATGCTTGGCGCTGCCTGCCACTCTCCTTTATTGGCTTTGGGACCGACTGAATTCAAGGCCATCTCCTCTCTCTCACCCGCTGCTCTCCTGCCTCCCCTCCTCCATGTCTTCCTCCTTGCTGGGTTAACATGGAGTGGGCTGGGAGAAATGGGGCATCGACAGAGGGCCTAACACTGGTCTCCTTTTACATTAATATCCTCAGAATAGAACCTCCTTCTTAAAACACTACATTGATTGTATTAAATATCTCCCTTAAAAATCTCTGGGAGGTAAGACCAGAATGATGAAGAACTTAGAACAATTTTCTATATTTCAGAAAAGCCATGCCTTGGTAAGATGTCAACTACGTATGCTAGGATCATTATGGAGTCTGTGATAAATCTGATTGTCTCATGCTGAGCAAAGACCTGGGTTGGGAGTTTCAAACATTTTTCCATAAGCAGAGAAATATTATCTCTAAATCAATTTAACCAGTTACTCTCTTTCAAAACATTGGAATCTTGGTTAACACACAAGAAAGCAAGGGTGGTGAGAATCTTGGGATTCATTATCTTGGTGGATACAAAGGTTGTCTTCATTTAAAAGATTTCTGATTAAGGCAGTAGGGCTAACCAAAAAAACCTGGATTTGGAGTTTGCAGCCTCCGGTAAATAATTCAAAATATTTGAGCTTCATTTTTCTCAGTGCATTGGGTTGCTATTGACACAAATTAAATAATGTGCATAAAAAAACCTAGTATAGCGTTAGCACATAGTTGATGCTCAACCAGCTTTTCTTGAATGAATGGAATTAACAGCAATAGCAATATTGAATTTTAGAGGCCTGCTGTTTACCTGATATTGTGGTCATGGCAAGACTCAAAGGCAATGAATGGAAAGAAGAGAAGAATATGACTCTTTGATCTGGGACATTTAAATTACTATTTTTAATTTTTAGATCTTAGGCAATTGAACACATTTGAAACTGCCCCCTGGCTCTGGAGGGGGCAGATAAATAACTGAGATGCCAGATCCGATGTCACTTTTCTTACATACCTCACAGCATGTGGCAGAGTACACAATATCAACTCTGGAAATTGAGCCATTAGAAGGAAAGGAATGGATGAATGTGTCTTTGATTTGAATACAGGTAGTAACCTCATTACCTGAGGTGGCAGGGAAGGGCAAATCTTGCTTTTCATCTATACCAGCTTTATTGTCAGGGAACAAGACAAAGATTTGCTGTTATTATTCTCCATCTCTTATTTGAGGACACGTATTTAGCCTGTGCTCAAACAGTCAAATAAGATACTTGATGGTGAGAGGGTGTGTGTGAATGTGAAGGGGGTAAATGTTAGCACCATGGTCTTCCTCCTGAGCTTTCTCAGGCCAGCAGGGGACAGGAGCAACCACAGCGGCTCAAGTTAGAAAGGGGCTGAAGGGTTAACTTGTTCAACTGGACTTGTATTTTCAAATTCCTTTTATGATGTGGCTTCAGGAACACTTCAAGAAAAACTCCAAGTAGGGCTTGACATCTTGGTCCCCTGTGCCACCTTGCAATGCCTTTTCCTTCTCATGAGAAGCTGAGCTTCTCAAACTATGCCCTTGGTTAATTATTCTTTCTTTGAATACTTCAAGGCCCTGTATTCCTTCTACACGTAGCTCCCTCTCACCCTAGTAAGGGAGGAGGATGATGTAAATTCTAATAACATTTTCCCCCATAATTTTCAATAGTTCTTTTTGGATAATTATGCTAGTTTTTTTGCTAAAAGGCATCATTTGATTGAAGAATTATACTACTGTTTCTGGATGTGAACCTATATAGATTTCTATAAAAAATTAGGGACCAGCTTGTCATTGAGTGAGTTGTTACTCATTGTTTATTGGATGCATACAAGATACCAGGAATACAGGAGTGGATAATACAGAGTGAATAATACAGGAGTGAATAAGCCCTCCAAGAGTTTGTATTTTAATAAGCTGTCATCTCAAACAAGGTGAAAGAAGATTGTATTATCTCTTGCTGCATAACAAATCACCCTCAAAACATAATGGCTTGAAATAATAAACATTGGACTTGTATTTTCCTCTTTCTGATGGTCAAGAATTTGGGAATGGCCTGCCTGGGTGGTTCCGGCTGAGGGTCTTACATGTGACTGCAGCTGGATGTTGGTAAAGGCTGTGGTCATCTGAAAGCTTAATGAAGGAATCTGTTTTGAGGATGGCTCTCTCACACGGCTGTGGGCAGTAGGCCTTAGTTCTTAACCATGTGGCCTCTCCATAGATGTCTTGAGTTCCCTCACAACATGGCATCTGGCTTTCTCAGAGTGAGTGATTGCCTCAGGATTCAGTGAGCCTGGCTTTCCCCAGAGGCCACAGTTGCCTCAGGATGCAAAAGCAAGCCCTTGCACCCACATATTAATTAGTTAATTCAACAAATATTTATTGAGCACCCACTATCTTCTAGAAGTTCCAGCTTGAAACATACCTCATTCTTTTCTCACTAAGAGTCTGGAAAAAGTAAAATACTTTCAGCTTAGTTAAAAATTGGAAGGGCTAGAGTTGTAATATTTTTTGGAGTCATTCATAGAGAAATACACCATCTAACCAAGGAAGGGGTACAATCCAACCAGTTGCAAATAAACAGTGCAATTGTATTGGATTCAAGTGTGCTCTGGGTCTCTCTTTATTTTGGAAATCCTTGTGCTTTTGTGATGATTGCCTAGCAACCAGAGCTTTGCTCAGTTCACACCAGGAGTGTTTGAGCAGAGTTGCTCAATAGCATTAAAATTCTCTGGGTCTCCCAAGCAGTAGGAAAACTGCTAGATGCTGAGCCCAGATGGCCACCTAGCAGTGCAGAGGGTGAGCATCAAGGTGGGAAGACCCTGGAGGGGGATAGAATTTTTCTAGGTTGGGAGGAAGAATGTGCATGCGTGATGGTAGCTCTACCTGTGGTTGGCTAAGAGTGGCATGATTCACACCTAAGAATAGATAACATTTGTTTGAAAATGTTCTTGGTGTTTGCTTTCAGCAGTGCTTACACTGAAATGGAAATGACACAGAAAAGTAGAATCTGGTGAGTAAATCCCTCTTATTTGTGAACATTCTACAGTTTTATGATTAGAAGCTATCAATTTTAGAATTCCAGTGCATAGGTAATTTAAATCAGCTTACTTCTCAAAATTTGCACTGACCCCCTCCCCAAAATATGATTAGAATCCTTTTTAAAAATGTATTTTGAAAAGTTAAATCCATCTGTATGCAAGACTATGCTGTATGTAAGACTCTGGGTTAAGTGAAGTGAAAAAGATATTGTTTGGCACTTTACATTCATTTATTCAATAAATATTAAGGGTACAATTTTCCAGGTACTTTCTTAGGAATTGGAATATAGACCTCAGTAAAAGAGACACATTCCCTGTCCTTCAAGTATTACATTCTAGTGCGGCTCATGACCTACGAGGAAGAGAGAAAAACTCACATAGCTCTCCTGGGGCAGGAGAAGGGCCAAAGGACTCCAGCAGGTGAAATAAGGATTTTGACAGCTACACAGGAAACTCAGAGTTGCCAAATTCTGCCTTTCTGGATGCTTTGCTGTGAATTTCATCCACGACAGGTGAATTCTTATGTAACAGGCTTGTTTACAAGTTACACTAGCCCAAGGTGTCCAATTGGACTACCAGAAATAAAACTAACTCCATCACTCACTCACATTGATTATTCATTAAGGCTTCACCTCTTTCAAAACCTCTACCTCTCATTCAAGGAGGGCTCTGAAAGTTTTCACACATGCTTGGAAATTGCTATTCCCTGAACACTGTAGGGCTTCTAGTGAGGAGTCATTGAAGACTCATGAACAGTGGGAAGAAATAATCAAATGTATCTTAAGATTAATTTGCAAACAGGGAATAGACTGAAAGTGGAATGAAATTGGAATTAAGAAATACAGTAAAGAAGTATAGTGGAGGGATATTTTACATGTTTTTAATTTATTTTTGATCAACTAGCTGTTTTTTCTCAGTTTAGGGTAGTACCTCTTCAGTTCTGCTTTGGGGGACCATCTTTTCTACTCTTAGTCATTGTGATTTGGATGGGGTTGATCTAACCCCGACTCTGGGGATAGGGTTAGTGGCCTAAGTCTGGCCAAGGAGAAAACATACAGCACGTTGTATGAACAATCATTCATAGAATGTTAGCTGGAACCATGAGTGAGGCATTCTCTTACCAATGGGGTTGACAGTTGGTAGGATGTAAGCCCAAAGCTGTGTTTGTTATTATATAAGAAAAAGTAACTGAAAGTGCTGTCAAGTCAGAAAGAACTAGAGCAGTGATAATATGGAGAGTGATATTTGGTAACAATGAGGACCTGGATCCAGCCCTGTCTGAAGTCTAATTTTCAGTTACATTTGCCCACAAATTATTTTATTAAAGGCAATTTGAGTTGGAATTTCTGCCATTTCCACAAGAAGATCCTGCGCTAATATACTACAATATTGAGCAGTATCGAGGCTTTAACGCTAACAGTTGTAAAGTAATTAAAATCGGGGATGCTATTGAGAAAAATTACAAAAAAATGTGGTAGATGAAGGAGAGAGGAGTAAGGCAGTAGGATTTGCCAGCTTCAGCCAGATGATTACGAAGATGATGCTGTCTGTTCTTAACAGAAACAAAGAAGTCAGGAAAATGATTTGGAGTAAGGCAAAGGGGTGGGAGCGAAACCTACTTTAGATACGTTGAGTTGCTAGTGATGGCTGGGCATCTAACCTAGTGGTTGAAAATTTGGGACTGAGTCAATGCAGAGACCATTTCTAAAGTGGGAGGCGATAATTAAAAATGATGTAGTGAGTAAAATCATGTAGGGAGAATATGGTGGCTGGGTTAGAAATTGGCCACTGGAAGACCAGGTTTAGGATTCAAGAGGAAAAAGTGAAACCAACAAAAATGGATTCTTGTCCCAGTGTCTTTGCGTGTGGTGCCTTGATCCCCTGAGATCCACTACTCTTATGTCAGTCACTTCTCTGAGACGTTCAGATAGAACTTCGTCCAAGCCGTCTTCTCCTCCTGCCCCATCTTGTACACCCGAGGTTGGGCTTCCCAGTACCTATTTCAGTTTCCCACTGCACTTATCGTGTTTCATTTTCACTATGTCTCTCAGTCTGCTTCTGCAACAGACTTTGCTAGAATTTGAAACCGAATCTTCCTGATTCTAGAATGCATGCTTTTCTCACTATGTTTTGCTGTAATGATTTTTAGTCTACTTACAGTGTAGGACAATTGAGAATGTCAAATGAGATAATACATATGAAATTGCTTTGAAAACTACAAATTAACATGTAAGTATAAGCTGACATTTCTGTTATAAATGTTATTGACTATATATTTGTGTGCATTTAAAGTGATATTATTGCAAATGTAGATTGTATTTATGCACATGTGCATTAACATGTAATATGTAATAAAGTGTATATATACATATAGAATAACAATATTTTATGTATGTGGAATTATTCTTATATGTATATACATATATGATATATTTATGTGTATGTGGATGTGCATATATTTATTACAGTACTCAGGAGGCAAGTTATTGGCTTTTAAAATGTATTCTGTTAAATGAGAATTTAGACAAAAAAGACACTTTTTTTGATATGTCCTGATATCAGAACATTGTAAATACTCAAATTCATAATCTTGAATGTTGATAATAATAGTAATTATGTAGTGACATGTGAATTTGTGGTCTTTAGGCTACAGAGCATGATCACAGGCACTATTCTACTTGTTCTCATCAAAATACTGTGAGGGTATCTAATTTGTATATTGGGAAGTCTTGGCTTTGATGTTTGGTAGACTAGGGCTTCTACTCTGGATCCTGTCTAATTTCTAGCTTGGCTATCTTGAGCATATTATAATAGCTACATGATTGAGTGCCTTTTCTGTTCATATTCTTTTATATATTGTTTTAAATTTTTCATAGGGACTCATAACGGGTACGTGTTGTTCCCATTTATGAATGAAAGTACTTGTTATTGGAGGAGTTATGTGACTTGAATCTTTTTATTTTTATTTATTTATTTATTTATTTTGAGATGGAGTCTTGCTCTGTCACCAGGCTGGAGTGCAGTGAAGATATCAGCTTACTGTAACCTCTGCCTCCCAATTTCAAGTGATTATTGTGCCTCAGCCTTCTGAGTAGATGGGATTACAGGTGCATATCACCACACCCTGCTAATTTTTGAATTTTTAATAGAGACAGGGTTTTACCATGTTGGCCTGGCTTGTCCCCAACTCCTGGTCTCAAGTGATCTGCCTGCCTCAGCCTCCCAAAGTTATGGGATTACAGGCATGAGTCACCGTGCCTGGTCACTTGAATCTTTTCTAAATGTATTGAGTTGGCTGGGAGCAGTGGCTCATGCCTGTAATCTCACTTTGGGAGGCCAAGGTGGGCAGATCGCAGGTCAAGAGATTGAGACTATCCTGGCCAACCTGGTGAAACCCTGTCTCCAGTAAAAATACAAAAATTAGCTGGGCGTGGTGGCACACATCTGTAGTCCCAGCTACTCAGGAGGCTGAGGCGGAAGAATCGCTTGCACCTGGGAGGGGGGAGCTGCAGTGAGCTGAGATTGCACCACTGTGCTCCAGCCTGGCTACAGAGCAAGACTCCATCTCAAAAAAATAAAAAATGCATTGAGTTATTTTATTGCCCAGAATCTACCTCAGTAAGTATTTCATGTGCTCTTAGAAAAAAAATGTGTATTATGCTTATATTGAGTGGTGGATTTTATAAATGTTAATTTGGTCAAGTTGGTTGACAGTATTGATCAATTCTTCAGTTTCCTTACCAATTTTCTGTCGATTTGTTTGATTAATTACTGAGTTAGAGATGTTGACATTTTAAACCATAATTGCCAATTTTTCTACATCTCTTTTTGGTTGAATCAGCTTTTACTTCACATATTTTGAAACTCTATTAGGTGTATAAACATTCAGAATTGTTATGTTTTCTTGATGAATTGATCTCTTATTGTGAAATGAACATTATTATCTGTGGTAATATGTGTTCTGAAGTCGATTTTCTCTGAATTTAATATAGCCAAATGCAGATGGCTATATTTTCTTTTTTTAAAGTGTTTTTAAAATTATACTTTAAGTTATGGGATACATGTGCAGAACATGCAGGTTTGTTACATAGGTATACATGTGCCATGGTGGTTTGCTACACCCATCAACCTGTCACCAACATTAGGTATTTCTGGTAATGCTATCCCTCCCCTATCCCCCTACCCACTGACAGGCCCTGGTGTGTGATGTTCCCCTTCCTGTGTCCATGTGCTCTCATTTTTCAACTCCCACTTATGAATGAGAACATGCGGTGTTTGGTTTTCTGTTCCTGTGTTAGTTTGCTGAGAATGATGGTTTCCAGCTTCATCCATGTCTCTGCAAAAAACATGAACTCATTCTTTTTTATAGCCACATATTATTCCATGATGTATGTGTGCCACATTTTCTTTATTCAGTCTATCATCAGTGGGCATTTTGGTTGGTTTCAAGTCTTCATTATTGTGAATACTGCTGCCGTAAACATATGTGTGCATGTGTCTTTATAGTAGCATGATTTATAATCTTTTGGGTATATTCCTAGTAATGAGATTGCTGGGTCAAATGGTATTTCTTATTCTAGATCCCTGAAGAATCGCCACACTGTCTTCCACAATTGTTGAACTAATTTGCACTCCCACCAACAGTGTAAATATGTTCCTGTTTCTCTACATCCTCTCCAGCATCTGTTATTTCCTGACTTTTTAATAATCCCCATTCTAACTGGCATGAGATGGTATCTCATTGTAGTTTTGATTTGCATTTTTCTAATGACTGGTGATGATGAGCATTTTTTCATGTTTTTTGGCCACATAAATGTCTTCTTTTGAGAAGTGTCTGTTCATATCCTTCACTCACTTTTTGATGGGGTTGTTTTTTTCTTGTAAATTTGTTAAGTTCCTTGTGGATTCTGCATTTTAGCCCTTTGTCAGATGGATAGATTGCAAGATTTCCTCCCATTCTGTAGGTTGCCTGTTCACTCTGATGATAGTTTTAAATTTTTAAAAAACTTTTTGCTGTGCAGAAGCTCTTCATTTTAATTAGATCCCATTTGTCTATTTTGCCTTTTGTTACCATTGCTTTTGGTGTTTTAGTCATGAAGTCTTTGCCCATGCCTATGTCCTGAATGGTATTGTCTAGATTTTCTTCTAGAGTTTTTATGGTTTTAGGTCTTACATTTAAGTCTTTAATCCATCTTGAATTAATTTTTGTATGAGGTTTAAGGAAGGAGTCTAGTTTCAGTTTTCTGCATATGGGTACCCAGTTTTCCCAACACAATTTATTAAATAGGGAATCATTTCCCCATTGCTTATTTTTGTCAGGTTTGCCAAAGATCAGATGGTTGTAGATGTGTGACATTATTTCTGAGGCCTCTGTTCTGTTCCATTGGTTTATATATCTGTTTTGCTATCAAAACATATTATACTAACTATATAGTATATACTGGTATAGACTATACTAAAAGGTACTGTAGCATTGTAGTAATGTCAGGTAGTGTGATGCCTCCAGCTTTGTTCTTTTTACTTAGGATTGTCTTGGCTATACAGAGTCTTTTTTGGTTTCACATGGAATTTGAAGTAGTTTTTCCTAATTTTGTGAAGAACGTCAACAGTAGCTTGATGGGGATAGCATTGAATCTATAAATTACTTTGGGCAGTATGGCCATTTTCACAATATTGTTTCTTCCTATCCATGAGCATGGAATGTTTTTCCATTTGTTTGTGTCCTCTCTTATTTCCTTGAGCAGTGGTTTGTAATTCTCCTTGAAGAGGTCCTTCACATCCCTTGTAAGTTGATATCACCACTGATCCTACAGAAATACACATTACCATCAAAGAATGCTATAAACACCCCTATACAAATAAACTAGAAAATCTAGAAGAAATGGATAAGTTCCTGAACACATACACCCTCCCAAGACTAAACCAGGAAGAAGTTGAATCCCTGCATAGACCAATAACAAATTCTGAAATTGAGGCAGTAACTAATAGCCTACAAACTAAAAAAAGCCCAGGACCAAAGGGATTTCCAGCCAAATTCTACCAGAGGTACAAAGAGGAGCTGTTGCCATTCCTTCTGAAGCTATTCCAAACAATAGAAAAAGAGGGACTTCTCCCTAACTCATTTTATGAGGCCAGCATCATCCTGATACCAAAACATGGCAGAGACACAACAAAAAAAGAAAATTGCAGGCCAATATCCCTGATGCAAAAATCCTCAGTAAAATACTGGCAAACTGAATCTAGCAGCATGTCAAAAAGCTTATCCACCACGATCAAGTCACATTCATCCCTGGGATACAAGCCTGGTTCAACATATGCAAATCAATAAATGTTATCCATCACATAAACAAAACCAAGGACAAAAGCTACATGATTATTTCAATAGATGCAGAAAAAGCTTTTGATAAAATTCAACACCCCCTCATGCTAAAAACTCTCAATAAACTAGGTATTGATGGAACATATCTCAAAATAATAAGACCTATTTATGACAAACCGATTGCCAATACCATACTGAATGGGCAAAAGCTGGAAGCATTCCCTTTGAAAACTAGCATAAGACAAGATGTCCTCTCTCACCACTCCTAGTCAACATAGGCAAGAGAAAGAATTAAAGGATATTCAAATAGAGACAGAGGAAGTAAAATTGTCTCTGTTTGCAGATGACATGATTGCATATTTGGAAAACCCTATCATCTCAGCCCAAAATCATCTAAAGCTGCTGAGTAACTTCAGCAAAGTCTCAGGATACAAAATCAATGTGCAAAAATCACAAGCATTCCTATACAATAATAGAGAGCCAGATCATGAGTGAACTCCCATTGACAATTGCTAAAAAGAGAATAAAATACCAAATGCATCTTTCTTTTGATTGGTATTAATACATTATATCTTTCCCCGCCTTTCTATTTTTAATCTGTTTGTGTCTTTATATTTAAAGTGCATTTCTTGTAGAAAGCATATGGTTGCGTCTTCCTTTTTTCCACATTCTGAAATCTCTGTCTTTTAACTGGGATATTTAGTCCACTTACATTTAATGTGATTCTTAATGTAGCATGTTTAAGTCTATCATCTTGCCACTTGTTTTTAAATTTGCCCATATGTTTTTTCCTTTTTCTGCCTTCTTCTAGGATAAGAATTTAAAAAAATTTCTTTTTATCCTCTTTGTTGGCTTATTTGCTGTAACTATGTATTGTTATTTTAGAAGTTGTTTCAGGTTTACATAATATTATACTACTTCATGTACAGTATAAAAAACTTACAATAGCATAATCTATTTTTCTCCTTACAGCTTTATGATATTTTTGACACATATTCTACTTGTACATGTGTTATAAAATGCATACTACATTGTTGCTATTTTTGCTAAAATAGATTAATTTGTTTAAAGGTATTTAAATAATAAAAAATCATATATGTTTATTCATGCAGTTGCCACTTCCAGGGCTATTAATTCAATTGTGTAGATCCATATTTCCATCTGATGTCATATTCCTTCTGCCTAAATGATGATGTCTTCTTGTATTTCTTGTAATGCAGCTCTGCTGGTGAATAAATTTGTTTAGTTTTCATGTCTGTAAAAGCTTTCCTTTTGGCTTTGTTTCAGTTTGATTTTGAAACTTATTTAAGCTGGGTATAGAATTCTAGGTAGATAGTCTTTTTTTTCAATGCTTGTACTCGGGTTTTTGAGATTCTTGTTCTGTGGATTTACAGATTTTATAAAATTTAGACATTTTGGGCAAATATTTCTCCAAATATATTTTTTTTCTGTCTCCTATCACTCTCTTTTAAGGGCTCTAATTACCCTGTTTGAGCTGGATATTTTTGTGTTCTTATATTCTAAAGTCTTGTTCTGGGATGCAGTTAAGTTACTTGGAAACATATTTTGGAGCATTGCTCTGAAGTCTTTTTTTATAGGCTGGACCAGAACAGTGTTTAGTCTAGGACTGATTATTTTCCACTACTGAGTTAAGAAGACCCTCTGAGTACTGTCTACTGCCCAGAAAATCATAAGACTTTCACTTCTAGCTTGGGAAAGAGACACTGTTTATAAGCCTGTGCCATAATGTTTACATTATTTTAGTGGTTTCTCTGAGTATTACACTATACATACCTAAATGTTCACATCTATTTAGAGTTAATATTTTAACACTTCAGGTAAAGCATAGAGGCCTTACCAACATCCAGGACATTTTATCCTTATGCTTGGTGTTATGACTGACATATATATTATGTCTATTACATTGCAGACCTCCCAGACAATGTTAGACTTTTTGCTTTCAATAGTTATACATATTTTTAAGAACTTAATAGGAGAAAAATAATTAATTCTGAAGTTTTATTCCTTTTGATATAATCCCCCTTCAGCCTGAAGAACTTCTTTTGCTATTTTTTCTCAACCAGGTCTGCTGGTGACAAATCCTCTTAGCCATCTTTCATCTGAGAATGCCTGTATTTTAGAAGACTTTGGCCATATAATTATAAAATACATGCTTTTATTTGATGAAGATTTTTTATTTAAATTGAGTTCTTATTTTAGAGGAAAAAATTTGGACAAAATGAAAATTTAAATCACTACCATAAATGGAAAATCAGTATCACTTGCTATAACTAGATGACAACAATAAGATACACAGTGAAAATAAAACATTATTAAAGTCTCTTTTGCCTCCCAGGCACTGGTCATGAAAGAAGCTCTCCCTTTGAAACAAGTTCCCTTTGAGAAACACTGGTTGGATGAATGGATGGATGGATGAATGACTATTTCTGTCTTTTTATTCATTGAATAAAGATTTATTGAGCCCACATTCTGTGATGGGCACTGAACTATCTCTGGAGTTGCAGTAATCATGGGACAGACAAGGTCTAGGCCCTCCCAGCACTGGCAGCTCAGTGTGAAGAAATGGATCCTACCTTCACCTGAGAGTGGACTTTGATGGGTGAGGCACACTTGAAAAGATGTAAAATGGAAAGGTTGTTAGAGATGAAGCTTCATTGCCAGTTGCTTCAGGCTGTCACTCCCTGTCTGCAGCATCCCAGATTTTTCTCCCCTGAAGCTTGACCTCAGCTGAGATGAGTAGTGTTTGCTGCTTCCTGTGATGTTTGGAATCACCTCTTAGTATTATAACTGTCTGCTCCAAACATCTTTACTTAGCATTTAGTGACAGCCCGACCTTTTTCCACCCAAGGCCATTAGTTATATCAGTGGGCTCTGTGTGTGCTCTTAGTCAGAATAAATCCCCCCTGACTCAGGGGCAATAGATCATGGGCTCTATCATTTATGGCCTATAAATTAAAGGGTGGCTGGGAAATCTGGCTTCTGTGCCTGGCTGCTTACTCCTTAGATACACAGTGTCACTTTTTTATCAGGGGCTGGTGGGAGGAGGCTGTTTGGTCTCCTTCTGAACCCCCTGAAAGACAGTATTTACTGGCTATGGAAATACCTTCACCGCATGTTTATTTCTTTGAGACACTCTGCCCCAAGCTCATTGGATCCTTGTTCTTGTCTCTGTCCGGAGCTGTCTGGGCATTTAATGGCCTTGGGTGGTATGCTCTCCACATTTCCAAGGCTTCTCAGTAGCAGCAGAATAGGCTTTTAAAAGCCTCACCACACCCAGAGTGTTTGGGGTTTCATAATGGCAAAGCGTGGCTGTCTTCTGCACTCGGGAGGTTGCATTCCTGAGACAGGGCGTTGCTCCCTTTCCACTGAGGCCACAAGGCTCCATTGATGGCTGGGACTGTCCTCTCCTTGCTCTCTGAGAGCCTCAGCACCACTCTTGGGGCTCCTGCCTTCCCTCGGCCTGTCACATCACCTTCGAAAACAGATGCACTGCTGTGAAGTAGTAGGTTTCAGGATGGCTTTGCTGTTATAGGGAGTTTTCAGAGACATCTCTGTCAAGTTAAGATCTTGGAGCACTGTGCTGTCTCCATATTTGGAACCAAAGTGCTATCATGTAAAGCAGTTCTAGGATGTCTCATTTAGCCCATAGTGAGCTCATGAGGATCCAGGAAGGAGTGAGGAGCACAAGTGCATGAGTCTGTTGCATTCAAGGGATTGCAGAGTTAAAGGCATAGCAAAGATCACTGGTCCAACTGGTTACCAGAGGGCAGCATCCTCAACCTGACGTCCCTGACAAGCGCTCATCCAGCTTCAGTCTGAATGTATTGGACCCTATCTGGATCCCAGCCTTGGTGAGCTCTTCAGTGCTAGCTGGAACCTCTCAGCCTCATTTATGTCTCCCCTCATGCCAAGCTCTGAGCCCCACTGCTGCCCTGAGGCAGAAGAGTTTTAAGAAACTCTAGATGAGTCAAATGAAACTCAACTTCAGGTCCCACTTGGGTTGCTTGTGTAATATTTATCATCTGTTCAGATATCTGGTAACTGTGAAAAACTTTATCTTGATCCCAGCCACCTATCTCTCCCTTAGTTTCTGTGCCCAAGCCCTTGTTTTGCTAACATATCTACTTCCCAGCCCTGCCTTACCCACATGGAATCTTCCTCCCCAAGATTTCAGCTTGTCCTGGAGCTGCAGCCCAGTGATTTGGGTCTTGCTGGCTAATGATGGACCTCCTAGATATAGACTTGCATAGAGTACAACTTGCCCCTGTTTTCTTGCTGCTTTGTATTCCTGTGACTGCTGATAACCCTAAGCTAGCACTCATCATTAGAAAATAGGCACAACAAACAAACAAACAAAGAAACAAAAACAAAAAAGCAAAAAAAAAAAAAAAAGAAAAAAACCTAAAGAAAATAGGCACAGCACCAGAACTGGCCTGCTGGGTTAGATGCTTTTCTGGGAATCGTATCTTGGCCCATGCACGAAATGTTTAATTTCAAGTCCTGGACTATCCATTAGTCTGTATTGTCTAACTGCAACTAATCATGATATTCCTGTATATCTATTGAAAACTAAACCTCCTGGAAACTGAACAACTGGTTCTTGAATGTTGACTGGATAAACAATGAAATGAAGGCAGAAACAAAGATGTTCTTCGAAACCAACGAGAACGAAGACACAGCATACCAGAATCTCTGGGACACATTTAAAGCAGTCTCTAGAGGAAAATATATAGCAATAAATGCCCACATGAGAAGCAAGGAGAGATCATAAATTGACACCCTAGCATCAAAATTGAAAGAGCTAGAGGAGCAAGAGCAGAAAAACTCAAAACCTAGCAGAAGACAAGAAATAACTAAGATCAGAGAAGAACTGAAGGAAATAGAGACACAAAAAACCCTTCAGAAAATCAATAAATCCAGGAGCTGGTTTTTCAAAAAGATCAACAAAATAGACCACTAGTCAGATTAATAAAAAAAGAAAAGAGAGAATAACCAAATTGATGCAATAAAAAACGATAAAGGGGATATCACCACAGATTCCACAGAAATTCAAACCATCATCAGAGATTATCATAAACAACTCTATGCACATAAACCAGTAAACCAGGAAGAAATGGATATATTCCTGGACACTTGCCTCCTCCCAAGCCTAAACCAGGAAGAAGTTGAAACCCTGAATAGACCAATAACAAGGTCTGAAGTTGAGGCAGCAATTAAGAGCCTACCACCCAAAAAAAGCCCAGTTACAGACGGATTCACAGCCGAATTCTACGAGACATACAAAGAGGAGCTGGTACCATTCCTTCTGAAACTATTCCAAATAATCCAAAAAGAGGGAATCCTTCCCAAATCATTTCATGAGACCAACATCATCCTGATACAAAAACCCAGCAGAGACTCAACAAGAAAAGAAAACTTCAGGCCAATATCCATGATGAACATAGATGCAAAAATCTTCAATAAAATACTGGCAAGCCAATTGCAACAGCACATCAAAAAAATATCTACCATGATCAAGTAGGCTTCATCCCAGGGATGCAAGGCTGGTTCAACATGTGCAAGGCCTTTGACGAAATTCAACAGCCGTTTATGCTAAAAACCCTCAATAAACTAGGTATTGACGGAATGTATCTCAAAATAATAAAAGCTATTTACAACAAACCAACAGCCAATATCATACTGAATGGGCAAAAACTGGAAGCCTTCCCTTTGAAATGTGGCACCAGACAAGGATGCCCTCTCTCACCACTCCTATTCAATATAGTACTGGAAGTTCTAGCCAGAGCAATCAGGCAAGAAGAAGAAAGAAAGGGTATTCAAATAGGAAAGGAGGAAGTCAAATTGTCTCTATTTGCAGATGACATGATTGTATATCTAGAAGACCCCATCGTCTCAGCCTCAAATCTCCTGAAACTGATAAGCAACTTCAGCAAAGTCTCAGGATACAAAATCAATGTGCAAAAATCACAAGCATTCCTATACACCAATAACAGACTTAAAGAGAGCCAAATCAAGAATGAACTGCCATTCACAATTGCTACAAAGAGAATAAAATACCTAGAAATACAACTAACAAGGAACGTAAAGGACCTCTTCAAGGAGAACTACAAGCCACTGCTCAACGAAATAAGACAGGACACAAACAGATGGAGAAACATTCCATGTTCATGGTTAGGAAGAATCAATATCATAAAAATGGCCATACTACCCAAAGTAATTTACAGATTCAACGCTATTCCCATCAAGCTACCAATGGCCTTCTTCACAGAACTGGAAAAAAACACCTTAAACTTCATGTAGAACCAAAAGAGAGCCCACATAGCCAAGTCAATTCTAAGCAAAAAGAACAAAGCAGGAGGCATCACACTACCAGACTTCAAACTATACTACAAGGCTACAGCAATCAAAACAGCATGGTAATGGTACCAAAACAGAGATATAGGCCAATGGAACAGAACAGAGGCCTCGGAGGCAACACAACATATCTACAACCATCTGATCTTTGACAAACCTGAAAAAAAAAGCAATGGGGGAAAGGATTCCCTGTTTAATAAATGGTGTTGGGAAAACTGGCTAGCCATGTGCAGAAAGCAGAAACTGGACCCCTTCCTGATACCTTACACCAAAATTAACTCCAGATGGCTTAAAGACTTAAACATAAGACATAACGCCATTAAAACCCTAGAAGAAAATCTAGGCAAAACCATTCAAGACATAGGCGTAGGCAAGGACTTCATGACCAAAACACCAAAAGCATTGGCAACAAAAGCCAAAATAGACAAATGGGACCTAATCATACTCCACAGCTTCTGCACGGCAAAAGAAACAGTCATTAGAGTGAATCAGCAACCAACAGAATGGGAAAAATTTTTTGCAGTCTACCCATCTGACAAAGGGCTGATATCCAGAATTTACAAAGAACTAAAGCAGATTTACAAGAAAAAAAACAAACAAGCTTATTCAAAAGTGGGTGAAGGATATGAACAGACACTTTACAAAAGAAGATATACATGAGGCCAACAAACATATGAAAAAATGTTCATCATCACTGGTCATCAGAGAAATGCAAATCAAAACCACATTGAGATACCATCTTATGCCAGTTAGAATGGCGATCGTTAAAAAATCTGGAGACAACAGATGCTGGAGAGGTTGTGGAGAAATAGGAACACTTTTACACTGTTGGTGGGAGTGTAAATTAGTTCAACCATTGTGGAAGACAGTGTGGCGATTCCTCAAGGACCTAGAAATAGAAATTCCATTTGACCCAGCAATCCCATTACTGGGTATATATCCAAAGGATTATAAATCGTTCTACTATAAGGACACATGCACACAAATGTTCATTGCAGCACTGTTTACAATAGCAAAGACCTGGAACCAACACAAATGCCCATCGATGATAGACTGGACAGGGAAAATGTGGCACATATACACCATGGAATATTATGCAGCCATCAAAAACGATGAGTTCGTGTCCTTTGTAGGGACATGGATTAACCTGGAAACCATCATTTTCAGCAAACTGACACAAGAGCAGAAAATCAAACACCGCATGTTGTCACTCATAGGCGGGTGTTGAACAATGAGAACACATGGACACAGGGAGGGGAGCACTACACACTGGGGTCTGTTGGGGGGAAATGGGGGAGGGACGAGGGGTGGGGAGGAGAGGAGAGATAGCATGGGGAGAAGTGTTCAATGTGGGTGATGGGGAGGAAGGCAGCAAATCATACTACCATGTGTGTACCTATGCAACAATCTTGCGTGTTTTTCACATGTACCCCAAAACCTAAAATGCAATAAAAAAAAAGAATTAAAAAAAAGAAAATTGAACCTCCTAAGGTAGAAGTGTATTCAATGATGAAATATGCCATATATTGGATAAGTACTACATGCTAGACACTTTGCTAAGCATTTTATATGCATTATATCCCCCAAAGCCTATGAACTAGGCATTGTTATTATTGTTATTATTATTCCTAATTTAGTTATTTCTTTTTTGAGATAGGATCCTGCTATGGTGCCCAGGCAGGCCTCAAACTCCTGGGCTCAAGTGATCCTTGCTCCCTGGCCTCCTAAGTAGCTGGTACTATGGATGTGTGTCATCATGCCAGGTCCTTTTATTCTTATTCCTAGCAGCAAGCTGCGACTTTCCAGAGCACAGGCACTATAACCGGGCTACCTGGATCGAAATCCCAATTGTGCCTCTTTTTTTGGGTGCCTTGGATAAGCTGCTTGCGTTCTTTGTTTTTCAGTTTTCTCATTTATAAAACGAGGTCAACTACTGATCACTTCAAATGGTAGTATGAGGACTAAATCAGTTGATGCATTTAAAACATTTAGAGCAGTGCCTATTGGCCTAGAGATGTCAAGTAACTTGCCCAGCACACACAGTAAGTAGCAGAGCTGGGACTTGCAGGAAGGACCCTTTGACCCCTCCCTTGGTATCTCATTGTGCCTCCTCATCAGCCTTGAAATCCCTGGGTTTGGCCTGGGTCACCTCTTTAGACGGCAATTCTTTGCAACAGTCAGAGCCTTGCTTTCCTTGGTTTTGAACTCATCACACTTCACATGTAGAGACAATGTCATTAATCTGCTTATCAAGAAAAAGCAGTTCTGTGTTGTCCTTGCTAAGAGAATGGAACTGGCTTTTGGAATACTGGGATCTGGTAGGAGGCTCTGTCACTTCCCAGCTGAGTGATTTTTGGTAAGTCAACAAATCTCTTCTACCTTCAATTTTCTCATCTGTGAAAGAAAGAGAATAAAATATACCTTGCAAGGCTACCGTGAATTCAACTAGATGACATGAATAAGAGAGTGACTGTGAAGTAATTTTGTTAACTTCAGTTTTCTCATTTGTAAGGTGGCATGATTGGACATGCATTTAAAGATCAAGTGAAAAAAATTCTTGTGAAGAGCTTAGCATACTGCCTGTCACAGAGCAACTACTCAATAAATGCGATTATCATCATCACCACCAAGACCAGTAAGATGTCCTAATCAAATGTAAACAAATATTTGATTGTTTTCCTCTGATGAGGCGTTTCAGCAAAGGCATCCATCCTCCACCCTCCCCTCCTGGACAAGCTGGTCCAGGAGGATTGCATGAATCTGCAATACGGCTGCCCAGCATTACGGCATGTAATATGCCTGTGAAACAGACTTTCCCTCTGCCTGAAGATAACTAGTCTCTAGGGGACATCAAACCTGTGACCCTGTCTTCATTAGCCATGTGAACTTGCTGGCCTCATCTGCCCTTGGTAATAATTCCTGCCAGGTCACAAAGAATATCTTTCCCCCATGAGCCTTGGGTTAATAGCAACCTTTGACCCTATTCACTTAAAAGGTAATAAGCAACAGAAGCATTCATTCATCCAGCAAACATTTATCAAGGACATTCTTGAGTTTCTTAGTTCATCATGACTCTGTGTGCCTGCTGCTGACTCTTTCAGGCTGCCACATTCTTCCCAAGATAAGAACAAAGTCAGGTATCTGAGTTTTCCTTGTATTGGGGCCATTCATCACCTTTTCTCTTCTCTCCACACCCAATCGAGTCAAGAACTCACATTAAAAGGGCTTTGAGCTGATGACTCTGAAAAAGCCCAGGACCCTGATTCCCCTTCCTTTATGATCCCATTAGCAGGCTGATGGTGACAACCGTGTGAGCACGCCAAATACAAGAAAGCATCACTGACAAATGCAGAACACATGTTGGCAGGCGCAAAGATGTGGCACTTCCTTTAAGCCGGCAGGTCTGTTGAATTCAGTTCAGTCCAGCAAGTTTTGGGTAAGTGCCTATTTGCTCATTCATTCAATAATTCATTCATTCATCGATTTTTTTGAGTGTTGTATACAAACACTGTACTGTGCTGCATGCTAGATTGGAAACAAAAGAAATCTGTAATATTCTCCATGTTGGCATTCTAGTGGAAGATACTGTTTGCACTCGCAAAGCAGTCAGAAAAAAAATACATGCATGAGAAGAAGAAAAATATTTACTTCATTTATCATTTACACTTGCATCCATTCATTCAATTTGTTAATTACCAACTGTGCATCATGCACAGTGCTAAATGCTGGTACCCAAAGATGAACAAACAACAAAGACATAGTTTCTACCATCACAGAAATTTGGAAGACTGACTTAGATGAGACGATCAAGGAACACCACAATAAAGGTGAGACTTCTATGGGGAGAAAGAATTAGCTTTGCCACCAGTGGGGAAAGGGCATTTCAGACAGAGGGAAGAGCATATGCAAAGCCTTCTTGTAGCAAAGAGATGGACATTTTTGAGAAGACATTTTGAAAATAGGCAAGTAGGGTTGGAAAGTAATGATGGAGGGGGAGGATAACAGGAGATGAGGACAGAGAATTGGGAAGGGGTCACATAATGCAGAGAGCTTTGGCAGGTCATGATGGAAGTTTGCAGATATATAGCTAGCTGCATACTATCTATCTATCTATCTATCATCTATCTATCTCTATCATCCATCTGCCTGCCTCTCTCTCTCTCTCATCTATCTATCTATCATCTACTTATTATCAATCAATCAATCAATCATCTATCTTTTGAGGCCAAAAGGAAACTTTTAAAGAGTTCGAAGCTGAACACTGTCATAGTTTAATCTACTGTGTGCCTCTGATGTGTCAGGATTTGTGCTGAGGACTCTGATGATGAAATAAACAAACACTAAGGAGACTCACCGAGTTTAGAAATTCATCCAATGTCATTAATCCCTTTTTCACTGTAGCATTCAGCCAGCTGAACGAAACTAATTGCTACAATATGTGGGATAAATATTTAAAAAATCAGAAGGGGAATTCAGTGACAGCTGGAAATAGAAGTCCCATGAATGGGGTAAGATGTGCTCAGGGCCTTCTTGGACTCAGAGAGCAGGGATGCATTCTGAACAGGGAGACTAGAATACACAAAATGAAGGGGGCTATGTAAGGAAAAACAAAGCGAATACTCCCTTCTTCATGTGTTACCTCATTTAGCCTCTACGACATCTCTTTGAGGTAGGTATTATTTCCCCTATTTTCAGATGAGGAAACTGAGGCCCATAAAGTTGCCTAGCTAAGGACATTCAGCCAGTAGGTGGCATGAACCATTGTCCAGAGTTGGAAAGGTTTTCGACATCTGGCTGGTGAACCAGAGAGAAAACCAGGGGTTCACCTATAGCTGACGAAGACTTGGTGCTAGAGGAGGCATTTCAGCTCTTTTGTTTGCTATTAGTTAAGGATGGCATTCCCAATTTCCACCTGGCAAGTCTTGAATAAAGGCCAGGAGTGGGCCCTGTCCTGGGAGAAAACCCACTTGGCGGCATGGCCAGTGCTGAATCCATTGCCCCTGACTTCTGTTCCTATGGCAACTCCCACCAGCGTGAAAGACAGCCCTTCTACAGCCAGCAGCAAAGTTGCTCAGGCCTCAGAGTCCTGGTGAATATGGGAATGTCGTCTTGGCCATTTTTCCCTTTCTAGGTTCTAGGACATTCCCTAAGGCTGAGCGTAGAAAGGCTGTAACTGCTTTCTTTTGCTTTTCCTCCCAAATTCCTCTCTGAGTCCTGCAGGGAGACGGAGCCTCATTTGCCGTTCTCTCGGCAGAGTCTGAGGTTCTTTTCTCTTTGCTAAGGCAGCTCCCGTAAGTATCCAATCTCCCCTCTTTACCTGGCCTAGCTAGCCTGGGTCTTTAGGGTTCTGGACTCTGCCTCTCAGTCAGCCTTCAGCAACTGTTCCCTTGGCTGTGAACTCTGGGGCCCCTCTTAGCAGAGATGGCTTTATGGGCTTGTCCGTGACTCGTTCTTGGCTGAATGCTCCGCCGCCATAGTCTTAAATTCTTAGTCTTCTTATCTTTGAACATGTGTTTGTGAGTGGAGTCCAACAGGACAATGAAGCATGCACTTAAACAGAGGAGAGATGCACAGTATGGGTGTCCACAGTACCTCACCATGCCATTCACATTGGGGCATTCATGATGCCCCTGAGCACAGAACTCTGGCAGACCCACGATGGCTGGGAGGTCAGCATGACTTAAAGTGAATACAAGACAGGCCATTTGAACTAGAGCTTACTTTGAATGCCAAAGGAAGGCAATGGCATTCCAAGAAGTATGACCCACCAAGGAATTCTATCCTCTGATCTCTGTTTTTATTTGTGCTACTACCTTGTATAAGTCAACCACTTACGCCAGGAATGATGGTTGATGAAAAGTGAAAATGAGATGAGCCATAGTTACCTTTCCTTGAAGTCCTTCCTTACTCATCAGTACATCAAAGATAGAAAGCACTGGTAGAATACATGTGTATCAAGAAATGTAATAAAACCATTTGCGCTATTTCCATTGTTCTGGATAAGAATAGATTTGTGCTGTTTCTATTGTTCTGGTAAGAATGAAATACAGACTACCAGTTTTGAATTATATAATTTTGGTGATTCTGCATTTGCTTTAAATGCTCTTATATTTGCATTTAAAACTGGCATGGCAAAATATAAAGATGAACAGTAAAATTAATGCTACTTAGATTTTTTCCTTAGAATAATGTTGAGTAACAAATACAAAACCCTCACCATGTCTAATTGAAAAAGAAACCATGAAAGTAAGAAAAAACCTTTATATTTTAGTTCCCGTTAGGGCATGTTTTCCTGCATTTTGAACAGGAGGCTCTGTATTTTCATCTCCTATTGAGCCCTGCAAATTGTGTAGCCAGCCTTGCATTCAGGACTTATCCAATCAAGTATTTTTTAGATGCCTGATCAGCACCAGCCACATGACTTATTTGGGCATTTTATTTTTTCTATCTAGGTTGAGACTACAGCATGGCTTGTCTTGGTTCTTGCCATCTGATCGCTTCATCCTTCGAGGTAGTGAGCATCCAGAGATAAACAGATGCAGCCCCTACTCTGGAGGAGTTTACAATGCCATGAGGGGAAGTGACAGGTAATGATGCCTGGGGAGCACAGAATGGGGGTACCACCATGTCTGGAGGGGAGAGAACACTTTATTATTAAATATTCACTTTATCATTTAAATATTTTTATTTTATATTTAAATATTTAATAACAAAAACACTTTATTAAATATTTAAATATAAAATAAATATTATTAAATATTTTCCAGAACTTAGCACAGTGCGTGGTACACAGCGAATGCTCCATAAATGTTTGATGAATGAACAAATGGTATAATGAACATGAGTGCCCTATTAATAGTTGATTACTATGGAAATAGTAGGGTTATCATTAATGATGGGGGACATACATGTGGTAGAGAGAATATGGCTTTCCAAAGGTCAGCTGGAGCAGAGTAACGTAGGCTCTCCTTTGTCCTCATGAGTTTTAACTGATTTTTTTCTTCCATGAACTTTTTGGGGTATTGCTTTTGTACTTGTAGCATGGGGTTTCCATCTTGAGGATGAGGAATGTTGCCTAAAATCAAAGGCCTGCAAGTGATTGCATCTTTTTCTAGATATACAGTGAGTGCATGCTAAGTGCCTGGCTCCATTTTTGGACTGTGAGCAGCAAGTATCCAGGCCAGGAAAGGACTTTGAAGTCATTGAGTCCAGTAGTTCCCAAAAACATGCCCTCAAACTGGTGCTGCTGAGTGATGTTTTCACTGCTTTACAGAAGGGTGAGGAAAAGAAAGTGATGTTTAGAAAACTAGGGTTAGACTTTAAAGCATTTCCTTTCTTCTGAGATTGTGTTTTTCCTTCCCTTCTGTTAAAATGTGCTTTTTTTGTTTTTTGTTTACAGAATGACTACAATAGTGGATAATTGAATTTGTTGTAATATCCATTGTTGGTAAAAAGTTGGGAACCCTCTGTAATTCCTCTGATTTTTCTTTTTTTTTTTTTTCCTGTGGAGAAAATTTGTACTGGCCCGAGAAGCAGAAAATCTGGAAAGCATCCACATCATCCAGTTTCAATTCCTCTACACCAGAGCCCCTCCTCCAGCAGTATCACTCCCTAAACAGATACTAAGAGTCATCCTTCCAAGGGCAAGGGAACTCCCCACCTATTTGTAAAAATTATTTTAAAAATTTCTTCATTTTAATTACTATTCTCCTTAGAATTTCCAATGTCAGGTCTCTGTTCATTCATATGAATGTATTGATTGATTGATTACTTGATTGACTTTTAAATTAAGTAGAACCAATAACATTTATTAAGCATGACCTTAGTGTCAAACATCCTACCAGGACCTGGAGACACAAGGCTGAAGGTGTCAAAATAGCCCTTCCTCTATTTGAAGACAAATTCTATGCCGCCTCTTTTCTGTTCCTCCCCTTCACTCCACATAGCTCTGCATCCAGATAACCGTCTCTGATCTTCAGACCTTGATATGGTTTGGCTGTGTCCCCACCCAAATCTCATCTTGAATTATAGTTTCCATAATCCCCACGTGGGGTGGGAGGGACCCAGTGTGAGGCAACTTAATCACGGGGATAGTTACCCTCATGCTTTTCTTGTGACAGTGAGTGAATTCTCCTGAGATCTGACGGTTTTATAGGGGGCTTCTCCCTCTTTTGCTCGGCACTTCTCCTTGTTGCTGCCATGTGAAGAAGGCTGTGTTTGCTTCCCTTTCTGCCGTGATTTTAAGTTGCCTGAGGCCTTCTCAGCCATGCTGAACTGTGAGTCTATTAAACCTCTTTCCTTTATAAATTACCCAGTCTCTGGTATGTCTTTATTAGTAGCATGAGAATGAGCTAATTCAGCTTAATACCTTTCCTATAAGAAGGTATTAAGCTTCTAAACCATTTGGATCCATCTCCTTTGAATGCCCTTCAGTTTATTTAAATTTCTTTTAAAATAGTTCCCCTGAAATTGAGATATACCATGTATGGTCTCATTAGTGGCAATTATACAAGGACTATCACCTCCGATATTATACATATTATATTTCCATTAATGCAGCCTAAAGAATAATTACTTTTTTTGGCAGCTGCAACACATCATTAATTATAATAGTAATCGATTATATAGTGTTTTTTATATGGCTGCCAATGTTCTAAATAAATTACATGTACTAAGTTATTTAATCCTTTCAATTATCTTATGAGTAGGTAGTTATCTTTATAGAAGAGGAAACTGAGGCACAGAGAGGCCAATGGTTTAGGCCTGAGCCCTTAGAAGAAGCCGTGTCTCACAAATGGACAAAATGTCTATGAGAAGCAATGAAAGTGCTTGACTTGGACTCTAAAGCCAGGATGAGATTCTCCCAGGTTGGAGGAGTCAAGTGGAATTTGTGGGCTCCATAGCAGTGAAGATTCAGGGAGCCGAATGCCAGGGAGCTGGCAAGAGCCACAGGAAGGGGTGCTGGGTGGTTGTCAATGCAGACGGGACCCAAGGCAGCCTAGCAAGGGATTCCCATGGTTAAAGCTTGGCTCCGAAGCAGCAGAAACTGTCCAACCCGGAGGGCCTGGGGACCAGGCCATGGGCCTCTTTGCAGTCCCCTGTGTGGCAGGAGATAATGGCCAAGCTTCAAGACTCTAACCTTGAAGTGAACATATTAGGGGGCTATTCCAAATGATTGAGGTTGTGGCATTGGGGTTTAACATAGAGGTTGCTTGTTTATAGTGCCATATTTGTGTGACACAGGAAAAAAGGAGGGAAGAAGGAAGGAGCAGAAGGAAAAAGGGACAGAGGGAAGGGAGGAGAGAATGAGACAGGAAGGAGGGAAGGGAGGAAGAAATAGGAGATGAGGGAGAGGGAAAAATAATATGAATCCAGTGTCCCCCTTTTGATGCCCCTTTTCTCCTGGTTCTCTCAAGGCAAGCAGTGGCCTCAGCTCTCTTACTGCATGAGTGAGAGAGAACAGGCTGTCCACAGAGAGTCACAAGGAGCAAGAGATCATTAGCTGCAGTGATTTATTGCAGGTCAATGTGCTGCACTTTTGTGCCAAACACAGAAGCCCTTGAAGCCTCATGATGAATTAGAAGCCAGATACTCTTAGGGGAGATGCTCAGGGCTGGGGAGCAGCAGGGCTCACTGGGCAGCTGTTATTATCTTTGCTTTAGATGACCAGCAAGGCCAATGCTTTTGGACAGGTTTCTTCTCCTTGGGCCTCAGTTTTCCAATCTATAAGATGAGGGACTGAGCAAGATGATTTTCTTTTGGGGAGTATCATTTTTTTTTCTGCACTAATATTACTCTGTGCTAATTATCATTAGTGAATAACACAACACTCTGATCTGCTGCTGCCTCTGTGCTCCCTTAGCAGGACCAGTGATGGCAGATTGTGGTGTCCATATCACTTTGCTTCCCATTGTGTCCTTTTCTTTTGAGGCCCAGGTTCGTCACTGAGCCCCTGAAACACTGGCTCATTTCATGCACTGGGCTCTTGCCACTCTATTCTCTACAACCAAATTCAGCTCCCCTTATTCTCCCTAGGTATCTCTGAGAAATGGATTAGAGATCTTTTATTCTATCTGAGTCTTAAAACCTAACCTTTAGAATTAAGCATAGCATAGAGAAAGGCACAGGTTTTCTTCATTTTCCCCTTTAGTCACAACCTATTTAAGACATTCATTTCCCATTCAAGCTAACACAGTTCTAGTGTGGGGCAGAATGCATGATCCATATAAAACTTTAAGCAAATATTGAACATTTCAAACGAGCATCCTTTTTCCAGAAGGCTAATTTCTTTTTTTTTTTTAAATTTTATTGCATTTTAGGTTTTGAGGTACATGTGAAGAACATGCAAGATTGTTGCATAGGCACACACGTGGTAGTGTGATCTGCTGCCTTCCTCCCCATCACCCACATTGAGCACTTCTCCCCATGCTATCTCTCCCCGACTCCCCTCCCCCCGCTGTCCCTCCCCTATTTCCCCCCAACAGACCCCAGTGTGTAGTGCTCCCCTCCCTGTGTCCATGTGTTCTCGTTGTTCAACACCCGCCTATGAGTGACAACATGCGGTGTTTGATTTTCTGCTCTTGTGTCAGTTTTCTGAGAATGATGGTTTCCAGGTTAATCCATGTCCCTACAAAGGACACGAACTCATCGTTTTTGATGGCTGCATAATATTCCATGGTGTATATGTGCCACATTTTCCCTGTCCAGTCTATCATAGATGGGCATTTGTGTTGTTTCCAGGTCTTTGCTATTGTAAACAGTGCTACAATGAACATTCGTGTGCATGTGTCCTTATAGTAGAACGATTTATAATCCTTTGGCTATATGCCCAGTAACTGGATTGCTGGGTCAAATGGAATTTCTATTTCTAGGTCCTTGAGGAATCGCCACACTGTCTTCCACAATGGTTGAACTAATTTACACTCCCACCAACAGTGTAAAAGTGTTCCTATTTCTCCACATCCTCTCCAGCATCTATTGTCTCCAGATTTTTTAACGATCGCCATTCTGACTGGCGTGAGATGGTATCTCAATGTAGTTTTGATTTGTATTTCTCTGATGACCAGTGATGATGAACATTTTTTCATATGTTTGTTGGCCTCATGTATGTCTTATTTTGTAAAGTATCTGTTCAAATCCTTTGCCACTTTTTAATGGGATTATTTGTTTTTTTCTTGTAAATCTGTTTTAGTTCTTTGTAAATTCTGGATATCAGCCCTTTGTCAGTTGGGTAAAGTATCTGTTCAAATCCTTTGCCACTTTTGAATGGGATTATTTGTTTTTTTCTTGTAAATCTGTTTTAGTTCTTTGTAAATTCTGGATATCAGCCCTTTGTCAGATGGGTAAACTGCAAAAATTTTTTCCCATTCTGCCGATTCGCTCTAATGACTGTTTCTTTTGCCGTGCAGAAGCCAGAAGGCTAATTTCGACTTCCATGTCAGGTTTCCATCATCATCGAATTTTCTCCTGCCATTTGGCCAGTTTCCTTTGTAAACTCTGAAAAGTTCTTATTTGCTCAATTTCTCCTTCCTGCCAGACCACATATGTGTATGACACCAGAGAACTGGAGACCTTAAGACTCTCTCTCCTGCCATGTAGTCTTAGGGGACAAGGAGTTAGCTCAGATGATGGAGTTCTTTGGGGCCAAGGGTGGAGTAGGAGGGCGTGGGATGGGATAGGGGAAAGGCACCAAGGGGTGAGAGGAGAGCTGGGATCCAGAAGGCCACAAGGAGAAATTCACAGGGGCAAGACAAATTTATAAAGAGCCCTCCTGCAGGCAGACTTGTCAGTGTGTAGGGCTTGGCTGATGGAATATAGCCAGGTGACCTGGGGATATAAAACCAAATTACTGTGCATAGCAGCTGTGCCAAGGGGTTATTGAAATGAAGATGCTGGAAGCTGGCCTGGATATAGGGCAGAAGCAGGAAGTTCTGAGAGCATAGGACAGTAGTGCCACATGCAACAGTTTGTCCTACAAAGGGGCCTTAAGACAATGACCTAGAAAAGAAACAATAGTTTCAAAGTGTGCTCTGGGGACCACCTACCTAAACACATCACCTGGGAATACTGGTTAAACATGCAGATCATCAGCTCTCTTCCTTTAATACATGTAGGAAGGCGGAATTCCTACATGTACTAAAATTTTGAAACCAGGTCTGAACCTAGGAGGCTCAGGACAAAATTGGTCTCTTCTTGGTGGTGTGGTCCAGCTCAGTTTAAAGAAAAAGTACAGGACAGAACTGAAATTTGACTCAAGCACAGGCTGTCATGAGGGGTGCTTCAGTCTTGGCAGAGGCTGGGAAAGAAGGGGCTTTTGACCCAGAAGAGCTCTGGGACCATCTCAGACAGCATCTGTGAAAGTGCATGGCTTAGCACCTGCAACACATTGTAGGTGCTCCAGGAACAGCCGCTCCGTCCCTCCTGGCTCCACGTGGGTGCAGGGATGAACCAGATTTTGCAGGTCAGCCTTGTTTCCAGCTGTCCACAGAGCTCCAGGGCACTTCTGTAGTCCTTGCAGCTCAGCATAGCTTCCCCGGAGCAGCTGCTAAGCATCCTTGAGCCCCCCTTCCCCACACTTGTACAGACCAGCGGCACCCTCTCTCAGCAGACACCCCTGGCCTACTTCCAAGACTGTGTGATAGATACGCCTCTTCCTGAAGGATGGTGCAGCTTGGAGAGGTGATTTTGATCCTTCTCCTCAGCTGGGCCCAGCTGTTTCCAGTTTGGGGAGGACCTTTTACTTACAGCTCTTCATTTGTTCCAGGATAAAACTCAATGTTCACTTCAAGGTTTCTAGACCACCCAGGGTTTCTTTCTCAGGCCCTGTTGGAAGGGGCCTTGGAAATGCTTTTGGCTCTGGAGGCCACGTTATGGGGGGTCGGGGGTAGATGTGGGGAGGGGAGCAAGGTTCAGCAGCAGTAGTGGGGCCAGGTCTGGAAGGAGCATGCGCTTTGGAGCTGGGCTGACCTGTGGATCCTGGCTCTGACTAGCTGGTTACCTTGGACACACTGGCCCTTGGACATCAATCCTCTTCTATGTTATGAGAATACCGTAATCTTCTCCACAGGTTTTTGTGAGGATTAAATGAAAATGACGTGAATTCTGGCATTATCTTTGCTTTGTCTGTAACCTCTGCAAAGATGGAAAAGTGCACTTCATTACCAGGATGAATGCCATACTATTTCATGACCATGCATAGAGACAGAGTCCAGAGGAAGGGTGAGAGGGAGCTCTCCTTCTCACGCAGGTATGGGCATCCCTGAGGCGCTCCGCCATGAGCTCCCTCGTTTATTCTTTCTCCCCCAGCAGCCTCATGGTGCACCCCTTTGCCTATGCCTGCTCCCCACTAAGAGTTCAGCCTCTGGGTCCATTAGTTCCATCTTGCTCTTCTTTACACTTAGGCTAGGATGAGAGCCTTAGCTCATGTAAGGCCCTTTTGCAGCTAGAGTGGGAGGCAAAGAGGGAGTGGGGGTAGGGGCATAATAGGAGAAGACTTTCTCTTGTCTAAGAGTGGAACATCTACAGGACACATTTTACATTTTTTTCTCCTAATATTGATTATGTTACTCAATTCCAGCATGGTATTATATTAAGCCTGGAAACACCCTCCCAGGAAAAGAATGGGAAGGATAAAAAGACTCCGTCTTCTTATACAGGCTCTAGTGCCGTGACCAGTAGCCATCTCACTGGCCATCATGATAATATTCCCAAGGGCAGGCTAAGATCCTGAACTTGGCTGGGCGTGGTGGCTCATGCTTATAATCTTAGCACTTTGAGAGGCTGAGGCAGGTGGATCACGTGAGCCCAGGAGTTTGAGACCAGCTCTGGCAATGTAGTGAGATCCTGTCTCTACAAAAAATTAAAAAATTAACTGGGCTTGGTGGCACACACCTGTGGTCCCAGCTACCTGGGAGGCTGAGGTGGGAAGGTTGCTTAAGCCAGGGAGGTCGAGGCTGCAGTGAGCTGTGACTGTGCCACTGCACTCCAGCGTGGGCACAGAGCAAGATCCTTTCTCCAAAGAAAGAAAGATTCTGGACTGATTTCTCTAATTTACCACTGAGGAGGTGGTGAACTGGTGTGCTGATAACAAGGTGGCTTAAAACAGAGAACAGGTGGTCATCTAAGGAGTCTTTGGTCCTCATGAGCAGGGAGTGGGAAGCATGGCTGGGTAGAGCTAAGGCATTAGAAGGCCGTAGAAACAAACTAAAATATTATCTCTGGCAAATGATAATGTGGGATCTAGATTTTTGGTCCCAAACTCAAACAGCAATGAGAAGTCAAGTACTTAGAGATGGACAATAACCTGTGACCACCATTAATCAAAGCTCGGAAAAGATGGATCCTTAAATAGTCAGCTCTTTTGGGAAAGGAGTGGACAGCGCCACGGATTTTTAATGGAAAGAGTGATACAACTACTGAGTGCCTACTTTTGCAGCTAACACTTGAAACGAGTGTGTTTATCTTCCTTTTCAAGATGGAACAATGAGGCTCAGAGAGGTTAAGTAACTTATCTGAAGACACACAGTAATTTGTAGGAACAGATTTCAAACACCAAGCCCAGTGCTCTTTCAGTTCTATTATGCTGTCTTTCAAAAAAGAGATATTAAAAGGAAATAAGATTGCCTTCTTATTCACATTTGCATTTGTTTTTGCTGCCGCAAACATTGTGGCTTATAATAACGTGAATGTCTTATAGTTCTGGAGGTCAGAAGTGTGAAATGAACCTTAAGGGTCTAAAATCAAGGTGTCTATAGAGCTGAATTCCATCTGTAGGCTTCCTTGCCTTTTCCAGCTTCTAGGGGCCATCTACATCCCTTTGCTCAGAGCCCACATCACATGATCTTTTCTCCCTCTGCTTCCACTGTCATATCACCACCTTCTATATCTGATTCTGATCTGCCTGCCTCTTATAAGGGCCCTCGTGATTATATTAGACCTACCTGGCTAACCCAGGATAATCTCCTCACCTCACCATCCTTAACCATATCTGCAAAGTTCTTTTGTCATATAAAGTGACATTCACAGATTCCAAGGGTTAAGACTTGATCATCTTTTGGAGGGGCATTGTTCAGGCCAACATATAAGGACTATTTTGAGTCAGTGTATTCTCAGGGTAATCTCCTCCCCTTTTATACTGTATATTCCGCATTGTTCAGTACAGTTATTTAGAATGATCCTCAGGGCTTGCTACCTGATGATAATCATTTATAGTTATTGAATGCTCACCATACATCTGGTGCAGCTTTAAGCTCTTGACCATAGCCTCAGTCAATACACACCATACCGCATGAGCTCAGTACTGTTATTACTTACATTTTCCACTTGAGGAAAATATGGCACAGAGAGGTTAATCATTATGCCCTAGATCACTTACTTAGGAAGCAGCAGATGGGGACTCTGGCTGTCTGCTCCCAGAGCCTGTGCCTTTCACCATGAAGTCACCTTCCATGGCTCTGAGCTCCAGGAAGACAGAGATGGAATTTGTTTTACGGACTGTTGTACTTGCTGTGTGTTTCTATATAGTGCTACGGTACTTCTAGGAACTAAATAAACACGCTATAGTAATGGAAGCATAGAACATCAAGAATCAACAACTTGATAGTTTTTCTGAGTGTAGTAATTTATTAAGAGAAAAGGAATTAGGTATGTTAGAAAGATGATCAATCCCAAGGATTAAACTAACTGGCATTTTGCTTACCTCTCTGGTAAGCAGAAAATTAAAACTTTTCTCTTTTACTAACAACTTCTGTGGCATATTTTGGTGAGTAGAGCATCTAGTGTGAAGTTCTCCCTTCATGTAGGTATAAGATATAAGATAAACACATTCATTTAAAGTGTTGGCTGCAAAAGAATACAGTAGGTACTCAGCAGTTGTGTCACTCTATCCATTAAAAGTACCTGGCAACCTCCACTCCTTCCCTCAAAGAGCTGATTATTTAAAGGGCCCAGTTTTTCCGGCCTTTCATCAATGGTGGTTCAGGTGCTACTGTCCATTTCTAAGGATAGTGTAAGATTATGATCATGACTCATGATGGGCACTTGGGGCTTGGGACCTGGCCCTTTAAATCAGTGGGTAGCAAGGGCCCTTGTCTCTCTTCTGTTTCTCGTCCTTGCCTTTGACAGAGGCCTGTTCCTTCTCCCCTTGCCTTCTCCATTCCTGGAGGCTGTTAGGCCCACACTTGTTTCCTTAGCTGCAGTTTGGGCCCAAGAACCGTATTGGTGTCAGTGCTTACGTGAGACCAATCCCAGGAGTTTGGGCCTCTAAGCTCATTTTTCTCTTGGAGAATCTCACAGCCTCATCTGTTCCTGGGCTGTCAGTGGGTAATTCATTGATGAGAGAGAATGAAACAGGTCCCCTATCAGAGCCACAGTCAAAGACCCAAATGTGGAAATGCTATAGGGCTTCATCTGGGTGTAGGCAGGTTTGTGGTCACATATGTGGGGTCAAGAGAAAACTGGGTAACTCCAAACAGCTTCTCCCAGTGAGGTCTGAGAGGTCCCCTCCTCTTCCCTAATGAGCTTTGCCTGGCCATGCCTTTTTTTATTGAGCAGATTCTCTCTGGGAAGATGCAAAGTTTGAATATGCCAATTAATCACACCTGTTTTATTACTCTGTTATTGACAAACTGGGAGATGAGACAGGCAGTTGGACGTGAAAAACAAATCAACGTAATTATTATTAAGACTACATGGGGGAACACTGCTGTGCTGTGAGCCCCACATCCTCATCTAAATGGTGGCAAAGCCCATGATCTGGTTAGGAGGGTCTCTGGGCCTCACCATGCTAGTGGCAGGGCTGGGCCTGGAACTTGGGAGTCCTTACTTACCTACCGATGCTTGTTACATACCAACTTGCCCTTTTGCCGTAAGACGACTTAAATCACATCCAGTCCTCCTTGCTTTCAATGGGGTTCAGAATCCAATATTCCCTGGTAATAGGTTTAATATTTAATTTTTTGTAGCTACAGGGAGAGTGGAGTATTTAATGGGGGAGGGGGAAGGGGTGAAGGTGCTGCTGGGTTAGGTTGCGACATGCGTCTAGACTGGCAGGCTCCCCAAGCCTCCATGTTTATTGGAGTTGCAGGTTTGCCAACTTGAACAGCCTCCTTGAGCTCTGTGGTGATATCGCTTGTGTCCTGCAGATGGAGATGTTACTACACATAAGGGAGTTTCAGATAATGACTTGAAGTGCCACCACCTCCCTTTCCCGGGAAAAAAAAAAAAGGAAGCTTTGTTTTTCTTGCTCCTTCTTTGAAAAATGGGGCAAGAGCTTTCTAAATGGAGGTATATGTCCAAGCTTTAGGTAAGATTTAAAATAAATTTGAAAGAAACCATATCCTTCTCTCAGGCTTATACTATCTTTCTCCTTTGCTGAGTTCAGCAGTATCTATGAGCCTTTTATCCTTCCTTCCCTCCCCTCATCCCTCCTTCTCTCCTTCCCTCCCCTCATCC